>NC_136271.1:25719103-25966603 GCF_964187855.1 Myxine glutinosa | reverse complement strand
ATCTAGCCTGGGTTCGAATCCCGACCCAGCTATAAACTGTCATCCTGGTCTTGCACGGGTGGAGTGATTCATCAATGTGTTGTGTGTGCCCTCCCTCGGATGGACGTTAAAGATCCCAGGGTGTCCTTCACTAAAAGTAGGCGAGCTATAACAAATTACACATTCCATCCCGAAATTCCTGTGTCGGAATGGTGACCCACCCATCCAGGATTGTAAAACCCAATCTATAGTAACTGTTTCAGCAAAGCCAACGCTCCTGTATAAAGCATGGTTCATGATTTGATCATAATGCATTGATCAGGTAAAATAGATGGTCCAAAAACTAGTAGGCTACAGTCCTGTTTTATTGTGATGCAGCAACGAAAATAAATACATCTTCTCTTCGGTCTAAATATAACCGCTTTTAAGCTATTAAAGGAAAATATAATTCCCAGGTAATGAAAACCCCATTGTGTAACATGCAGGTGATGTTATCAGTGATGGTTTGTTCAATTACAGCTTGTGACAAAACTAGCAGTAAATACAATGAATAGTCCCAAGTGGGACAGACGCTCCTCTCACAATGGAGGGCGGACGTAGTTGAGGTCCATTTGGTGATAACATTGATTTTCAGTTTGATTCAATGGAAAATTATAGGCACGTGGAGGCTGAATGGCCTCATAATAGGATGGTATTTGTGCAGTGAAAGCTATGGAGTATGAGCTGGTTCTGAATTGATGAAAAATGGTCCATTCATTTTGTTCAGTGAAAGGACCCTTAAACCCCTCTCGTTCCTAATGGGTCTAAAAAGGACTAAACGTCTTAAAAGGTCTAAAGGCTATCCTAAAAAAGTAGTTAGGATATAACAGGTCTAAAGGGGTCTAAAGGATGCAAATGTCCAAAGGAGTCAAAGAGTTTAAACTGTCTAAACGTCCAAAGGGTATACATGGGTTTAAAGAGTCATAAGGTGTCTCAAGGTCTGTGGGATCAAAGGTGTAACATAAGCAGGACTCCAATGTTAGGCCATCCTGTCCGTGCCGGAAGTCTGTTTATTTTTCTGGGTCCCTCGGGACAACCAACAACAACAACCAACAACAACAACCATGTAGTTGCTTCTCAGTTGCACGCACTTCAAACATACATTACATCTTTCCCCTCAAGATGGAAAAGTGCAGTGACCAAGTTATTTTTACACGAGCAAATAGTACAGATGCAAACCAATGCAGTAAGAAAAGTAGAAGCAGAGATCGCTTGCAAAGTCCAACTTAGTCCAAAACCATAAACAACAGATCAAACTCGTAAATGCACATTACATTGCAACAAATCAAATCCAACACAGTGTTAGCAAACATCCAATATTGGTAAAGACAATATTTACAGTTCACTACAAACCGAGTCTGTCTGGTCGACGACTGATACGACCACTTTTGTGTCCGAGTTATGCATGGGGTAACTGAGCGAGATGTAGACACTGGCTGGGGGACTGCTCTGCCAGGCTCTTCCAGATATACAGAAGGTGCAGTATCACAAGCTGGAGGCTTCAAGTCTGACAAACAGCTTGAGCCATCATGGACCTCACTGGTAGCGTTATCAGTATCAACGAAAGACAGACCGAGGGCAGCACCCTCATTGGCTACACTGGTGCTCTTACGTAAATGTCGACGGTTACGGCGACAAGCATCACCCGTTTATCTGGACCGAACAATGTACGAACGTGGCTCGGAATGCTGCTTCACAATCACACCTGGTATCCACCGTTTGGAACCCGTAGGAGGCTCCATTCTAACTTCATCATTCGGCTCTAATGGTGGAAGATCTTTGAGCATGTGACGAGATCATGGTAGAACTTCTATTTCGCTTTATCTCTGTCGAAGTGTCTTTTCACAGCATCACGGTCGTAAGCCGTAGGCAGAAGAGGAAGGGTATTCCTCGGACATCTTCCCATCAGTAGTTGAACCGGCGATAGGTGAATACCTTCCAATGGTGTTGTCCGATAATCCAGCAAGACCAGGTGCTTGTCTGTAGATTTTCGCAAGAGTCGTTTAACAGTTTGTACAGCCCTCTCGACTTCTCCATTTGAACGTGGATATCTGGGACTAGAAGTTCTAAGAATGATTCCATGATCTTTGCAGAATTTTCTCACAAGTTGTTAGTTGTACATAGTCCCATTATCACTCCGTAGAGTCTCCGGTAGACCATGTCGACTGAACTGTGCTTTCAGTCGCTCAAGAGTTGTACTACAGCATAAATCCTTCATTTCAACCACCTCAATGAATCTGGAGTAATAGTCAACCGTTATCAGGTATGTCTTAGCATCAAACTGGAACAGATCTGTCCCAATTTCACTCCAAGGTAGATCTGGTGTAGGAGTTGGTTTCAGGGGCTCAGCAGACAGGCGATTGTGATATTCTGCACATTTGGAACAGTTCTGAACAGTTTGCTCTATGTCCGCATTCATGGAGGGCCAGTATGGAACCCCCCTAGCTTGTTGCTTACACTTGACTATTGCGAGATGTGATTTGTGAATCAGGCTCAGCATGCGGGGTCTCAGAGTAGGTGGGACGACAATTCGCATGCCTTTGTATAGGATGCCATTCGTAACTGAAACCTCACTCCGGGAATCCCAGTATGGTCAAAGACAGGGTGATACACCTTGCCTGGTGTCTGGCCATCGGTCAAGAATCATGCACTGTAACTGAGTGAGTTCTGATTGAGTAGCTTTTTGAAGATCCGCATACCTCTCGTCAGAGATAGATAGAAAGTCCAACATTGAAATATGCTCCAAGTGGTCCAGTTCCGAACAAGTATCTGGCAGATAGGCTCTAGAAAGGGTGTCTGGAAGCTGCATGTCCTCCCCTCTTCTGTACCGAATGTTGAGATCATACCATTGCAATTGTAGTAGCATGCTCTGTAGTCTCATCGGAGCGGATAGCAATGGCTTCCTGGCAATAATTTCCAGAGGCTTATGGTCATTGTAGACGATGACCGTTTTCCCAAATATATAACAGTGAAACTTCTTGCAGGCATGGACTATGGACACTGGACAGCATCTCATTCTCTATTTGTGCATACAGTGTCTCCGTCTCTGTGAGAGTCCTGGAACTGTATGCAATGGGTCGGTTGTCCTGGTTGAGAACTGCACCAAGTCCACTTCGGCTAGCATCACAGTGGATCTCGACTGGTTTGTTGACGTCGTAGTATGCAAGAACAGGCGGATGACAGCAAAGTTCCTTCAGTCTCTCAAATGCCCACGCTTGAGCTGGTTGCCAATGATATTCAATGTCCTATTTCAACAGCTCTTGGAGTGGATCTAACTCGTCACTCAAACGAGGGATGAACTTTGACAAAAAAAAAACCAAAAAAAAAACCACCTTTAGAGGCCATTTTCCCCCGCAAGCGGGGGTTGGCCTTTTTCGGGGACCGTGGTTGTTGTTGTTTTTGGTCCCATTTTTGAAGCAATGTTTTACGGCCGGATGCCCTTCCTGCCGCCAACCCTTTTTGTCGCCTTTTTACGACAAACAGGGAATTACCAGTGAACTGGTACTCAATTTACCAGTGAACTGACAGATATGTGATAAATCCTACAAACCGTCTCACAGCTTCCTTATCGGTCGGAATCGGCATACTGTGAACTGCCTCTACTTTGGCCGGATCGGGAGATAATCCATCAGCAGACAGTACATGTCCTACGTACTCTACCCATGACTGGTGGATTTTACACTTCTGCAGATTCAACTTCAGATTGTAATTTGTTGCTCTCTCGATGACCTTTTTCAGGATTCGATCATGCAACTCCACGTTTGGATCAGCTACAAGAATGTCATCCATGATTGCAAATGCTCCATCAATGCCTTCAATCATCTGGTCCATCGTCCTCTGAAAATTTTCAGGTGCACATTTCAATCCAAAGGGAAGACGAAGCCACCGATACCTACCAAATAGTGTATTGAAACATGTCAGATAAGATGCTTCCTTGTCCCGTTTGATTTGTAGGAATCCTGACTTTGCATCAAGCACTAAGAACACCTTGGCATTAAGTATACTTGCAATGACCTCAACAGTGTGCATGGGATGGTGCTCCCTCTTGATGACCTCGTTCAGATCAGACGGATCAAGACAGATTCTCAGTTTGTCATTTCTAAGAGAACCCACCATTGAGCTGACCCATTCAGTTGGTTCATTAACTTTGGCAATGTATTCATCGGATTCCATCTCCTCCAGTCGGGTTTTAATGTGGCAAGAGTGAAGCTGGTTGTCGCCGCGAAGCGTGTACTACTTACTCCCTTCGCACCAGATTGCACTTTATTTTATACATTCCTGGCAGAGTTCCAGTCATTCACACTCGATCCGGATACCCCTTCAGCTCAGTAAGAACGTTACCGGAGTCCACCTCAGTTCCAACGGAATCAAGTCTGATGATCAGACCCAGAACTTCAGCTGTATCTCCGGATATTATGTTTTCCTGTGGGAGAGCAACCACTTCAAACGTTGTGGAGACTTTCTTGCCACGGTACTGAACAGGAAGATCCATGGCTACGGCAGGTTTTATCCTGTGATTAGAGTAGGTACACAATACCTTGGCTGATTGACGGAGTTCACCAGTGTGAGCGAGATGCCGATAATCAGATCGTGTCATTGTGTTGCAGTGAGCTCCCCCTTAGTGATGACCACGTGATTCCCCTGCGTGATGACTACGTGATCCCCCTGCGTGATGACCTTCCCAGTCATTTGGCGAAAAACACGCCTGTAACATAAGCAGGACTCCAATGTTAGGCCATCCGGTCCACGGCGGAATTCTGTTTATTTTTCTGGGTCCCTCGGGACAACCAACAACAACAACCAACAACAACAACCATGTAGTTGCTTCTCAATTGCAGGCACTTCAAACATACATGACAAAAGGGGTCTAAATTTCAAAAGGGTATGTTCTAAAAGTAGTTTGGGTCAAACAGGTCAAAAGGGGTCTAAAAGATGTAAATGTCAAAGGGTCAAAAAAGGTCTAAATTAGCTAATTATCTCACCACCTGGATGGAATTTTTTTTTTTAAAGCTCCATTCGTTTTCACGCATTGACGTCATGAATCATCATGCAGAGTTTCAAAATGATCGGTTGAGCTGAGCTGCCTCGGAGGGGTAGTAATTTCTTTTTTTTTTAAATGCTAATGGACCCATTTGCCGGAAGGACTGACTGACCTGACTGAAGGACATTGTTATGGCTTTAACAGCTCTTCTTGATTTCATCATAGACGACCTAAAATGTATGCAAATCAACTGATATATGGTAAGTTGTATTCACTGCTCATAAAAACCTCAAACATGTGCAATTCGTGACAGATGTGACTAAAAATAACCTTTAAAGACACCTCGTTCTTTCACAGGTTTCTTGCGTCACAATTGTATGAAGATTTGGTTCATTTTTTTTTTTGCTATTTGAACATGTAAGCTCACCTGTAAGCCATTAATTGATGAGTTTGTTGGGTACACAACGTGGTATTAATGGTATGTCGCATCATAAAAATGTATTTGATGACAGTATTGGCACTTTCATGTATTCATCTGCTGTTGACTTCACTTGAAACAAACTACTTTTCAAACACTTGTGGATTACACTGTGTCGTTTGAGGTAGTATTTTCAGTAATAGGGAGGGATGGTGTGTGCAGTATTGGGGGTGGTGGCAGAAAGATGGGAGGTGTTTGTGAAACAGATTTCATCTTTCATCTCCAACATCAATGCGGCAGGATGAACCCCAAGGCAGATGCTCTCCAATTAACAAAGATAAAATGAGTCTTGCCTGACTTTGCAATTTACTAGCCCCACGAGTTTTCCCTCATACACTGTGGTTGCACCTCATCGCCCCCAGAGGAATGCAAGGGAAGAGTGACCGTGGAACTGTTAAAGAAGGAGGCTTCATCCCTGGGCTTGAGCATATCTGGAGGAGCAGACAAAGAATCTTTGGCTTGGGTGTCCAACCTGCGACCAGGTGGCGTGGCTAGCAGGTAAGAAACATGTAACACGGTCACCATTTCTTTCCTTTTTTTCAGATTTATCATTCTCTATCTCTCACCCTCTCCCTCTATCTGTCTATCTCTCTAGATTGGCCATTTGTCTTCCCATCTGATCACTTATCTTGTGCTGGGACCTCAGCTTCAATTGTCCTCTCCACTTTTTTGTGTCCATAATCTCCTAATGAATTTGTCTTAAGTGTAAGTTATGTAGGTTATGTATATGAGCCTTATATCACTATCTAGGACCAAAATCTTGACTTTTGGTGTACAGTACCGTGTTTGTCATAACTTCACAGCAGTAAAATGAGCATGATGTATTGAGCTTGTGATGGAAAGCATAATGTGAAAAACCATCACATTCTCTCTTTCAATCAGTCGTCCCCCTGCATAAAACAACTACACCTGACTTGAGTTACTGCTGAAACCTAGGTGAGGAAGGGGGTATCAAGGCAACGATTCAAGTAGTGTTTTCAAGCTCTACTTGCGCTTCTTTGGGATGTTCTTTCAGGTGGTGAAGGGGAAGAAGACATCGTGATAAGGCAGCAGTATGATTTCTCAGCTCTAGGATGACACCCAACTGCTACAACAGCATCGTAGTTAATATATTTTTAAATTTCCTTTGGTACTTACTGTTTGGTAGTGTTCACCGTCTGGTGGTAGTGCTTTTTTTCTTCTTTTTTTGTATACTGAATCGAGGCTCGTGAAAGAGCTAACATTTATTTCACAAACAAATCAACCAGACAAACAAAGTATATAAAAAGAGGGAGCGGAAGACAAGATGGGGAGAGAAGGGGAAGCACACAAACACAACACCTGAGAGCAGGGAGAAGCACGGGAGGGAGAGGGCCTGGGGGAATGGAGGCGTGGGAAGGGGGGGGGGGGGAGAGGTGTCAAACACAAGGAGACCAAGGACTTCCAGGACAGAAGTTGGTATTTCAAAAAAGTGTAGGATTTGGGGTGAAATTAGCGGGGGTAGAAAAGATCAAGGTTTTGGATGGGGGAAGATAAGAGATGGTGGTGAACAGCTGTTTTAAAGACCTGGGGGGTGGAGTGGGATTGAAGAGAGTGAGGGAGTTTGTTCCAGAGGCAGGAGAAGAGAGGAATGAAGGAGTGAAGGTGAGCAGAAAGTCTTGATTTTGGCAGTTTAACCATAAGAGGGTTGCAGGCAGACTAGGCCTCAGAATACGCGACACGAATTAACCGACGATTTAGTATACATGTATGAAAAATTAACACCGAAAATTTCCGTAAAGACACACTATAAGTACACACACCGAAAGATAGATACAGTCTCGACAAAAACACAATTGTGAAAAATTACTTAAGTTCGCAAACGTGAGCGCACGGGGCAGCTTCGAAAAAACTTGACCTCCAATCTTGCGCATGCGCAAGCTTGCTTGGTAAAGCAGCAATTGTCACCTTTCTAACAACATGCCATGTTCACATCGGAGCTAGGAGAGAAAAAAATCTGTAAAATTAGTGTAACGAATGGTTTTCAGAAGTTCCGAACAACACACGACAATACATTATCAACATAATTGGTATGGTAGTGTGTCGGGTCACGAAAGAGGACTAATGCTAGGAGCACGAGACAATATTGACTATAAGATGACCTTGAGGAAATGCTTTGACTGGAACTATAGTTCAATGTCTTCTGCACTTAAATTATACGGTAATTACAATGCTGAGCGGGTCCTTGACAGTGCTGCAGTGTTTAATGAAAATGCAAATTGGTGTTGAATTTACCATACAGCTCTTTGCGTATTATTCATGACAATGGTGTTAGGCTACCCCGCACTTAATTCTTACCTCTTTAAGGCCCTGCAATCAGGGCGGCCATCATTCACGAGGAGCACATGTAGGTACTAAAATCAGAAAATTTTCAATGAAAGAAACAAGAGAGAGGTAAGATGTTAGGAGCGATAAAGGAGGTTAGAAGAGTGTGGAGAGAATGGGAAGTAGCTTTGGATGATGGAGGAGTAAGGTTCGTTTCAGGGAAGGGATAAAACTTTAGTGAGGCTGGTGGGGCAGGAGGTGGTTAGCTCCTCCCCCCTCTCGACTCAGCTCCCCATCCCGGCTTGAAAAATTTTTTTTAACGAAAAAGTGAATGCACATTTTTCTTGATAATATTTGGATCAACTTAGTGAGGAATTACCAAAAACCAACACGGATACTCATATAAGTTTTCAAAGTGATCCACGCAGAGTCTGCCATTTCTGCACATCTGTAGCATAATGTGATCGTCCATGTTGTGACATAATGTGGTGTATGTGTAATCTATCAGAATAGCAACTGTGAATGGAGTAGTTTATATATATATATAAAATCTCTAGATGGGTGGCAACAAATTCAAATTGATGATAGGGGGGTGGGAGAGGTACAAAGCACATGGACACTGCTGGGACTTCCAGGAAAGAAGTCGGTATTTCAAAGCAGTGGATCTGGTGTGAGTTAACGGGGGTATAAAAGATCAAGGTTTTGGATGGGGGAAGATAAGAGATGGTGGTGAACAGCTGTTTTAAAGACCTGGGGGGAGAAGTGGGATTGAAGAGAGTGAGGGAGTTTCTTCCACAGGTGGGGGAAAAGAGGAATGAAAGAGTGAAGGTGAGCAGAGAGTCTTGATTTTGGCAGTTTCACCAGAAGAGGGTTGCTGGCAGATCTTGTGTGACCTGTAGGAATATTTGAAGAAAGAGCACAGACAGAGCTGGGGAAGCAAGGCTGGATAGGAGTCGGTAGAGGACAGAAAGACCACCCACCTGCCTGTGGTGAGTCAGTGAAAGGCCCTCAGAGTTAGCTTAATCGTGGGAGATTCCAATGATTCTGAAAGCTTTGGTTTCAACAGCGTGAAGCCGAGCTCGGTGTGAGGCAGGAGCACCAGCCCAGAGGGGAGAGCAGTATTCCATCAAGCTGCGGATGAAAGCCTTGTATGTGGAGGAGCTCAGGTGTGTCAAGGAAGGACTTCGCACGACGGAGGATGCCCAGTCGGTGACTGGCATTGGAGACCAGCTTGGAAATGTGGTTTTCCCAGGAAAATTCATGGCAGATTGAGAAAGTAACTGGGAGGGTTGGCCAGAAAGTGTTTTTGAAGAGACATAGTGAGAGTGTGAGATTTTTCAGGATTTAAAGACATGTTCCACTTGTTTGACCAGTTTGTGATTCTGTCCAGGTCTGCAGATAGTGAAGAGGCTGCTGTCTGCCTATCTGCGGGTTGAGATATGGAACGGCATAGGGTGGGGTCATTAGCAAAAAGATAGAGAGGATTTTCCAGAGTCGGAGAGATCATTAATGAAGACCAAAATAGCACCAGGCCAAGAACACTGCCTTGAGTAACTCCAGCATGGACACGAAGAGGGGATGAGAGAATACCATTTAGAGGCATGTGAATTCCATTTAGAGCCATGCAAAGCTGAATATGTGAATTCCATTCACATGTTGAGTACGACAGGAGAGAAAGTCATCGAGCCATGCGTGGAGATTTCCATGGATACCATAGGAGGAGAGTTGGTGAGCAGGGCGGGTGCCAGACCGTATCGAAGGCACATGATATGTCAAGAGAGACAGCTCTAATTTCCCTTTTGGCATTGAGGACCTCCATCCATTGTTGAGACAGCAGAAGCAGCATGTCCAGAGTAGAGTGACCTGGTCTGAAACCAAATTGATGATCAGATATCAAGCCATTGGAGAAGAGGAAGGGTTTGATATCCGAAGCAATGATGGATTCCGTGACTCCTGATAATTGGGAGCAGGCTGATTGGTCTGTAGTTGCAAGGATCTGTTTTTGCACATTTTTGTGAAAAGCGGTAATGTTTGCTGATTTCTGATTGCTAATGTTTGTTGGTAATGTTGTTTTCTGATGTTAGTGGTCGTGAAAGAGACTTATCACTGGGTGCGTTTGTGAACGATTTGAGTTTTGACTCAGAAAATGAATAAAATGGCCAGAAAGCATTTCAGAAGGCAGACAAATACCCTCTGCACAAGATTGGGCTCAAAAAGGAAGAATGAATGAATGATCGTTTTAAGGCCATATTCCCTGCTAGAGCGGGGGTTAGCCTTGCAGGCCCCATGACAATCATGGTTCCCTGTTTGAGGCAATGTTTTATGTCCGGATGGTCTTCCTGATGCCAAACCTTGAGTCGCCTCTTACAATGCACAGGGATACAGTGTACCTATTCTAAATTGGGGTAAACACCGGGATCATTCATTCCAGCAAGCTGGTACTCAATTTCCGTCCTTAGAAGGATGACAGGCTGAGTCAACCTCCCTGGTGTTAGATTCAGCGATCGACCGGGATTTAGATCTCAGTATCCTACGATCCCAAGCCTGCACCCTAACCGCTAAGCCAACACCAGCCTTCTCAAAAAGGAGGAAGGCAGCACACAATTTGCTCTATTTCACCAATGTGGGGGTTGGTGGTCAATTGTACAATCCCGACCCCCTGAGAACGGCTCCCACTTTAGAGAAACATCACACACCGCTCGATAAGCATCAAAACTCATTTTACCCCAGGATCAAACGCAATCAAATGTAGAAGCTAGGGTGTTACCGCCTGGAGAAATTGCGGACCTTTTAATGGAGAGAATAAACTGAAAAAGGGAATACAGAGAAACTCAAACAATAAAATGCTGAGCTCCAAAATTTATTAGCGTTACCAATCAAGGGGTGGTTGAGAGGAGCAAGAAAAGTGTAGGATTGAGGATGAATGGTGAGGAATGATGGAGAAAACCCAAATAAACTAACTACGTTCTCCATTGCAATATACCAGATGCTGTTTCCGAGAGAGTCCATGTTGTACCACATAATGGTGAAATAGAGCTGATTAGGTGTTCCCACCCTCCCCTCTTCTTTTTTGAATCAAATGTTGCACTGTTTGACACATTTAATCAGTATAATTGATGGGTTTTTGTATACATGGTCGAGGCTCATGGAAGTGCTAGAGCAGAGTGGAAGGGTGCAAGAAACCAACCGGCAACTAACACGAAAAGAGGTGACGGAGAAGTCACAATAGCCTGGAAAAAGGCAGTGCTTGGGAATGGGGTATTTTGGGTGTAGATTACACCATGAGTATGGATGGGGGTACTTTAGGTAGTGGTGGACAGCTGTCTTGAAGCTCTGGAGGACGAGATCAGGCGTATTCAGGGTGGTATGGTCGTAGGCAAAAAGCTCTGGAGGGAAGAATGGAATTGAACAGACTAGGGAGGTTGGTTCAACAGGCGAGAGAGAAGAGGAACAAATGAGTGGAGGTGAGCAGCCAGTCTGGATTTTGCGAGTTTATCAAGAAAAGGCTTTCTGGAAGACAACGTGTGATCTGCAGAAATCTGGAAGGGAAAGTGCCAAGGCGGGTAGGGAGTGCAAGACCAAAAAGGAGGCGGTAGAATATCAAAGTGGACACAAACCTGTCTGCGATGTGAGACGAACAGGCCTGGACACTCAGCTTCGTTGCGGGAGATCCCAATGATTTTGAGGGCCTTGCTTTTCAATGACTGTTATTTGGGATCCTCCAAAACATTAAGCCCAATTCTGCGAGATTGTGTCAGCGGACCCTTGGAAGTTCAAGTAGAAGTTTGTCATTATCTTATCTTGACATGAAGCAATTTCAAGTACTACACTACCTCACGACATTGAAAAGTCGGTCTTCAAACAAGGTATTAATTTCAATACATTTCCTGCATTTTCTATTTCCATTTTTAGATAACGTGTTCTTTTCCAGGAATTTGACTCGGGACTTTTTCTCCTATATCATAGTCTTACGTGTCAATATATATTCGACAGCATCAGGATGTACATGCACGGCACTAGTCAGGTTCACTATGTTTTTTTCGTTCAAATTTTTTGGAGATTAGCAAAACTATACATTTTTGGAATATTCAGAGCATGAGGAATCCAAAAATTAATGTTTACATTTGCGTAGACACCTTTGCGAAAATGGCCCTCAGGACAATGATGAAGATCTGTAAAAGCATATTCCTGAACGGTATAGACCTAGTAGATCCTGTGTATAGGACTTGTAGTTCAATCTGATACTACCTATAACTTCCTATAACAACCTATAACTTCAAAGGACTTGCTATTGCGGTCATGTATTATGTAATACAGTTATATCACAAATATAAAGACAATGGTTTTCAATTACCTTTGTTTGTTGCTTT
Source organism: Myxine glutinosa (assembly GCF_964187855.1). Lineage (NCBI taxonomy): Eukaryota > Metazoa > Chordata > Myxini > Myxiniformes > Myxinidae > Myxine > Myxine glutinosa. The sequence goes on along the minus strand of NC_136271.1, from coordinate 25,954,473 downwards.
TCTATAATCCTGAGCACTATTTTGAGGCCTTTATTGGATTCCTTGACCCAGAAAACATAGGATTAGCATATTTAATTAAGTCTCTAGGTTGACTAGAAGCCGAGATCGCGCAAAATATTTATTTTATGGCGGCCATTTTGGAAATCCAAAATGGCGGCCATGCAGGTGTCTGCAAATGGCAACATTGATTTTCGGATTCTCCATGCTCTGATGATTCCAAAAATGTACAGGTTTGCTAATCTCCCAAAATTTTGAACGAAATAATTATATTTGTTAACATAGTGAACCCGACTATACGTTGAGTACTTCACTTTCACTTTATTGTTCACTCCAGGAGTGATGAGTTGTGTATTGGAGATCTCTTACGAGGCGTCAACGGAATCAGACTCTCCAGGCTTCAGCATGATGAGATCGTGAGCCTTCTTAGCAATGTGGGCAAGCGTGCCGTGCTTGATGTGGAGTACTTGTTACCTGCACTACGTGAGTTTGTGCCATCCCTTCCCGTCATCATCCCAGCACCCCTTTCCGACTAGTACGACAGATAGGTGAAATATTTGGGAGAATTGTGACTTTGATGATACAAGCACGAGAGTTGGCACACAGTTGGAGTATGCCTTATGGAAGATATTTGGCTATAGGGCCATCGCAGATTTGTCCTGTGACAACAATGGCGGCCATTTTTCAAAATGGCCTCCATTGCTTGTTATTTTGCATATATTTGGTACATTACTGTGTATAAACTGTTGTTGTAGTCATACAAGCTTGACATTTGGCACATAATTAAAGACCCCTATCTATAGGGTTATCATATATTTGTCCTGTGACAACAATGTTTTTAAAATGGCCGCCATTTATATGGTATATTATGGTATATGGTATATTATGGTATGTGGTATATGGTATATTAATTTGTATAAACTGCTGTTTGAATCATACAAGCATGGTATTTGGTACACAGTTAAATATTCTGACTATTAGAGTCATCACAGATGTGTCCAATAAAAATGGCGCCCAATTTTTAGTACGGCAGATAGGTGAAATATTTGGGAGAATTGCGCCTTTGGTGATACAAGCACGAGAGTTGGCACACAGTTAGAGTATGCCCTAAGGAAGATATTTGGCTATAGGGCCATCGCAGATTTGTCCTGTGACAACAATGGCGGCCATTTTTCAAAAAAGGACAAATCTGCGATGGCCCTATAGCCAAATATCTTTCTTCGGACATACTCCGACTGTGTGCCAAATGCCACGCTTGTATCGTCAAAGGCACAATTCCTGCACCTATCTGCCGTACTACGACCCGTCTCCCACCACCTCGACTTCCGTCTTGCTTCCCTGCACACCCCAATTCATTTTCTTTTACAGCATCTTCATTCCATATTTATTTCCCTCGTGGAACACACGTACTATTATTGATCGGTCTTGTCCCCGTTTCGTGTGACAAAACTCGCACCCACATATTTTCAGTTATCAACAATGCCCGTCTGTGTTGGCAGCTGATGGTAACACCATTACCAAAACTCTGGAGGTTTCCCTGCAAAAGGAAGTCAACAGCTTTGGGTTCATTCTCAGAGGTATGAAGGGAAAATGCATTCATCACTCGGTGTGACATTTGTACTTAACAACATGCAGTGGCTGTCGGGGGTAAAGTGACTAACCTTGTCGTTTTCAGAGACAACAGACTACCAGTGACCGACCTAGTCGATGTGAAGGCTAATGTTGGTCTGTGTTGGAGGACATAACAATGGATTATATCAACGCGAACTTGGTTAGAGTATGTTTACAGCAATGGAAATGAGATGTGGCGGACATTTTGTGTAAGTGGAAGGTGTGAGAAGAGCGTTTGCTTTGACGAATGGCTTGAAATGGCATGAAATGGCAGCCACAACTCATTTCCCATTGCGGTGAACGTACTCTCACCAACCTTTACTTGGTACAACTAGAACGGCACTCGGGAGAGAGCAAACCTCCGCCAGGCTGAACACTTCATGTTTTGTATCCCACTGATAGACCGGATCTGGATTCGGACCTGAACCAAAATCTGATCGGCTTGTTCTTATCACCTAACCAACTCGTCCACCAAGTTTAGTCATAAATCGTCCATAGCATTTAAAAATATATATATATCATGTTATTTATCGCTTTTCAACCGATCTGTCAATGGTGAAGAATCACTCGAAAAAAAAAAAAAAATTCTCGTAAAAAAAACTTTTTGAGATATCTTGCTGATAGATCTATACAAACAGACAGACAGACAGGGGTGAAAACATAACCTCCATCCACCTTCGGTGGCAGAGGTAATAACTTGCTTACTTACATTGTCGTTATCAATTCCACATCTGGAGCAATGCTTAATCTCAAAACGTCCCCCACGCAGCGGGAGACGTGTGTGTGTGTGTGTGTGTGTGTGTGTGTGTGTGTGTGTGTGTGTGTGTGTGTGTGTGTGTGTGTGTGTGTGTGTGTGTGTCCTGAAAGGATCGAAACCTTGAGGAGGAACGGTGCCCAGCTGATGATCCATGCAGTTGGGAAACGAGTCAATTGCTTACAGGTTAAGGCTCTTGCTTTAGGTAGAGGAACTATGTTTTGAGGTTTACAATTTAAATAAAGTTGAATATGGGATGTTGTAAAATTAACATCATTTACAACAATACTTTAAATTATTTAAGTTTAGGAACAACCGATACTGTACAATTAATTAAGTGTGTGTGTGTGTGTGTGTGTGTGTGTGTGTGTGTGTGTGTGTGTGTGTGTGTGTGTGTGTGTGTGTGTGTGTGTGTGTGTGTATGTGAATGAAAGAGAGGGATAGAATTGTGAGGAACAGAAATGAAAAAACGAGATGTGTGTGTGTGTGTGTGTGTGTGTGTGTGTGTGTGTGTGTGTGTGTGTGTGTGTGTGTGTGTATATGTGAATGAAAGAGAGGGATAGAATTGTGAGGAACAGAAATGAAAAAACGAGATGTGTGTGTGTGTGTGTGTGTGTGTGTGTGTGTGTGTGTGTGTGTGTGTGTGTGTATATGTGAATGAAAGAGAGGGATAGAATTGTGAGGAACAGAAATGAAAAAACGAGATGTGTGTGTGTGTGTGTGTGTGTGTGTGTGTGTGTGTGTGTGTGTGTGTGTGTGTGTGTGTGTGTCCCCAGGCCATAAGATTTTTACCATTTGAGACTTTGTCATATTTTCAACACATTCTTATTTTAAGAACTAGCGTGACTCGGTGCGCTCCGCGCGCCTCAACACACGTCGTTTCAGAGGGAGAGGCATCTTTGACCATTTTGGTACCTTTTGGGTCTTTGGGGTCTTTTGGGTCTTCAGGTGATTTTGGGTCTTCGGGACCATTTGGGTCTTCAGGGTATTTTGGGTCTTCCGGGTCTTCTGGGTGTTTTAGGGCTTCAGGGTATTTTGTGTCTTTTGGGTCTTCAGGGTCTTTAAGGATCTTTGGGGTCTTCAAGGTGTTTTGGGTCTTCAGGGTTCTTGGTGGTCTTAAGGGTCTTGGGAGAATTAAAGGGTCGTCAAAGGTCTAAGGGGTCTCAGCAGTCTAAACGTAATTAAGAAGGTGTCAATTTAATTTGAAGAAGAAGAAGTTTTCCTCGCATATAAACATAACGACATTAACGACATAACCATATACGTTTGCACTATTATAATAAAGTTTGGAGAACACTAATGAATAAAATTTACATGTTTTTAGGTCACTGGACTTATTAGTGTGAGCTTATGCGATTGAGCAGTGTCCTTAAGTAAGTCTGTCAGTCTGTAAACACGTCAGTCATTATCGCTTGAACCAAACACACGATTTTGATGAAATTTGGCCACAAGCTTCAACCCCCGTGATGTACCGAAGTTTGTTCACGGCATTAAAAAACATCAGGGTCTAAGCGGGTCTGCAGGGGGGGGGGGGGGGGGGGTTGACCCCTCCAAAATAGGAATTTGCTCTCTTCCGAAACTACACACACAATTTTGATTAAACCTATCCACAACCTTCATCACCCGTGATGGACTAAAGTTTGTTCACGGAATTAAAAAAAAGAATGGGACCACTGGACCTATAGCTTATCTGGGCCCTGGCCTGATGTTGTAACCCAAATTTGGTAGCATTCTGACTGGTGGATCTGGAGAAAAAGGTTTTTGAGAGAATTTACTAAGTCGGTCATTTTGACACACTTATGGTCATGTGAGTGGAAAGAGCTTTGCAATCCCCGTTACCAGTCAGGAGCGGAACCTTGCTGCCAAATTTCAGCCGGTTCGGTCCAATGGTTTGGCCGGAAAAGTCCAAAATATGACTGACGGACAGTGCACGATGACAAAACTTTACCTGGAATTTAAATTCCAGATAAGCTAAAAATCAGGGTAATGGGTCTACGGGTGGTCTTCACCCACCAAAATAGGTTTGTGCTTTCTTCTCTGAAACTACAAACACAATTTCGATGAAACTTAACCACAACCTTTATCACCCATGATGTACTATTAAGTTTGTTCAGGGCATTAAAATATCAGGGGTTTGCCCCCCAAAACAGGTATTTACTTTCTTCTCTGTTATATATTTTGTGGGTCATCCACACCTACCAGTGGTACCCTGGTTCTACCAGGTGAGCCTACGGGCATTGCCCCCCCCTTTTTTTCTTTTTTAGCTGTTGTTTTCGCGAAGTTTAGTACGTCCAGTACAAAAGCTTTGCATTTTTGGGATGCTTTCTGGTTTTAATCTTTGTATTCTTACTTTGGTGTTGTTGTTCCTTTTCCTATGTTTCTAGAATCTAGAAGAAGAAACAAAATAATACCTTAGCATCTGCTTCCCATCGCATGGCAGCATTAACAGGTGTATATGGAAAGATATATAATTATGCGAACACTTTGTGAAGATGAAGATAGACCTATACAGTTTGAAGATGTCAACATGGTTTGAATGGGTGATGCTGTGCAGTGACACGTCGGTCAGTGCTGATGTGAATAAGTGTGGCTTGATGTTGTCACGTAGTCTAGTTCATGGTGTACACGGCTACTGAGATGGAATGACGCAGTTTCAACCAGGTTCGGTGGCATAACCGTCACAGCGTCCGCTCCGAATCTGGGAAGGCAGAGGTTCGCAACTCGGCCGAGTCACACCAAAGACTTTTAAAATGTTACATGCTGCTTCCTTGCTTTGGCAAAGGATCGAGCACAGACATACAACCACAGGTTGGCAGACATTGCACATGTTGCATAGGCCTTATGGCCTCCTGAATTTTATTTAGTTGTAAGGGAACTCATATAATAAATAAACTAGAACAATGCAACCGTGTCGCCAATATGCCTCCGCATAGTCCCACAACGGGTAGATGCCCTCGTTCACTGTCCTAAAAATAAACAAGTTCGAACTAAATCCCTTCAGCTGTTTTCAAGTATCACATTTTCACCAGCCATGACAGGTTTCACATCGATCGGTGAAGCAGTTTCAGATAAGGGATTTTTTTAAATGTTGGCTTTCAAGCTAATATGGCTGCCATACCACATGACATATGACCTTAAAAATGTATACTCTGCATATGTATGGGTAGGGCATCAAGGCTGTGAAGTTTCACGTTGATCGGATAAGGTTCGTTTTTCTATCGAAGATGGCTGCCAAACCACGTGACCTACGACATCATCATTTTCAAATTACATGCAACAATGGTGCTAGATTATATTTGTAAAATTTGGCATCGATAGGGTAAGCAGTTTCAGAGATATAATTATTTAATATTTTCCTTCAATCCAATATGGCCACCACACCATATGACCAATGATGTTTTCGTAATCATCTTTTAATCGCCATGCCTAGTCAATGACACACGTAAAGTTTCGAGTCAATCGATTTGGTGGTTTGGAAGAAGATGTTTTTTAAAGGTTTTAGGTTAACTCCAATATGGCTGCCAAACCATCTGACATATGATGTCATAAATTTAATATTTCAATACAAATGGGTCATAGATCATGTCCATGCAATTTTAGATTTTTAGGATAAGGAATTCGATTAAAACATTTTTGGCTAGTATACCACTTCACCTATGATGCCATTATTATCATGCTTTTGTTCCCCATTGGGAGTACTTCACAATGTGCCAAGTTTCAAATTTTTCCATTCAGCGGTTTCCGAGAAATAATTTTTTAATTAATAAATTTTTTTTTTGTTTTGTATCCTGAATCGAGGCTCGTGAAAGAGCTAACATTTACTTCACAAGCAAATCAACCAGACAAACAAAATATATAAAAAGAGGGAGCGGAAGACAAGATGGGGAGAGAAGGGGAAGCACACAAACACAACATTTGAGAGCAGGGAGATGTGTGGAAGGGAGAGGGCTCGGGGGGAGGAGGCGTGGGGAGGGAGAAGTATAAAACACAAGGACACCAAGGACTTCCAGGACAGAAGTTGGTATTTCAAAAAAGTGGAATTGGGGTGAAATTAGCGGGGGTAGAAAAGATCAAGGTTTTGGATGGGGGAAGATAAGAGATCTTGCTTTTAATCCAAGATGGCTGCCATACCACGTGACCTATGCCATCACAATTATCATTAAAACATTCTGCATAGGTGTCACTCCGACCCTGAAAGTTTCGTCTCATTCGGACATATGGTTGTCGAGAAAACCACGTTTTAGCCCGTCCGGACGGACGGACCGACAACCCGAAAACATAATGCCTCCGGCCACCTTCGGGGGCGGAGGCATAAAAAATACGCGCAGGTCCCACAATCATGGAAGTCATTTATCCTATCTTGTTGTCAGCCCTAGAGCTTGAATAAGAGGCTGGGGGAACATGTAGGTGAAACGTGAAAGCCTCCCTTGAAGCTCACTTTATTTGAAGTGTGCTCCAAGCCTGCAGAGAGCATATATCAATTTTCCCCACCCCAGGAGATTGAGTGTGAGTGGCGCCACTTCCATTTTGGTGCTTTTTAGCTCGCACCAGTGTATAGTTTTGTTTTTTTCCTCACAAGCAATAGCATTTCTTTGTTTTCCTTTGCATAAATTCACAGAAGGCCCCATTCATAGCCCGAGGTTAAATAGCTGTAACCAAATGTTATTCTGTGATGCTGCCTTTAAAAAGAGGGGAATGTGGGAAAGAAGGAAATCGAAGAATAAATAGATGTTTCGTACTACAGAACTATAAATATACAAGAAAACAAACACGACATTCTTCAACTAGAACGCCACTCAGTAGAGCGCATACTCCCGCCGTGTGTGGCCGCTGCTGAGCCCGATCTTCCAATGGTAAAAAATCCTTCAAAAAATTCCTGGATCCGGAATAATATCCTGAGCTTCACCAAAAACTAATCAATTCTTCCTTATCCCAAGGGCAATCATCCCACCAACTTTCATCCGTTCAGAACTTTTCCAGATATCTTGTTCACCCACACGAACACACAAACACACACATGGACGGACACGATCGAATGCATTACTCCCTCGCGGGAGTAATAAACCTGAAGCTTTTCGTGCTCTACTCTTCAAGGCGATTCACAGCAAAGAGACTGAAAGAGATGAGAACTAGTGCATTTATAAGCATGTCTAAGTAACCGCGACACCGATTGGTTCTTCAGTCATGACGTCATTGGTGTTCTGAATGCCCATTGGTTGACTCTGTCACCACTGAGTCACCACTGAGTCAACAGCTGTTCATCTGTTCACCACCATCTCTTATCTTCCCCCATCCAAAACCTTGATCTTTTCTACCCCCGCTAATTCACCCCAGATCCACTTTTTTGAAATTCCAACTTCTTTCATGGAAGTCCTTGCAGTGTCCATATGTTTTATACCTCTCCCACCCCCCCCCCCCCCAAGCCCTCTCCCTCCCACAGTTCTCTCGATGTCCCTGCTCTCAAATGTTGTGTTTGTGTCCTTCCCCTTCTCTCCCCATCTCGTCTACCGCTCCCCTTATTTTGTGTTTTTTGTGTCAGTTTGACTTTTTGTGTGATTAATGTTAGCTCTTTCACGAGCCTCGATCTTGTATACCAAAAAAAAAAAAACTGCCCCCGGCTCCGATTGGCTGGAGCGGAGGCGTCGGCGATGACGCATCATCTGCAACATTACCTTGGAGTGTTTCATTTAACTTTCTTTGAGAAATCTGTTGTCGGGTTTGTTATCGCCATCACTTGTTCTTGCAATAGCCTATACATTAAGGAATTCTCAATTCTAGTATCCATACATAAGCAGTTCCATCTACCATATAAAACACAATACCAGTTTGTGTGTTTGTACAGATGTCTGTCCCCCTTCATAGGTTTTAAAGGCCAATCTTTTAACTCAAAGGTGTGTTCACTACGTGGTCTATTTATGAGAACAAAACAAATTCGAAAAACATTTTCCATAAAGGAATAATTATGTATCTTCTATTGGAAATGTAGACGGTGGCGTGCAAACAAAGCCTCAAGGGTGGTGTACAGAAATGTTTTTTTGTTTTTAAAAAATAACAATAAATAGAAGGCGCAGGGAGGTGAAATTCACTGCACATTATGTGCAAAGTGCGCAGAACAAAACGAGTGTGCATTTGCGTCCATAGGATGTCTAATAAATAAAAATATAAGCATACCTGACACTAGGCCGAGGCTTCAGACTTTGGCTCGCTCACAAGGCTGCACCATCGAATAAACTGTTGCAACCCATCATATTTGATGGGCTTTTATTAGTGTTTCAATAACTCTTGCTTGTTTAGGGGAGATGCCGGTAAACCCCAACATGCCTCTTCCTCTCATTCGTCTTCATTTTCTGCTTCGTTATGGTCACAATGATTCCCACGTTCTTGTGGGTTTGGCTGGGGGTGGGCTTTGCCCAAGTCCTTCACGAGCTGGCTGGCCAGGCCTCTGACGTTCCACTAAATTAGGGCAGGAATTTATAATTTGTTTATGGTGCCGGCGATAGCTCGCTTACTCTTGGGATCTTCAACGGTCCCCAAACAAATGCCAGCAGATGGGACAGCAGTTTAACGTCCATCCGAGGGACGCGTCATCACAATGATGAATCACGTGGCCGCGAAACAGCCGGAGGACGGTTTATAGCTAGGTTGAGATTCAAACCCAGGTTAGACAGCTCAGAGCGAGTGTAAACCTTGTCATACCCTTTAATGGAAGCACTGGCGCTGAGATAGAAAATGCAGAAATTAATCTGCTGAGCTTGTCGCTGCTGACAAGGTGTTGAGATTTTAAGCTGCTGATCGTTCGTGAGCTGCAGAAGCATGTATGTTGGACGGTTGTTACCCAAGGCGTTTGTTTCATGATATTGTGTCTAAAAATCCTGTGCCGTTTCGTTTAGAAGAAGAAATACATGTGTATATATATATATATATATATATTATTTTAAAGAATTTATTTCAAAAATTTATTCGGCGCCTCTGTTTCATTCGGTGTGATAGCTTGCAACTTTTCAAAAATGCAAGCATTCAAAAATGCTTACAACTTTTCTTTTTTCACATAATATTTTCATTGTTTCTTCACTTGTTTTATAATTACGTTGTACCATCGCTTGGAACCTTTCCAATAAAGTAATCACTCCAAAAAGCATTTAATATTTGGATAATGTAATTCTTTTGTTACCTCCACCTGTTACCTCCACTCCACCTAAAGGTGGTTACCTCCAGTACTGAAGGTAGCGGTGGTTTGTATGCAGCCTGTGGCTGCCTGGCTGCATCATTTTCTGGGGGCATGGCTTTTCCACTGATGCAGTGCCCCCCCCCCCCCCCCTCATTGTAAGCAGCCTGTGGCAGCTTGGCTGCATCATTTTCTGGGGGCATGGCTGTTCCACTGATGCAGTACCCCCCCCCCCCCTCATTGTGAGCAGCCTGTGGCTGCTTGGCAGCATCATTTTCTGGGGGCATGGCTGTTCCACTGATGCAGTGTCCCCACCCCCCCCCCCCCCCATCATTGTAAGCAGCCTGTGGCTGCTTGGCAGCATCATTTTCTGGGGGCATGGCTGTTCCACTGATGCAGTGTCCCCCCCCCCCCCCCCCCATCATTGTAAGCAGCCTGTGGCTGCTTGGCTGCATCATTTTCTGGGGGCATGGCTGTTCCACTGATGCAGTGCCCCCCCCCCCAGCCCCCCGCCCTCATTGTAAGCTGGTGCTCATTTTGCCGACCTCAGAGGGATGACAGGCTGAATCAACCCACCTCGTGTTAATTTAACGACCTGACGGAGCTCAAACTCAGGACCCTAAGATCTCAAGCCAGCCACCTTAACCGTTAAGCCAACACGAGGCTTCCACTGAAGGTGGATACAGGTTATGTTTTTACCCCTGTCTGTCTGTCTGTCTGTCTGTCTGTCTGTCTGTCTGTGAACAAGATATCTCAAAAATTTGTGCATGGATTCGGACGGAACTTGGTGGACTGGTTGGATATGTGACACGGACTAATTGATTACACTTTGGTGAAGATCAGAATCTCGATCCGGATACCGGAATTTTTCATATTTTTAAGTGATTTCTTCACAATGAGAAATGAGGCCAAAAACGATATATAGCATGATATTTTAAAAAAGTTGTGGACGGCTTGTAACAAAACGAGGTGAATGAGTTTGTTAGACAACAAGAACAAGCCGATTAGATTTTGGTTCAGGTCCGAATCCAGATCTGGTCTATCGGTGGGATACAAAACATGAACTGTTCAGCCTGGTGGAGGTATGCTCTCTACCGAGTGTTGATTTCATTACCCCCGTGCGCACGAAGCAAAAAGCGGGGTTAAGCAATTGTCACGTACGTGTCTGCATTTTGTTAGGAGCGTACACCGAAAACCGTTCAATGGAGGAAATTGAAACCTCACCACATGTTTCATGACCATTTGATATCATGCATATTTAAATTATAAATTATATATCATAAAAATTAGAATCATTGTAATCGCCTCAACCTTTATTGTGCTCGGCTGGTGAAAAATATTGAAGAAGTACAATTTGGCATTTTAACGATCTCCCGATTTATACGTTAGCGATTTATACTGATGTCTTTATTAGCCTTGGTAGTTATGATAACATTCGAGAACGAGAATAAAAGCTGCTTCCTAAAGGCTTTATTAATATACTCCACAGCAGACTTTTCAAAGTATAATTTGTACAGTTTATCCCAGAAGTGCAGATAGATTTAATTACAAATTTGCACCTCTATTAAAAAAAAAAAACAGAAGAGATGGTTCACATTAAGTCCTCTAGACTGCGTGGGGTAAGTATTTTATAAATACAATCTAGTTTGTAAGTGTGCTTAAAGGTCTCCTTTAAATATTGTGCTGGTCATTTAAATTGCATGTTTGCTTTATGTGCCACCACTGGTGGTGTTGATATCTATTTTATAATGTCAAATGGTGATTGTAAAGTCTCCCCTTTCATCAATAATTATACCTAATCCAGTATGCACATTATATCTGTAGTGTGTTTAGGTAACAAGCTGCTAGCTAGCGCTTGCCAAGCCAGCTGTTCCTTATGAATGGTTTTGAATAGATTGCGTGCTTGAGTGCTTAAGCTGCTTGGTTGTGGCTTAAGCACTCAAGCACCGTTTATACTATAACATTATACTGTATCAGTGAGATTGACACGAATAAGAACTCAACTCCCTTGTAATAAGAGTTGCAATGCACACCAAAACTCACAAGGGAAAAGATCCGTCATTCAGTGAAACTGATGTAAATACAATAACTCTAACCTGCTGATAATAAAAAAATAAAAAATAATAAAAAAATAAGCGTTCCCTTCCAAGGAACTTCACCTCAAGAGGCCATAAAGCCCAGCAATCCTGTGTAATGGTTGCCAACCTATGGTTGTTTGTCCGTGCTCTATCCTTTTAATTGCGGTGTCAAGCAAGGAGGCGGCACGTAACATTTTAAAGTTTTTGGTACAACTCGGCCGGGGTTCAAGCCACCGACCTCCCAGATTCATACCAGACACTCTAACCATTACACCGATTCTGGTATATGTACTAACAGATATGTGGAGCCATTTCCATAAAATCATTCTTCTTTATAGGGTAAGGACAGGTAAGGGCAACTGTTGAATTTACACAGATTTCGTTGTTGTTCCACAAAAAACCGGTGGTACTCGTATATACAGACTTGGCATTTAATATGGAATATTTTTTTTTTCTTGACTTGGGTTTACTTTCTGAACTCAGTATATCAATCTGGTGAGTTTCTTTTACCCTTCGGTGATGTCTTTGTTGAAAGAACCATATCACTGATTGTCTTTCGCAGCAAGAAGTCAATAACAGGATTATATCACAGGTGGCGTGACAAAATGTAAGGACAGGTACATTTGACGATTGGCTTCACAAACGGGTATACAAGGGTTGTTGCGTTCTGTATTAGTGGAAAACAACTGCTGCACGTCTACAAAAGTTATTGCCGCTTCCTCTGGAGATGGTCCGTCAACTTGACAATGCTGTTTGTCATGGAGTGGTGGCTTTACGAAATTCTGGCATGAAACAGCGTGCTATTGCTCGGCAGTATGGCATCACTCAAGGTCAGGTGTCAAAGATCCTGAAACGAAATGCTCAGAGGGGTGTCCCTACTCCAATACCGAGGCCAGGACGTCCACGCAGAACCACAAGGAGAGATGATCGCCAGCTGCACCGGTTAGTCCGCAATGGCCGTACCAAATCAGCTAATCGCCTTAGGGCTGAGTGGCAGCAACTGACAAATGTGCCTGTATCCAGAAGGCTAGTCAACCAACGACTGGTTCAAGCAGGCTATCGTGGCAGGCGTCCCCTGAGAAAGCCACGCCTGACCAGACAACACAGCCAGCGCCGATTGCAGTGGGCCAGAGAGAACCGTCAATGGCAGGCAGGACACTGGAATCACATGACCTTCAGTGACGAGTCTAGATTTCTGGTCTATTGTCAAGATGGCCACGTCCGAGTGCGCAGACAAGTGCATGAAGCCCACAACGAAGATTGTATAGTGCCAAGAGTCCACGCTGGAGGTGGTGGGGTGACCGTTTGGGCTGCTTTTCATGCAGGGGGCAAAACTGACCTGGTTGTTCTGAATGGAAACCTGAACCAGTTCAAGTACAGGGTCATTCTGGAAGAAACATTGCTTCCATTTGCTCGTGCAGCCTTTCGAGGAAACTTTGTCTTCCAAGATGACAATGCACGGCCTCATCGTGCTCGCATGATCCAACACTTTCTTGCTGACCGTGGTGTAGAGCATATGGAGTGGCCTGCCATGTCCCCGGATATGAATCCGATAGAAAACTTGTGGGCAGAATTAACGCGTCAAATCGACAACTTGGACCAGCAGCCCACCACTGTGCATGAATTGCAGCAGACTATTGTCACTGCATGGCAAGCGATTCCTGTCCAAACCTTGGCAAATCTCGTGAATAGCATGCCTCGACGTGTACGTGCTCTCCTGAATGCTCGGGGGGGTCACACGAAATACTGAACTGTAATTTTACTGTCCGTAATCCCAGTCATAATTTAGCTTTTGTTTTTGTTGAAATTTTTTTTGGCTAATGTGCAAAATAAAGAGATACTTCTGGAAAACGTACAGAAGTTTAACACAGTACTGTCCGTGAATTGAGTTCGATATCAGTTTACATCACTTTCAAGGATCAATTTATTTGCTTCGAAATGTCAAATGTGGTTTTTGTTTCTTTTAAAGGTCACATGAACAAAATCTAGAATAATTTCAACATAATTCCAATGAACTTTTGGTTCTAAGTCATCTTGAAAAGTAAGTTCACCCCCACAAAAAAAATATTCCATATTAAATGCCAAGTCTGTAGTTGAGAAGATTCTAAGTCAAAATGAATGTCCCACTAACTATTGTTGGTAATCTAAAGATAATATCGTGTTCCTGGTAATTAAAATCTGTCTAAGGGACGAATAGCCGAACAAGCCGTTACTCTGAGGCGTTCACTTCAAAAAAATACAGCAGAGTTAATATGCGTGGGGGAGCAAGAGGGAGGGGAAAACCAGAGCCTTACCTTCTCAGACTCCAACGGCAGTCTTCACCCTGTAATAAATAAACTCGCACGAAACAGAATTAAAATATACAAAAATAAACAGGTTTATTAAAGAAAATAAATGCCAGCAAACAAAGAAAATGCATGATGAACTAAATTCCTAATTTGGAGCGCTCCCACAAACAGACTCGTATACAGACAATGGGATAAAATAACTGGAAAACAAATGTGTAATTTATGTTGGGGAGTCGACTCAAATTGGCTGGTGGGGTCTCTTCAGCAATCGTGGAAATCGTCCGGGGCCTTGGCGGGAACCGCACGCTCGTTGGCTTCAGAACCAGGCCTCAGCATGCCTTTCGGCGTGGCGCAGGCCTTTGTCCGCGGTCTGTGTGCAACACAAGCCGGCAATGTCCGTTCTCATGAACTCTGCACAGGAACCGCAGCTCTCCGTTCTGCAGCTCTGCCTCTTCACAACCACTAGCAAGATCTCGGAACACGGCCGTCACGATGGTTTCCAAATCAGAAGGGGCGAGACGATGACTGCACACAATCGACCGCTGTGGCATCCAGTACGAAAAAGCCCATGAGGACCATGACCGTTCACGATCGTCTCCAGAACGAGAAGGCACAAGAGAGGGAAATGTCTGTAACAGCGTTCTGAACTCCCCATGCGTAAGAGCCCCAAAATGTTGGGAACACAGTCTTTTGTTGCTCTGGTGCTGATGTCATCTTAACACGTCTCCGTCCCGACCCTATCAGTGGGTTCCATTTTTCCCGTCCTTTCTGTCAATCAAACCCAGCCCAATCATGGCTCCTCGGGGGTGTGGCTGTCTTTGTGGTGATGTAGCGGCTGCAGCGCCAGCGGTATTGTTCGATTCCTGATTTCCGGTTAGCTTTTAAATTAGTGAGCTTAATTAGGGTGTCGATTGCGTGGCTTGGCTATGTCTACTACTGTGCCAAAAGGGACATAGGAATAAAGTACAGAGGTAACGACATACAGGGGATAAATTACCCCCACGCCTCGTAATGGGGATGAAGATACACTTAATCCGAAAACACAGTCCACCGGATCCCTATTTAGAGTACATTGAAGTGGTTCTTCTTCTTCGCGACAGTCAGAGCGCACTAATCTATACATTCTACCTGGTTCTAAGTTAATCATTGTCTACCCCCTCCAAACGTAACAATACTCAGTACCTGAACCTTGCCTGTTGCACAATATACTAGTTTGCGGTGCCTTCATTTTAATTATGATTTTTATTTTTATTATCTCATGGTGATTGTGCAATAATTGGAGTTCCATGCTTTGCACACTCATGATATGCACGGTTTTTGTTATCGTTGTTGATTTCTGCAGGAGGCTTCCACCCTGACAGCTGCAAAAGTCGTCATCTTGTCATTGTTCATATACGTCCAGGAGGACCCACAGACAGGTTTTTCTTTCCCTTTTGTCTGTCACCGCTACTAACAACAAATACACCATTGACAATTCTTTATAATATCATTCACGCACGAGTCTTTGGCCTTGTTATAAGCTATGTAGAATGTGATTGCCTATAGTAGTCCAGCTGCAGCTTGTATAGTTTCTTGTTACTTGCAAAATCAAAGATTTTTGCAAGTATATTGGTTGGTCTTGTGCATTATTCTGTCTGTTTGTCTATTTGAATGTCTGTCAATTGCCTACAGATCACAATTTTAAACCAATCTTCACGAAACTTCAACAGATCGAAGAGTTTGTCATAAGGAAGAAGCCTATTGATTTTGAGGCCCAAGGTCAAATTTCCGTCGAATTTCTAAAATAGTCATATTTCATCCGATTGACTTGAAAATTGAACAGCATTTGCATGTTGTCACTAAATTGGGAAACCAACTATTTAAGGTCAAAAGGTCAAAGGTCAACTCAAGGTCAAACTGTTAATAACATCAATCTTCAACTGAAAAATCATCATTTTGAATCCGATTGACCCGAGCTTTGATTAAGATCGTCAATTTCAATTATTTATGAAATGGACAATTTGATGCATCCATGGCAACCTTTTTGGGGAGTGGTGGATTTTGCAAGTATCGTGTTCTGTATGATGCCTTCTTGTTTGTTTATTGTTGTTGTTGTTGTTCTTTTCCTGTGATTTAATTGGCTCACAGAGAAGCTTTTGTGTGTATTGCATGAAGGACGAGGACATTACCAGACGTCAGTGTACTTTTCTCTGAATGATGGGTGTATAACCTATAAGTAGGCATTGAATAACTCAGGAGAGCATTTCATCATTCTATATGTCATTCCCATCTGAGCATGTCTCTCAGGATGCTGAAAATAATCGGTTCAAAAACCAATTGGGACTGTATGTCCATTATATGTCCATTATCTTTTCAACGAGCGTCCCCCTAATCCATGCAAATTGTTACTTGATTTCCTTGAATTCCAAACTGATGTCTCCTTTCCTTATCCTGCATGCGGTGTGTGTGCAACCTCCTCCACAATCGGATTCAGCATCGGTGGTCAAATCTGACGATAGGTTCTATCAATTAACAGTTGATAAAGACAACCATCGTGGGAAGAAAAGCGAAGCTGACCCTTCATCAGAGCAAAAGATCTCTGTTGCTCCGACGAAGCGTTAACGCCATGACAGCTTTACTTTGCTTCCCATGGTGGTTACCACACCGCTGTAAACTGCTCAGGTGACCACACATATTCCTCCTCTATGTACGTTGGGAAATTGTCAAATGTATTTGGGTCGTGTACGTTACAAGTCGGAGGTGTTCACTTTGCAACTTTTTTTGGAAAGTAACTTTTCCACACAGTCGTATCGAGTAAATGACCTCACAGAGTTAGACTATTTGCAGCCTCTTCTCCTGGGGCCATAGTTTGAACATGTCTCTTTTACACTTACTCATTGCAATGGGAAACTGGTACAAGGTTATTGTCAGTTTTCCTCTTCTTCTAAAATTACCTTGGCCTGAAAAATAACTCCGAGGCTTGAAACGCATACAAAGGAATCGCCTTTTTCTTTGCATATGTCAAAACCTTGAACGGCAAAAATAACAGCTTTCCATATTCACAGGAAAGAGCAACTGTGGATTTGGGGAAAACAACAACGGTGAGAGAGGAAAAGATTGTATATGGATATGAGATTTCCAACAGATTTCCAACAGTTTATAAAGGAAAAAATGCATCAAAATGATCATCAGGAACAGCGATGCAGGCACGATGTGCCATGTGTGACATTAACAGTAACACACCGAGTTTATAACACACAATAGGAAAAAAAAAAACATACGAGCCTATCAACAAATTGTTTAACAAGCAAAGTAACACATCTGATGCTACGAGGAATGCTCAAACACTAGCTGTTATATTGATTCGGCCACAGATCTTCCAGCTTTCGATGTTCATTGTAATTGTCCCCCAAAGATACCGATAATCTTTGCACATGTGCAGACACAAAGGGGAAATTGTGGGTTTGGTTGTGGATACCTCCCCTGTGAGCGATCTCGACCGATGCCAAGCTATTAAGCAAGCCAGTGAGGAAAAAGCGAGAAGGCAGATGCACAAACCTGGCATATACCTTCTTGGCATGACTCCTCTGAGTGCCATTGGTGACCCCTGTCAAGCGGCCAAGGCCCTTCGGCCTCTTGGGGAAAGCAAAATGGCTGGCTGTAACGAATATATGCCAAACAATGACAATCAGTGCTGAAAAATGACTACAGAAACACAGACCCCTCGTAGACTGAGGCCTAAGTCTGTTCGGCTTCACCGAGCAGCCGGAATGTGTGCTGAAAAGGATAACGACTGCGCCTTCTCCAGTGAGGAAGGCGGTACCTGCCTCACGATAGGATAGAGCTCCACACCAAAGCTAAAAAGGTGTCACCTGTTCTACAACCAACATCTACTAGGTTCCGAATGAAGCAGAGAAGAATAAAATTCAACAGAACTGGAACTTAGAGGACAAAGGAATCATCCTCCACAGCAAAGCGTATTCGATACATGAAGCATGAGGGACCAACAGAAAAGGAGAGATTCATGAACCGGTTGAAACGAACAAAGCTGGCAGACAAGGCCGAAAGAGTTCCATAATTTTGAAAAGAGCACTTGGAACGAAGCTATGACAACAAAGTTTCACAATTTGCTTCATGAATAATGATAATTTACTGAAAAAGGAGGTGGAGATTTTGGGTTCTGGGAGAACTTCCTCCCACCTTCTGAAACTCGCCAATGGAGATAACAACCAATGGGGAATTATTCTTTGGGAGCATTGGACCATTTCACACCGCCATTATATTGTTGTGATCTCAAATATATATATATATATATATATATATATATATATATATATATATATATATATATATATATATATATATATATATATATATATATATATATATATATATATATATATATATTGTTACTGATCGCGGTTTAGATGTTACTTGCCGAGCGAAGGCTCCGCGACCGAACAGTTGTTCCCCGACTCACCCGATTCACCCAGAACTTTGGCCGTATCGCACCGCAGCTGCCCAATCTGGGAAAAGACTAAAACGACGAAATGCAAAGAGGAAAAGGAATAAGACGAGAAGACGGACAGAAGAGTAATTGGATTTATTGTACACACACAAGCAAAAAGGAGCAATCAAGTTTATTTACAACACATAAGACGCAGGTGACACAGTGCAAATACTAGCTTATACAGACTTAATTAACCCAGGGACAGAACAAACAAAACAAACTCACGTACACAAGAAGGGTGGAAAGGCAGGAGGTGGATGGCTGGAGGGAGAGGAAGGTCCAAGGGGGTCCTGCAGCACGATCGGCGCGTTTAGCAGCCGCCGTTCCTTCACGGCCTTGCTCAAAACCGCCGTCCAGGCCCCAAGTGGCTGTTGGGTGTTGTTGCTGCTGTGGCCTCCGCTGCTTTCCCAGGACTTGTCTGACTCGTCTGGTCCAAACCCTCAACTCTTTCTTGGTCCACTCACTCCTCACCACCGACTCCTCACCGCAACCAACGCAACCACTGACCACCACCACCGACTCCTCACCGCAACCAACGCAACCAACTGACCACCACCACCGACTCCTCTGACTGACTCCCAACTGAACACCCCACGCTTCTTGCGCGCGCGCCTTTTATAGCGCCTCCAGCGATCAAGCCGCCGGCCTTCAGGACACGCCCATCGGTGTGCTCACCTCGGCCCTGGTTGGTCATGCGACCCTCTGGCTCCGCCCTTGATGACGACGGGCGGGCACGCCCCTCTTCCCCGACCCGAGCCCTTGTTCAATGGAGGTTTTGGAGGGGAGGTAATTGACAATCGAGGCTCGGCAATGACGAAAGGGGATCTATTCTCTTTCACTGGTGCAATGGAGTACTTCAATTAATGGGAGACACAGCCTTACTCTAAAACACAGAATAAGATATAACTATCGAACAGGGGTATTCTATTATTGGCTGACGTGTATGCTTGTGGACTAATTATGGGATGCCCTTTCACCTTTACACAGCTCCGGAGGCAGGGGGGCGCAGAATAAACAATAATAATAATAATAATAAAGCACACAATCAAAAAAATATACAGTCCTCATATCCGCAACAATATATATATATATATATATATATATATATATATATATATATATATATATTGCATTCAGAAAGTATTCAGACCGCTTCACTTTGTTCACATTTTGTTATGTTGCAGCCTTGTGCTGAAATCGTTTAAATTCATTTTTTCCCTCATCAATCTCCACTCAATACCCCATAATGACAAAGAGAAAACAGGATTTTAGAAAGTTTTGCAAATTTATTAAAAAGAAAAAACTGAAATATCACATTTACATAAGTATTCAGACCATTTGATATGACACTTGAAATTTAGCTCAGGTGCCTCCCATTTCTTTTGATCATCGTTGAGATGTTTCTACACCTTGATTGGAGTCCACCTGTGGTAAATTCAATTGATTGGACATGATTTGGAAAGGCACACACCTGTCGATATAAGGTCCCACAGCTGACAATGCATAGCAGAGAAAAAACCAAGCCATGAGGTCGAAGGAACTGCCTGCAGATCTCAGAGACAGGATTGTGTCGAGGCACAGATCTGGGGAAGCCTACAAAAAAATTTCTGCTGCATTGAAGGTTCCCAAGAGCACAGTGGCCTCCATAACTCTTAAATGGAAGAAGTTTGGAACAACTAGGACTCTTCCTAGAGCTGGCCGCCCGGCCAAACTGAGCAATCGGGGGAGAAGGGCCTTGGTAAGAGAGGTGACCAAGAGCCCGATGGTCACTATGGCTGAGCTCCAGAGATCCTGCGTGGAGATGGGAGAAACTTCCAGAAGGACAACCATCACTGCAACTCTCCACCGATCTGGGCTTTATGGCAGAGTGGCCAGACGGAAGCCTCTCCTCAGTGAAAGACCCCACGACACAGTCATGTGAAAAAGTAAGTACACCCCGTGTAAAGTTTTGACTTTTTCAACATATTTCAACATACAGCTATTTCATCTTCATTTCAACAATATTGATATATAAAGGTGATATTGTGGCAGACACGAAAGCACTGACGTGGTGACATCACCCCGCACACCAAGTGGGGATGGGCCACGCCAGGGAGAGAGGCGTGGCCTCACGATATACACGGGGCGCGCAGCCCTGAGCAGCTAAGTGCTGCAGTTTGAGTACTTTCAATAAAGACTCTTTTATGAACCGCGTTGTCCGCTTGCTCCTTGCATAAGCATTAGCGCGTGCAGCATCGCACTTTATATGGTGACCTCGACGTTGGATCTGCCGTAGCGATCCTTCCGAACACGACGCCATTGCAATGGCAAACGACAAGGCAATGGCGATTAAACTTCCCGAATTTTGGGAGGCCCAGGCCGAAGTCTGGTTCGTTCAAGCCGAAGCCCAATTTCAGCTTCGGCGCCTCACCGGCGACGACACGCGCTACTGCCACGTCGTCGCCTCCCTCGGGCCCGGCACGGCCGCTCGAGTTGTGTCCGTCCTTCGCCACCCACCGGACGGCCACAAGTACAAGGCACTCAAGCGGCTACTCCTAGCCATGTTCGGCCTCACGGACGACACACGGGCCGACCGCCTCCTGGATCTCCCCGAACTCGGCGACACGCGCCCGTCGGTCCGAATGGACCATATGCTGTCACTGTTGGGCGACGAAGCCCCTGGTTCCCTATTCCGGGCGCTTTTCCGTCGTCAACTTCCAGCGCAGGTTCGCCTCGCGTTGGCCGGGACCGGGCTAACGGAACCCCGAGCATTGGCAGCCGAGGCGGACAGGTACTTCACGGCTTCGGATACGCGGGCGAGAGTCGGTGCGGCCGTCACGGACCTCGAGGCTGATGCTGCTGATGCTGCTGATGATGCTGACCCACAGCATCAGCTTACACAGCATACGCAGCATGCTGATACGCCCCTCGTGACCGCTGCCACGCCCCGCCCACCGCCGCGGCAAAAACCGCCACCGCGGGGAAAACCGCCAACTCCACCGGCCTGGCGGAGCCAGCCACACTCCTCCAGCTCCACCACCTGGTGCTGGTTCCACGCCAAGTTTGGCCACGAGGCTCGGCAATGTCATCCGCCATGCTCCTTCAACAGGTCGGGAAACGCCCGGGCCGGCGCTCAATAGTGGCGATGAGCGCCGGCCGTTCGAGCAGCCTGCTGTTCATAACGGACACCTTATCCGGGCGCCGTTACCTGTGCGACACGGGAGCGCAGGTGAGTGTCGTTCCCGCCGGTACGTCAGACAAGCACGCCGCAGGCGGGGGCCCCGCGCTGCTTGCCGCGAACGGGACGCCCATCCGTACGTACGGAAAACGCTGCCTCTCTCTGCGGTTCGGAGGGCAGGTTTTCCGATGGACGTTCGTCACCGCCGACGTGCCCATGGCACTGCTTGGCGCGGACTTCCTGTGCGCTAATGGGCTCATGGTCGACGTAAAGCGCAGACGGCTTGTCCAGGCCGAGACGTTCAGCTCGCTCGCTTGTATGCTGCCCAGCTCGTCGAGCAGCTCAATGAGCGGCTTGCCAAGCGGCTTGCCGAACGGTTCGGTTCCGGCCACGTTGATCTGTACACTTCCGGCAGCGGACGCATTCACCCGCCTCCTCGCCGGCTTCCCGGCCCTCACGCGGCCCACCTTCTCGGCGGGGGCCGTCAAGCACGGGGTGGCCCATCACATCCCCACCGTCGGGCCACCGGTCTACGCCCGGGCACGCCGCCTCGAGCCGACGAAGCTGGCGGTGGCAAAAGCGGCGTTCGCTACCCTGGAGCGACTCGGCATCGTTCGGTGCTCAGAGAGCGCTTGGGCGTCGCCGCTGCACATCGTGCCGAAGCCCGGCGGGGGATGGCGACCGTGCGGGGACTATCGCCGTCTCAATGACGCCACCACTCCCGACCACTACCCCGTCCCCCACATTCAGGACTTTTCCGCCCGTTTGGCGGGCATGTCCTTCTTCTCGAAGGTGGACCTCATACGCGGCTACCATCAGGTCCCCGTCAGGCCGGAGGACGTCCCGAAGACGGCGGTCATCACGCCATTCGGACTCTTCGAGTTCCTG
This sequence comes from Myxine glutinosa, assembly GCF_964187855.1. NCBI lineage: Eukaryota > Metazoa > Chordata > Myxini > Myxiniformes > Myxinidae > Myxine > Myxine glutinosa. Next base: position 25,932,046 of record NC_136271.1, on the reverse strand, counting down.
CGGATGCCCTTCTGTCTGAAGAATGCGGCTCAGGCGTTCCAGCGACTGATGGACAGCGTCCTACGCGACTTGGATTTTGTCTACGTCTACCTGGACGATATCCTCGTCACCAGCGCGTCCCGCGAAGAGCACCTACACCACCTCCGCACGCTCTTCGAACGCCTGGGCCAGCATGGCCTGATTGTGAACCCCGCAAAGTGCCAGTTCGGTGCCGCCGTAATCGATTTTCTGGGGCACTGTGTCACCAGGCACGGAGCCGTCCCCCTGCCGGCCAAGGTGGAGGCGGTGAAGGGGTTTCCGCGCCCCGCACGATCAGAGGGCTGCAGGAGTTCCTGGGCATGGTGAACTTTTACCATCGGTTCCTGCCCCGTATCGCCCAGCTCCTGCGACCCCTGCACGAAGCTCTCCGAGGTAAGCCGGGCAAAGGCGACGTTACCTGGACCGAGCAGATGGACACGGTGTTCACGGGCGCGAAGCTCGCGTTGGCTAACGCCACCATGCTCGCGCACCCGGCGCCCGATGCACCGATCGCCCTCACCACCGACGCCTCGGACTACACGGTGGGCGCGGTGCACGAGCAGTGGGTGCATGGAGCTTGGCAACCGCTGGCGTTCTTTAGCCGGCAGCTTCGCCCGCACGAACGCCGTTACAGTACCTTCGACCGCGAGTTGCTCGGGCTTCACTTGGCGGTCAGGCACTTTCGCCATCTGCTCGAGGGCCGTGCGTTCACGGCCTTCGTCGACCACAAGCCGCTGATCTTCGCGATGGGCAAGGTCACCGAGCCGTGGTTGGCTCGGCAGCAGTGTCACCTCTCGGCCGTGTCCGAGTACACGACGGACATCCGGCACGTCGCGGGGAAGGACAACCCGGTGGTGGATTGCCTTTCCCGGGCCGTCGCCCACGCAGTCCACCTCGGCATCGACTATGCCCGGATGGCAGCGGACCAGGCCGCTGACCCCGACGTCCAGGCCTTGCGGACCGCCGTCACGGGCCTCCGCGTCACCGAGGTGCCGTTCGACGGCGCGGGCGCGGCCCTCTTATGCGACGTCTCCCTCGGGCGTCCTCGCCCCATCGTGCCCGCGGGCTGGCAGCGCCAGGTGTTTGACGCCATCCACAGCCTGTCCCACCCGGGTGCGAGGGCCTCCCAAAGGTTGATCGCCGACAAGTTCGTCTGGCATGGCCTCCGGAAGGCCGTCCGCGGCTGGGCTAGGACATGCCTCGCGTGCCAGCGCGCCAAGGTGCACCGGCACACCCAGGCCCCGTTGGCCCTGTTCACGGTGCCGGAACGCCGGTTTGACCACTCCACATGGACCTGGTGGGACCTCTGCCCCCCTCGCGGGGTTTCACCCACATCCTCACCATGGTGGACCGCACCACCCGGTGGCCGGAGGCCGTGCCCTTGGCGTCGACGACGACGGCGGATGTCGCGCAGGCTTTCATCGCCACCTGGGTCGCCCGGTTCGGCGCCCCCTCAGACATCTCGTCCGACCGTGGCCCCCAGTTCACCTCGGAGCTCTGGGGGGCGGTCGCGCAGGGGCTCGGGGTCCGGCTGCACCGAATCAACGGCCTACCCACCCCCAGGCTAACGGCCTGTGTGAGCGATTTCACCGCTCATTGAAGGCCGCGCTCCGGGCCACCCTCCGCGACGGCGGCTGGGTCGACAGGCCTCCCCTGGGTCCTGCTGGGCCTCCGGACGGCGCCCAAGGAGGACCTGCGCGCATCCGCGGCGGAGTTGGTCTTCGGGCAACCGCTGCGGGTACCGGGCGAGTTCCTCCCCGACTCCACGGCACCATGGTCCGCGGCACAGCAGCGCTCCGCTCTGCAAGAGACCGCCCAGAGGTTCGCCCCGGTGCCAACGGCATGCCACGGGCACCACCGACGCACGTCGCCCCGGAGCTTCGCATGGCGGAGTACGTCTTCGTCCGCCACGATGCCCACCAGACACCACTGCGGCCCCCGTACGACGGGCCTTTCCGCGTGCTGGAGACCGGGGCGAAGCACTTCACCCTGGACATCGGCGGTACTCCTGACCACGTTTCTGTAGATCGCCTCAAGCCGGCCCACCTCGACGTGGACCATCCACTGCCAGTCTGCCCGACCCCCGCGTCGGGGCCGCCCCCCTGCAGGCGGACCCCCGGCACCGCCCAGCCCCGCCGCCACGCCGCCCCCCCGGTCCTGCAGCCGGAGGCATCCCAGATGGCATCCCTGCATCCAGACGCCGCCAGTCGCCAGGGGGCGCTTCGGCCGGGTCATCCGTTTGCCCCGCAAACTGACCCTTCAGGTGCGTGGGCGATTCTGGGGGGGCGCGTGTGGCGGACACGAAAGCACTGACGTGGTGACATCACCCCGCACACCAAGTGGGGATGGGCCACGCCAGGGAGAGAGGCGTGGCCTCACGATATACACGGGGCGCGCAGCCCTGAGCAGCTTAGTGCTGCAGTTTGAGTACTTTCAATAAAGACTCTTTTATGAACCGCGTTGTACGCTTGCTCCTTGCGTAAGCATTAGCGGCGCGCAGCATCGCGCTTTAATATATTATATCAAATATCATGAAACATTTACATTTTGTAGTCCATTGTATAATTTAAATAAACATAAATGCAAATTTCGCATGTGGAAAAAGCAAGCCAGTGGCTCTAATCGGTGGTATTGCCCCCTTTGGCAGAAACAACCTCAAGTAGGTGTTTCTTATAACTGTCTACCAGTCTCTGACATCGACTGGGAGAAATTTTTGCCCACTCCTCCATGCAGAATTATTTCAGCTGTGCGATGTTTGAGGGGTTTCTTGCATGTACAGCTCGTTTCAAATCCCCCCACAACATCTCACTGGGATTTAGATCCGGGCTTTGACGTGGCCATTTCAGAACCCTCCATTTCTTTCTTTTCAGCCATTCCTTGGTGGATTTACTGGCATGTTTAGGGTCATTGTGATGTTGCAAAATGTTTTTAAACACATCTGACCCATCTGTGGATGCACGAGAAATGACAAAACATTAGGTGTTCTTCTGATAATGGCGGAGGGGAATGTTAAATTCCTTTATATTAAATTAAATAAAATAAAATTTAAATTAAATAAAATAATAAAATTTAAATTTTAAAAATAAAAAAATAGAACATTTAAAAATCATCTCTGTTAAATTCCTACCACATGTAATTCCAATGACTGTGTACCTGATTGAAGAGCACCATTCTGTCAACACATTCCTTCAAGGTGAACAACACATCCGCAGATGGCGCAGACCCATCGGCCGCTGGGTCTGCATTGTCATTTCTCGTGCATCCACAGATGGGTCAGACCCATCGGCCGATGGGACCGATCCACAGATGGGTTCCAACATATATATATATATATATATATATATATATATATATATATATATATATATATATATATATATATATATATTTAATGTACATTTATACAATATACATTTACATGTATGCACACATTACACACATGCACACATACTTATGTGTGCCACAATATACATTTATATATATTTATATATATGTATATATATATATATATATATATATATATATGTATATATATATATATATATATATATATATATATATATATATATATATATTATATATATATGTATATACATTTTTGGTGAACAACTGAAACTTTTAAAGGTTTTTGCTTGATGCAACCAATATTATATGGCATGAGCACAACGATTTATTCAAAGCCTCCATTAGTGTTTTCCATTATTGTAACAAGTTGACTGTTATTATCCAGCTCAGTTTTGGTGAGAAGAAACCAAGCTTGTCATTTAGCAATCTTTAATTCACACTGATCAGGACCTTCAATAACTTGTGATGCAACTAACTTATGTAACAGCTCAACGTAAACTATACCTGTGCAGTTAATAAAAAGTGTTTTTGTAGCCAAACGATCACTTTTACCGAACACATCTAATTGATGACTCATTGTCAGGCGTCCTCATCATTAACATACATACATTTATATATATATATATAGATATATATATATATATATACATATATATATATATATATATATTGTTGCGGATCTCACCGTCGGCCCTTTTTCCCCTTACCAAGGGGAATTAGTCCCCCTTGTCTGCGACTGACCGGCGTGAGTCCTGAAGCTGCCCAGCTCCCTCCAGAGAGGCAGGTGAGCAACCTCGTTTGAGACCGCGGACAAGATGTTATTTGCCGAGCGGATTAGCAGCCGCGGCTCGAACCATTAACAGAAACTCGACCCGATTCTTATGCGTTGACCAAATCGTGCCACAGGTATTCAATGGGGAAATCACTAAAACGAAACGGATGTAAAGGAAAGAAGGCAAGGTAGGAGAACAGGGATTTATTACTAACTATTATGTACAAGACCAAAGAAACCAAGGAAGAAGGAAGAATACGAAAATATAGACAGAAGGAGAAGAAGACACAGTGCAACACTAGCTTATCTATACAGGCTTAACTTATACCCAGGACAATACAGACAGAACGAACTCACTCACACGAATAGGGAATTGCAGATTGGATTGGCTGGAGGGAGAGGAAGGTGGGACCACAAGGCTGGAAGGTTTGGCAGGGCGGCACAGCAAGCAGATCCTCTCCGGGCTGGAAGCGAGCAAGGCGGCGGTAGACACACGTATTCTCGTTGCATGCGGCAGGGGCTGGTTGTCGCTGCATGCCTCAGGCTCCCTCGGTCATCTGCTGGTGGGGGCTCTCCCCCCACGGGTTATATAGCCACGCCCTACCAAGCCATGACCACACCTTACCAAGCCGTGCCCACCGAGTCCTGGTTGGGCGCAAGGGCTTCCTAGCTCCACCTTCTGAAGATGATGGGCCGGCCACGCCCTTCTCCCCCGAGTTGACCGCGTGCGTAATGGAGTCTTGGGGTGAGAAAACTGCCCAAAGCAGTAGTGGCGAACGCCGCAGAAAACCACCCAAAGCAGTAGTGGCGAATGCCGCGTACTGGCGCTTTGAAGAGGCCATGGGGGTGTCGGAGGGATCTATCTTATTTCAATTCAGTGCAATGCAGGGTCAACTCGTGGGAAACAGAGCCTTAAACTACATAGAATAAGAAATAACTATTTAGAAGGGTATATGGTGGCCTACGTGCTTGCGGTGGATTAACTAAGGGGATGACCTTTGACCTTTACACAACGGAGGTATTTACAAGGATCATTACATTTACACAGGGTGATATTTACAACAATTACAGGATTCTCAAATCCGTTACAATATATATAATATATATATATATATATATATATTATATATATATATATATATATATATATATATATATATACACAGACTTGGCATTTAATATGGAATATATATTTTTTCTTGACTTGGGTTTCCTTTCTGAACTGAGTATATCAATCTGGTGAGTTTCTTTTATGCTTCGGTGATTTCTTTGTTAAAAGAACCATGTCACTGATTGTCTGTCACAGCAAGAAGTCAATAACAGGATTATATCACAGGTGGCGTGACAAAATGTACGGACAGGTACATTTGACGATTGGCTTCACAATCAGGTATATAAGGGTTGTTGTGTTCTGTGTTAGTGGAAAAACAACTGCTGCACGTCTACGAAAGTTGTTGCCGCTTCCTCTGGAGATGGTCCGTCAACTCGACAATGCTGTTTGTCATGGAGTGGTGGCTTTACGAAATTCGGCATGAAACAGCGTGCTATTGCTCGGCAGTAGGGCATCACTCAAGGTCAGGTGTCAAGATCCCGAAACGAAATGCTCAGAGGGGTGTCCCTACTCCAATATCGAGGCCAGGACGTCCCCGCAGAACCACAAGGAGGGATGATCGCCAGCTGCACCGGTTAGTCCGCAATGGCCGTACCAAGTCAGCTAATCGGCTTAGGGCTGATTGGCAGCAACTGACAAATGTGCCTGTATCCAGAAGGCTAGTCAACCAACGACTGGTTCAAGCAGGCTATCATGCCAGGTGTCCCCTGAGAAAGCCACGCCTGACAAGACAACACCACCAGCGCCGATTGCAGTGGGCCAGAGAGCACTGTCAATGGCAGCCAGGACACTGGAATCACGTGATATTCAGTGACGAGTCTTGATTTCTGGTCTATCGTCAAGATGGCAATGTCCGAGTGCGCAGACAAGTGCATGAAGCCTACGACGAAGATTGTATAGTGCCAAGAGTCCAAGCTGGAGGTGGTGGGGTGACCGCTTAGGCTGCTTTTCATGCAGGGGGCAAAACTGACCTGGTTGTTCTGAATGGAAACCTGAACCAGTTCAAGTACAGGGCCATTCTGGAAGAAACATTGCTTCCATTTGCTCGTGCAGCCTTTCGAGGAAACTTTGTCTTCCAAGATGACAATGCATGGCCTCATCGTGCTCGCATGATCCAACACTTTCTTGCTGACCGTGGTGTAGAGCATATGGAGTGGCCTGCCATGTCCCCGGATATGAATCCGATAGAGAACTTGTGGGCAGAATTAATGCATCAAATCGACAACTTGGACCAGCAGCCTACCTCTGTGCGTGAATTGCAGCAGGCTATTGTCACTGCATGGCAAGCGATGCCTGTCCAAACCTTGGCAAATCTCGTGAACAGCATGCCTCAACGTGTACGTGCTCTCCTGAATGCTCGTGGGGGTTGCACGACGTACTGAACTGTAATTTTACTGTCCGTAATCCCAGTCGTAATTTAACTTTTGTTTTTGTTAAAAAAATTTTTGGCTAATGTGCAAAATAAAGAAATACTTCTGGAAAACGTACAGAAGTTTAACACAGTACTGTCCGTGAATTGAGTTCAATATCAGTTTACATCACTTTCAAGGATCAATTTATTTGCTTCGAAATGTCAAATGTGGTTTTTGTTTCTTTTAAAGGTCACATGAACAAAAGCTAGAATAATTTCAACATAATTCCAATGAACTTTTGGTTCTAAGTCAACTTGAAAAGTAAGTTCACCCCCACAAAAAAAAAATCCATATTAAATGCCAAGTCTGTATATATATATATATATATATATATATATATATGTATATATATATATATATGTATATATATATATATATATTGTTGCGAATATGGAATTTGGCCTCCATATCCGCTTGTAAATATTCCCCTATTTTCTCCAATACTCCCCAACTTTCCCCAATCCCCCATTCCCTAGTCCCATTGCATGTAAATAACAATCAGTAGAGCCGACCTTCCCCTTATTCCCCCATTAAATGTCGTGCCCAGGTCCACCGCACCACACGTAGACAACTTTCGGACATCTTCCTAGTTATTCTTAGTCTATGTCAGTTAAGGCCTCGTTTCCATTAATTATGACTCTTCGTTGCACCAGAATGTGATTATATGGCATCAGTAGTGAGTTTAGGATCTTTCCCATACCTCCTTCCATCTTCTTCCCCAACAATTACAACAACAACAGAGGAGATGGCGGCGGAGCGGGGGAGGATGCGTCCTCACACCGGCTCGATTAGCGCCATTGACCACGCGCTCCACGGGGTTACCACGAAGGGGCTCCTTGTCAGCTCCTCGTCAAGGGCGGAGCCTGGTAAACCCCCCCGCACGCACCCAATGAGAAGCAACGTGCCGATTCCACGAGGCGGAGCTAACGAGCCGAGGGCGTGTCACTCCCCGCCGGATATACGCGGCCACGCGCCGGATGTGACGGGAGATGCTCCCCCAGCTGGAGAAAGACGGACCTGCGAGCGCTGAAACAGATGCGCCTGAGTTTGGAGAGGCCTGAGAAAGACCCGCCTGAGAAAGAACGTCACCTCTGAGCGCTGTGCAACCTTCCGCATCTCTGGACCGGACCGGGTCGATCCTGCCCTGAGCCCAGGAGAGGAGGACCTGGAGCCATCGACAACCGCTTTCCTGCCATCAACCCCCGTGTGAGTCAGCCTTGTCCCGTTTGCCTGTCGTCTGTTGGGGAATAATATAAGATTGTGTCTAAGTGCTTGTCTTTCTATGTTGTACCTCTCGTCCCTGTAATCTGACCTTCCGTAACGAATATAATCTCCTCCGGAGGTCTTGAGAACCGTATCCCTGGTGTCGTCATTTTATAACCCAGCCGGGTGTCTTCTTTTTCTTATTGAGCCAGCGTGGCGCGGCTTCGTCAACGTTCGAGTACAATCGGGTAATTTGTGCGGACACGACGGCCATTCCGCTCGGCCCACCTTAACATCAAAGTCGTGTCTGTAACAATTGGTGTCGAGGAGTGGAATTCGAACCCGGGACTAAATTAGTTAGGCCCAAATTTTGGGAGGGAAAATCGATTCGGAGCGCGTACTGCGCTCGACGAAATCGATCCGGAGCGCGGTTACTGCGCTCGCCGAAATTATAACGAAAAAAAAAACAAAATTTGGATTTGTTTTACGAAACTCGAATTTTGCAAGTCGCGCTATGGCGGATCAAGACGGCTGGGGTCCGGTAGGGGAGAGTGAAGCAGGGTCGGTCCAGGACCAAATTGAGGGACAAGAGGAGAGCGAAGCAGTGAGGGCGGCAGGTTCGCAAAATAGCGCCGTCACGCACGAAGTAGCGGGCGCGCAAAATGGCGCGCTCGCTCACGTGGTTGAAGGGTCCCAAAATAGCGGCGCCGCGGAGGGCGAGCCTGCGGTGGCGGCTGGGGACGCTGGGCAAACCGGGTTTGACCTCAGATTATTCTTGACCCAACTGAATGCAAAAATGGATAGGATGGAGGGCCAAATGGGGGTAATGAGGGACGAAGCGAGGGGTACCGGTGAGGGGTTAGACAATAATTTTAAGGGATTAGACAAGAAATTTGGGAAGTTAGACAATAATTTTGAGGAGTTAGACAAGAAATTTGGGAAGTTAGACAATAATTTTGAGGGGTTAGACAACGGGATAAAAGAAGTGAAAAATGGGTTAATGGGGGTAGAAAATAGAATGGCTGCCCAGGAGAATCAGATAGAGGGAGTGAAAAATGGGTTAGAGGGGTTAGAAAACAGTATGGAAGGCAAATTGAGGGACATGAGGGACCAAGCGGAAAGGGAAGTTAAACAAATGGAGCAGCAGATAGAGGGGGTCAGAATGGGGGTAGAAACCAAACTGGATGCTCACAGGGAGGAAATGGAGCAGATGAGGGTGGCATCTGGGCAGGAGATGCAAGTGATGGGAGAGGAGATCAGAAGAGGAGTGAGTGAGGAGGTCGGAGGAGTGCGCGAGGAGGTGAGGCACTGTAAGGAGCGCATGGAGAAAGAGGTGAGAAAGGGGACTGTAAAATTGCAAGGTGGTATAGAGGAGTTGACGCAGGAGGTGGAGCAGCTGACGGTGGGACAGACGGAGTTAGTGGAGCAAGTTCAAAGGAACACTGCGGTATTAGGAGGTTTAAAGGCGACACAAAAAGAAATTAAAAACGACTTGATAGCGACAAAGAGGGAATGTCAGATGGTACGTGAGGGACTGACAGCGAGGTTGGACGAGGTGATAGAGGTAATGGAGACGAAGGACCGGCAGGTGAGGACGCACATGGAAACGGTCAAGGTAGCCTTGGAGGACGAGCTTGAGGAGACGTACCGGGGAATAAAAGAGGTGAGGCACAAATTAGAAGAAGTGGAAGAAGGGGTGAGCGAAATTAAGAAGCGACGGAGAGGGGATAACAAAGAGATAAAAGAGGAGGTAAAAGAATTGGTCCAAAGTCTGTGTTTGGATCGTGATGATGTGCTCATTAACCGAATGAGGGATTCGCAGGTGATGGAGGAGAAGCGAAGAGGAAGAGGACCCGGTGTAAGTGGTGACCAATATGGTCGTGCGTATGATGCGCCAGGGGATTTAAGAAGCTTGGGGGTCGAGATAGACCCGGGTGTTCGTGAGAGGCCGTTGGTGAAGTGTGCGACAGGTCTGGTGTGCGAAAAAGGAGGTGTGCAAGAAAGTCCGACTCTGGGTTGTGTGAGGAAAAAGTGCGTGCCAAGGAGTGAGGGTGCTGGCGAGAATGAGTCGGTCGTAGCGCGTGTGCGAGGGAGCACATGGAAGCGCGGTGTGGTAAGTGTTACAGAGGGTGTGACGGGAGAGTGTGCGCAGGAGTGTGCGCGAGAAAGGTGTGTGACGGACAGGTGCATGAGGAAAGAGTGCGCTGTCAGAAGTAAGGAAGAGTGCACACCTGTGGTGAGTGTTACAGAGGGTGTAATGGGAGAGTGTGCGCGAGAAAGGTGTGTGACGGACAGGTGCACGAGGAAAGAGTGCGCTGTCAAGAGTAAGGGTGAGTGCGCTGCCAAGAATGGAGGTGAGAGTAGTGAGAGTGACATGGAGCGTGAGTTAGTTGTGACAGGTGAGAGAGGATGTACACCTGGGATGGAAGGATGCACACCTGGAATGGTAGAGCGTGAGTGGGAATGCACGCTGGAGTTGGTGGTGAGGCACGTGGTTGGGTGTGTGAATGAGGGCACACCTGTGATTGTCACAGAGGAGGTGACCGAGGAGGGGGCGCGAAGAGGTGTTTTGGTGAGGTGTGCGACCAACGAATGTGTACCAAAGTGTTCGGTGGTCAGGTGTGTGACCAAGGCTGTGAGTGGAATGAGGGTACCTGGGTGTGTAAGGAAAGGTACGAGGAGCATGAGCACGGCTGGATGTGTGAGCAAGGAACGGGCTTCGGGGTGTAAGCATGCAGGTGAAGCATCGACATTAAACGGGTTAGAGGTTAGGTCGACTTTTAGCCGAATCGGGCCCTCGGTGCGTGCCGGGCCTCGCTTTGAACGGCCGCGTCCGTGCTCCACTAGGCGGAGCTGGCAGCCCGATAGAAAGGGTCGTCATGGCGACCACTTTTTGGTGAGACGTGCCGGCAGGTCGAGAGCGGGACATTGGATGGCTCCGTGCCGAGATGGTGCGTGGGATCTCGGCACGGGTAAGCCCCCGTCCCTGCCCCGAATGCCGGACGCATCCAGCCGCCGGCACAGAACAACCCGCATTCATGGCTTGGCGTTACGAAGCCGGGCTTTGGACAGGAATTGGCGCACCGAGAGGCATTAGTGAGTAGAATGGGTGATGAGGTTAGTGTTTTGGACCCAAAATTGGAGAAAAACAAAATTTGATGATTGGCAAGGGATTGGCAGTAGTGATTGGCAGATGATGGGCAGTGATTGGCAAATTTTTGATTTATTGAAATTTGATGTGCAAAATTGGTAGTGAGAGCCCCGATGTGGTGGGATGGCAAATCCACCATCCTTCCCATGGGTGGGGCAAATGCGCTATAGATTATGGGGTGTATGGCAGTGAAAACTAGCCCGGGTGGGTTAGGATATTGTGTGTAGGGATCTAGAGAAGATGACCTTAGGTGACGTTAAGGTTAGTTAGTGACTGATACCTGTAGTGGGGACGCAGGTAGTTTAGTATGGAGGATAATGACGAGGGAGCGCAATAGTTTAAAGGGACGACTGGGAAGCGCAAGTTTCAGAAGGGAGTAGTTAGCTGAGATGATGCCGTGTGTGTGAGAATTGAACAGGTGTGATTGCACAGGTGTGCAACTGGACAGGTGTGTGGAGCAGTGTATGAGTAGTGAGTGTGTGGATCAGCGCGAATGCGCTTGGGGAGAGAAGGGTGCAGGTGGCACCAGGTGGGAGAGCACAGGTGTGCAAGTACAGGTGTGTGGAGAGAGTTGGAGTAAGTGGTACGGAGTGGTGTGCATGGTGCGAAGGTGTGGATGGGGGAAGAGTGGACCCCCTTTCACGAGTACCCGGGGCGGGTAGTGTAAGTGTTAGGTAGAGGGTACAGGTAAATTGTGGTTGGATATTGGCACTTGTGGTGCGGTTGCAGAATGGTGTTGTGAATGGGTGCATTAGTGTTGTGGAAATGGCTGGGCGTGTAGCCTGTTAGTGCGTGTAGTTGGTTGGGCACTCCACCACTGTGAGGATGTCGGCCAGGTGAGGCCGCAGGTGGGCTCTGGGAGCCGGTAGAGTTGTGGATGGGGCCCGAGGATCCGGAGGACGGACCCGGGTAGCCCAGTGCCAGAGAGGGCACCGAGTGGGGAGAGCGCCAGAGGGCCTGCCCCAGTTAGTTAGGTTAGGGTGAGGAGCTAGGTAAGCTCGGAGGCAACTGCAGTGGTGGAGGTGTGCAGGTGGGTAGGCCCACTGGGAGAGGTACACGCCACAGCCCAGAAATTGTGCGAGGGCACCGGGAGATGAATCGGGGGAGTGAGACCCCAAATTGAAGAGCACCACAGTTTGGCCAATGGGAATTGGTTTTTAGAACCCATAGTGTAAGAGGGCCAATGGTTTGGCCGGAGAAAGACCCCGGGTAGTGTAAAGTTGTTAAAGTCATTTAGGAGATAGATAGGATTGATGAACCTGTCGCACCATACGCAGCCACTTACCTGTGGTGATGATGATGACTCCACACCTGTGTTTTCTTTGTTCTTTGTAGCAGGAAATGAGATTGCTGTGGATTTGTGAGACGCATCACGACGTGGATGAGACATTGGGGTGATTCCATCTCTCCCTCCCTAGGAGGGACTGATGATGAATTGGTAATGGCAAATTATGATGTTGAGTTGGAGATGGCAAATTTTGATGAGAGTTGAAAATGGCAAATTTGATTGGTTAGGAGGGAGAGAAGACGAATTTGGTATATGGGAGGAACGGGGAAGACAGTAGGGATGTTTGTTGATTTGTAAAGTAGATGTTTATGGGTAGTGTTGTGTTGTGTGGATACAGTAAGGGGTAAGGGAGGGGCCATGTAGGTTACCTGGTGGGGGGGGGGGGCGTACGATAGGAACGTACCTGTCTCACCTGGTTCCCATGTGCCCCCAGTGTGCATCACCTTACATTGCGTGCACTTTTGCGCCCTTACCACCTTACTCACTTGTCTGCTTCTTTTGTCTCCCACCTCCGAGGATCTGGCTTTGGGGTAGAGAGAGAGGAGAGAGAGGTGCTGGCTGCGCAGTTGTGGGCCTGCACTTTCGCTGTTTGCTGCCGGGATCGATACACCATATGGACCGCAATGTTTGTGGCCACCCACAATGGACCGCAGTTCGTTTGCGGCCAAGCACCACCCGGGGATGGACCTATGGGTCAACGTGGCACCTATGCCATAAAGGTGAACCACTGTTAATTAACACCACTGAAGGCCACACGAAGAGCAAGAGACACCTGCAGGGTTAGGGGTTGTCGAATTTATTTTTATTCCAATGAACAATGGTGACTGCACCGATTGGTGGTGGGGTGGTGCTTTTGATGCTCGGGAAGGGTGCTCTGCACGTTATTAAAGGCCGTCGGCCACAGAGCACTCGTGGGTTGGTGTATCGATGCTGGCAAGCGCGCTCTCTCTATGCATAACATCTGCATGTGTTCCTCCAAAAACAGGTCCTGGATCGTAGTGTAGATATCAGCGTAATCTTGTAAATAATGCTCCCTACCGGCTGTATGTTTAGTTTGAGAATTCTTTCCGGATTCGGTTATCCTGTGGGTGTGTTTCTGTGAGGAGAAGGGTGCAACGTCGCAGGGGGACATATTTACTCATTCGTGAATATCTGTAAAACTGTCGCACTCAGGGTAGAGTTAATAGTAGAGGGAACTACATTGCGTGCCACACTAAAGTAGGTAAAAATTTATCGGGTCGGGACGCCCCGAGGGTAGAGAAGGGTGCAATGTTGCGAATATGGAATTTGGCCTCCATATCCGCTTGTAAATATTCCCCTATTTTCTCCAATACTCCCCAACTTTCCCCAATCCCCCATTCCCTAGTCCCATTGCATGTAAATAACAATCAGTAGAGCCGACCTTCCCCTTATTCCCCCATTAAATGTCGTGCCCAGGTCCACCGCACCACACGTAGACAACTTTCGGACATCTTCCTAGTTATTCTTAGTCTATGTCAGTTAAGGCCTCGTTTCCATTAATTATGACTCTTCGTTGCACCAGAATGTGATTATATGGCATCAGTAGTGAGTTTAGGACCTTTCCCATACCTCCTTCCATCTTCTTCCCCAACAATTACAACAACAACAGAGGAGATGGCGGCGGAGCGGGGGAGGATGCGTCCTCACACCGGCTCGATTAGCGCCATTGACCACGCGCTCCACGGGGTTACCACGAAGGGGCTCCTTGTCAGCTCCTCGTCAAGGGCGGAGCCTGGTAAACCCCCCCGCACGCACCCAATGAGAAGCAACGTGCCGATTCCACGAGGCGGAGCTAACGAGCCGAGGGCGTGTCACTCCCCGCCGGATATACGCGGCCACGCGCCGGATGTGACGGGAGATGCGCCCCCAGCTGGAGAAAGACGGACCTGCGAGCGCTGAAACAGATGCGCCTGAGTTTGGAGAGGCCTGAGAAAGACCCGCCTGAGAAAGAACGTCACCTCTGAGCGCTGTGCAACCTTCCGCATCTCTGGACCGGACCGGGTCGATCCTGCCCTGAGCCCAGGAGGACCTGGAGCCATCGACAACCGCTTTCCTGCCATCAACCCCCGTGTGAGTCAGCCTTGTCCCGTTTGCCTGTCGTCTGTTGGGGAATAATATAAGATTGTGTCTAAGTGCTTGTCTTTCTATGTTGTACCTCTCGTCCCTGTAATCTGACCTTCCGTAACGAATATAATCTCCTCCGGAGGTCTTGAGAACCGTATCCCTGGTGTCGTCATTTTATAACCCAGCCGGGTGTCTTCTTTTTCTTATTGAGCCAGCGTGGCGCGGCTTCGTCAACGTTCGAGTACAATCGGGTAATTTGTGCGGACACGACGGCCATTCCGCTCGGCCCACCTTAACATCAAAGTCGTGTCTGTAACAATATATATATATAAAATATATATATACATATATATATATATATATATATATGTGTGTGTGTATATATTGTCGCTTTCACTGCGGGATTAACACCCCTGGGTGACGGATGGCTAACCGAGCTGTAACTCCGAGGCATACCCAAACTATGGCGGCACTTTTCATACGTGTGAGGGTGGAGGGTGACAAGGCTTACCTGCACGGATTTCACTGGGGCATCCCCAAACTCACGACCGATAAACAAGACAGACACTAATTATTTGAAAATGTACAAATAACGGGTTTAATAAAAAATAAATGCCAGGATAACAGTACTGTATGGTAAACTAAAATTCATAAATCGAGACGTCTACAGACGGACTCATGAAGCAGACAAAGGGATAAATACAATAACGAAAGTAAAAATGTGTGTGTTGTGTTTGCCTGCTTCTCCGTGGTCTCCTCAAGCGGTCCCCAAATCCCGCTGGCCGCCGAACGGGCCCCCGAGTCCTGGCGCGGGAAACGCCCAATGGCGCGAACTCATGCCACCGGCAGCCGCCCACGCGAGGCAGCCAAGCTCTCTCCTCTGCCGTCCCACGCTCCACAAAGCACCGAGGTCTCTCAGGCGCACACACCACGGAGACACCACGGAGACACAGCCGTCACAAAGCCAGCACCATTGGGATCAGAGAGAAGGATGCGTCCGCCTTCCACCGCAGCCAGGAACAGAGAGAGTGTGTGAATGCAACCGCCTATGACTAAGCCCAGCACTAGAGAAAGCAATGCGTCCAGTCCTTAATGAAAACCCAGCGCAAGAGAGCAAATGAACCGTGACCATTTGTGATGCCAGCCACGAACTGAGAGCAAAAATGGCAGTGCTCTGCCTTTTTGTCCCTCATGCTGGAACGTTCTGTGATGACATCACGTGCGTGCCAATCAAGGAGCGCTATCAGATCGCTCCACGGCCACGAGCAATCATCATCTCTCGGGGCGGGGCCCCACGGCCCCCCTTGCGATGACTCGGCTGGTGGCGTCAGTGGTAGTCGAATGTCCAGATCCGGTCGGTGATTGTGTAGTTTATTTAATTTAGTGTTGATCGCATGGCTGGTGTTGTCAATGTCATAAGGAACAAAGGGGAAACCACAGAGGCAATCTACACTCAGGGAATTTAACCTTATACCCTAATTAATTAGCATAGCTCCACCTCTTGCATGGAGTCAAATATATGTACAGTCACGTGAAAAAGTAAGTACACCCCATGTAACGTTTTGACTTTTTCAACATATTTCAACATACAGCTATTTGATCTTCATTTCAACAATATTGATAGATAAAGGTGATATAATATAACAAATAACATGAAACATTTACATTTTGTAGTCCATTGTATGATTTAAATAAACATAAATGCAAATTTTGCATGTGGAAAAAGTAAGTACACCCCTACATTTACCACTACTTAAAATACCTAAAATTAGAATCAGATGCACCAGCTCAGGTGCAAATGATTAGAACATCGTTAGAGAGGATCTTGGAGGAACCTGTCTTATTTAAACCTCAGACATTTAGTTTGGTTTGCTCTTTGTTGATGAAGTGTGCGGCGTCACCATGCCTAGATCAAAAAAGCTCTCTGAGGCCTTCAGAAAGAAGGTTATAGATGCCTACGAGTCTGGGAAGGGATTTAAAAAGATCTTCAAACAATTTGAAATCAATCATTCGACTGTCCGGAAGATCATCTACAAGTGGAGAAGATTCCAAACAACTGCCAACTTGTTCAGGCCAGGCCACCCCAGCAAGTTCAGCCCAAGAGCAGACCACAAGATGTTGAAAGAAGTCTCTAAGAAACCCAGAATGTCATCACGGGACCTACAGGTAGCTCTTGCCACTGTTGATGTCAAAGTGCACGAGTCTACCATTAGAAAGAGGCTGCACAAATTTGATCTACATGGGAGGTGTGCCAGGAGGAAACCTTTGCTGTCCGGAAAGAACATCAGGGCAAGACTAAAGTTTACCAATGAACACCTCGGCAAACACCAGCACTTCTGGAACAATGTGCTCTGGACAGATGAATCAAATGTAGAGCTATTTGGCCACAGTACCAGAAGACATGTTTGGCGAAAACCAAAGACAGCATTTGACCACAAGAACCTGATACCAACTGTAAAGCATGGTGGTGGAAATATTATGGTTTGGGGCAGCTTTGCTGCATCAGGGCCTGGGCAGCTCACCATCATAGAATCCACTATGAATTCTTCATTGTACCAGAGGGTGCTTGAGGATAACGTGAGGCCATCTGTCGGAGAGTTGAAGCTCAACCAAAGGTGGACCTTGCAACATGACAATGACCCTAAACATACCAGTAAATCCACCAAGGAATGGCTGAAAATAAAGAAATGGAGGGTTCTGGAACGGCCAAGTCAAAGCCCGGATCTTAATCCCATCGAGATGTTGTGGGGGGATTTGAAACGAGCTGTGCATGCAAGAAACCCCTCAAACATCGCACAGCTGAAAGAATTCTGCATGGAGGAGTGGGCAAAAATTTCTCCTAGTCGATGTCAGAGACAGGTAGACAGTTATAAGAAACGCCTACTTGAGGTTGTTTCTGCCAAAGGGGGCAATACCACCTATTAGAGCCAATGGTGCACTTACTTTTTCCACATGCGAAATTTCCACATGCGAAATTATTTAAATTATACAGTGGACTACAAAATGTAAATGTTTCATGATATTTGTGATATTATATCACCTTTATCTATCAATATTGTTGAAATGAAGATCAAATAGCTGTATGTTGAAATATGTGGAAAAAGACAAAACTTTGCATAGGGTGTACTTACTTTTTCACGTGACTGTATATGTATATGTATATGTATACTTATATATATCCTGTCAAGTATGTAAAAGTATATTAGAATAGTACATTAGTGTCGACTCTTCCTCCAGAGAGAATGATTTAATGTTACAAAAATATTACATCAAACTGCATGTGTGTATTATTCAATGTGTGTCGTAGTTACGTTCATGCATCATGGTTCATCTCCAAGTTCTAAGAGAACACTGGATGAAGCAGATATTGAAGAAGAGAATGTGTTTGACAGCTATTGAAACCTCCTGCTGACAGCAGCTTGACCTACTTTGTCTCAAAACTCTGTGAATTTTCAGAGAAGGCTCGTTGCGGATTGGAGATCGACTGGTAGGAGTAGACGGAGCCTGTGTGCGAGCTTTTTCTCTTGAGGATGTGCTTGCATTGCTCAGGTGCTGCGGACATGAATCTGAACTGCTGGTGGAGTACGACTGCTGCAATCCTGGTGAGAGTTGCATTCTGGCCCGCAATCAGAAAACTCTAAAGCACACACAAGAGAGCTTGGTGGTCTGACCATATATTTTAATCATTTCTCATTTGTACTCGTGACCTTTCCTTTCCTTCATTTTCTTTTGTTTCTTTTTGTACTTTCCAGTGCTCTCTCTCAGCCTTATATAAGTTCAGCCATTTATTACCCATGCACACAATTTAATGTTAGGCTTTCTCCTTGCATGCTCTATCTTCAATGACCTTTCTTTCTTTGCTCTGCCAGCTTCCTAAACAATGTCCAGTAAGTATGTCTGCCACTTATTTTGTAAAATTGAGTGGCTGTACAACAGACACTATTACTTGTTAATATTGACGTTAAATGATCCTTTGTTTCGTTGTTATAGTACTTTAATATTACTGTGAATACTATTGCCGATATTTTGTATATGTAGTAGTCCAGAGCGATCGGTATACGTATTCGGATGTGCTATAGTAGCCAGTTGGTGGATATTCATGTTGCCTGCAAATGGGTCGATATTATTTCTGAATTGTGAAGCAAGGCAAGTGAAATAATATTTCAAGAAGCTAACTTTATTGGGAAGGAAGGAAATTAATGGGACATGCAGATGTGGGGAGAAGAGGGCAGGGGTAAAAATTCTACGTATTTTGTAGACATAGTAGATATTATTTTGGTTGTTTGGTGACAAATATTGCAGGTTCCCAATTGATTTGACTTTGAAGAATAACAACTGATAAATGCAAATTAGAGTTATAGTTAAGACTGGGAAGTTGCATTGTTGAAAGTTTCATACGTCATGGTGTAGAGAGCAAAACTTTGAAGACCTTATGTCCTGGGATCTCATCAAGTGTGATTCTGACCGGTGGTCTGTTAAATTAAGACTTGAACGCAAAGTTGGCAGCCCGTTTCTCTGCTGGAGTGATCTGTGGCTGATGTGCTTTTGCTCGGTTACCCGCTTGTTGGAGCTTGACGTAGGAGGGCACTTGTCAAAGTACGGACCTCGTACGTCTCGCACTGTGGAGGGTAAAGGGCCGGGTTTGCATCTTGTCTGCCTTGAAATTGATGAGATATGCAAGCACCTCGACCCACGGAACACACCAAATCAAAATTTGAAGTCGAGTACCTTTGCTGGCATTCTCTCTGATTGTAGGTCAACCAAAACAATAAGTTTGTTTTCTCTAACGTGGTGTATGAGCAAAACGGAGGATACCCACTTTAACACAAATTTGCAGTGTTTGTTTCCAAGTCGTTCAGATATGCGATGAAATGCGCCTGCTTGATGAACCTGATATTTTGTGTGAAAGCAATTTTTCCATTTACACTGTATGGGGAAAAAATAGTGCCTGATGTGAATCCTTAGAAACATTGGCATCAAAGATAATTGGCATGAAAAAGATCCCTGAAGACAAAACTAGGCATGAATGGCAATTACCGCTGTAGTGAAGCATTTCGGCACGCTAGTAAAGCTTATTTTAAATTGCTTCAGTTTTGCACAAATATAAAAAGGAATGCAAAAATGAAATACACAGTTGATAATGAGTTGCACATAGAACTTAGATTCAACAGATTGAAATGTCATTGCAAAACCGACTGTCGGTGACATCCTAAAACTCAACATGTGATGCTGATTGAATTGGCACACTAAATATGTTCCCAAAGCAAAAATAAATAGCTGATACTGGCTTTCACAGAGGTTAATACATCAGGCATTGCTACAAGACTTCTTTCTAGAAAAACAAGCTTTCTGAGTATTGCGCTGCAATACATGTCCCCTACCGGCATTCCGTCATCCGGAAAACTGTTGGGGAAATTACCAAAGTTAAAAGTGCCATAACTTTGTCAATAAAGTTCATGAATGGTTGCAGAGACCCCTACTTCTCACTAAAAGGGGAAAAATAATGTAAATCGGAGTTAAAATAAGCCCGCAAGGTCGCTCCGTGGAGCAGCCTGCACGTATTGCACTAGGTGTGAATTATATAATTACCAACTCACGGTCTGAGGTAACTCAGCCAAAAATTATCCAATTTGCACCAAATAAAGTTTATGAATGGTTGCACAGACCCCTACTTCTCACTAAAAGTGGAAACAGAATGTAAATTGGAGTTAAAACAAGGAATATTAACAGCTTTGACTTACCGCACTCCAAATTAAAGTCCGGAAAACTGTTGGGGAAATTACCAAAGTTCAAAGTGCCATAACTTTGTCAAAAATGATCGAATTGTCCTGAAGTTCGAACTTGATCTGTAACTTATCATGACGAAACCATGTACCAAGTTTGAAATCATTAGCATTAAGAGTTTAGGAAAAAAGTCCGGGAAACTGTTCTTTGCGTGACGGACTGACAGACGGACAGACGGAGGGACGGAGTGCAAACCTATAGTCCCCTCCGGTGTACACTGGTAGGGGACGAACATGCATTCTGTGTATTGTGCTGCAATACATGTCCGCTACCGGCAGTCTGTCGTCCGGAAAACTGTTGGGGAAATTACCAAAGTTCAAAGTGCCATAACTTTGTCAAAAATGATCGAAACGTCGTGAAGTTCGAACTTCCTCTGTACCTTATCATGAGGAAACCATGTGCCAAGTTTGAAATCATTAGCATTAAGAGTTTAGAAAAAAAAGTCCGGAAAACTGTTGTTTGTGTGACGGACTGACAGACTGACAGACTGACAGACGGAGGGACGGAGTGCAAACCTATAGTCCCCTCCGGTGTACACCGGTAGGGGACTAATAAGGATGTTTAGCTGAATCACCAGGTGTGTTTCAAGAAGTTTTATCCCGGAAATGATTCTGTGGTAAAAGCATCTGTTCAAGTCCCCCACCAACAATGTATCATGATCCTGAGGTCACTAAACTGCCGAATTGTTACCTCTTCTTCTTTCTTTCTTTCTTTATTTCAGAAAGATGATAACTGATTCATCTTTCTTCAGCCAGGTTAGCACAATAATGGCTGAAGCGATGACAATGATTCTAACGGGAGGAAGCGACATTGTCTCTGGGGCAATGCACTCATACCATAGCGTTGTAAAATAAATTGAACTTGTTCGGCAATCGAGAGTCATTCACATAACCATTGCACGCCAATTATGCATGCATACATAGACTGGGACATCCGTATGCTCTAATTGGGGTCATGCTGATCCCATATAGCAAGTCTGGATGTAATCCACAGAGAAATGTAGGAGGAGTAGCATGACAAACACACACGCACAATCACACAAAAACACACACACAAACACACAAACACACACCAGTCAGTGAATTAGAGTAAGGATTACTGAAACTAGCAGAAGCCCATAGTAGAAATACCACAATATTAAAAAAAGAAAATAAAAGCCTTTTATTGTTGCGCTGTTTGAAAGAGCTCAGAAATGGGAGGTTCAATAAGGAATGGCTTGAGTTGTTGTATGCACCTGGCTCTTAAAGAAGAGAAGAGTAAAATGAGTTAAACAACTTATTGATCAGGCTCGAACCACCATTTGGGTGGTGGGTGGGAGAACGTACAGGCATGTTGCTTAGCCAGCTCAGACACTCCACTGGAGCATGGTAACACCCGACTTGGCGACTTGCTTTATTATCTGCAAAAGTTCATTATAATCTTTATCTTTGTTATCTCACTTTATTATCTCACTCATATCCTCGCCTTTCCATACCCTCGCTCCTCTCCTCTCCTTTCCACACCTCTCACTCCTCTCCACCCCTCGCTCATCTCCTTGCCTTTCCACAACCTCACTCCTCTCCACCCCTCACTTTATCTCCACCCCTCACTTTATCTCCACCCCTCACTCATCTTCACCCCTCACTCATCTCCTTTCCTTTCCACACCTCTCACTCCTTTCCCTCCACACTCCTCTCCTCTCCACACCTCTCACTCCTCTCCACCCCTCACTCATCTCCTCTCCTTTACACACCTCTCACTCCTCTCCCCCCTCACTCTTCTCCTTGCCTTTCCACAACCTCACTCCTCTCCACCCCTCACTCATCTCCACCCCTCACTCATCTCCTCTCCTTTACACACCTCTCACTCCTCTCCACCCCTCGCTCATCTCCTTGCCTTTCCACAACCTCACTCCTCTCCACCCCTCACTTTATCTCCACCCCTCACTTTATCTCCACCCCTCACTCATCTTCACCCCTCACTCATCTCCTTTCCTTTCCACACCTCTCACTCCTTTCCCCCCACACTCCTCTCCTCTCCACACCTCTCACTCCTCTCCACCCCTCACTCATCTCCTCTCCTTTACACACCTCTCACTCCTCTCCCCCCTCACTCTTCTCTCGCCCTTCCCTCCTCACTACTCCTCTTCTTCCCGCATCACTCCTCTCCACTCCTCTCTCCTCTCTCCTCTCATCCCCTCCTCACTCATCTCCCCCCCCCCTAACTCCTCTCCAACCTGTCACTCCTCTCCAACCTGTCACTCCTCTCCAACCCCTCGCTCCTCTCCAACTCCTCATTGTGCACACTACACAGTGGAGAGCATCGCACACAGGGAATAGGTGGAGAGGATCACACACAGGGGATAGGGGGAGAGGAGAAAGGGTATATAAAGAGTGGCTAGTATACCTTGACTTGATTGACTTGACTTGAGTAGAAGAAGTGGGGAGAACCTGCCATGACTGACTTACTTCTGTTGTTCATTTTTAATCTTGAAAGCATCAAACACACTTTGCTTAAAAATTAAAAATTGATTAAAAGCAAGCATTATTTAATAAATATTGCATTCCATAGTTAGTCAACATAAACAATTTATTATGTACAAAGTTTTTCGAAGTATTATTTAATTACACAGTTGGAAAAGAATAAACTCACCTTAAATAAACTCGATATAAACCCTGGTAGTGTGAAAATACATAATCGTTCTATGGTTCGATCCCTAACTTCAGTTTTCAGTCGCTGTACTTTTACCAAGTATAATAAACAAGCATTCTGAGTATTGCGCTGCAATACATGTCTCCTACCAAAGTTCAAAGTGCCATAACTTTGTCAAAAATGATCGAATATGCAAATTTATGCACGGTTGATGCTGGTTAACAAATTTGAACTGAGGTATGCTGAGACATGTGTGTCACGCCTCGCCTCGTTGATAAGCCCGCAAGGTCGCTCCGTGGAGCAGCCTGCACGTATTGCACTATGTGAATTATATAATTACCAACTCACGGTCTGAGGTATTTGCGATTCAAGAGATATCCATTTTTAAAATATTTTCGTTTAATTAACGATATCTGTCAAACCACGTGCCCTATCGCAAATTCCAAAAGGACATTTTAGTAGACTGACATGCTGAACAGATCTGTGAAGTTTCCCCTCGATTGGATCAAAAATGAGGGAGGGGCTCGGTTTTAAAGGTTCATGCTTAAAAACGTCATAACTCTGAAACCATGTGACGCATGACGTCGTTGACTTTTTTGTTCGTCATGGGTATGCGATTCTGCCTGCAAAGTTTGGCCTCGATCTGTTCAGCCGTTGCAGAGAAAAAGGGGTTTTCGTGGCGGCCGAATCACGTGACCTGTGACGTCATAATTACCATTAAAATATTCTACAGACCGAGTCCCCCCTACGGTGAAAATTTGATCTCAATCGGTCCTATTATTGCAGAGAAAATCTTTTTTAAAGGAAATTAAAACTTAAAATGGTACTGAGTTAAGGATCATCAGAATTATCAGAATTACCAAAGTTCAAAGTGCCATAACTTTGTCAAAAATGATCGAAACGTCGTGAAGTTCGAACTTGATCTGTAACTTACCATGAGGAAACCATGTGCCAAGTTTGAAATTAGCATAAAGAGTTTAGAAAAAAAGTCCGGAAAACTTTTCTTTGTGTGACGGACTGACGGACTGATGGACCGACGGGCAGACGGACAGACGGACGGACGGACGGACTGACGGACTGACGGACTGACGGACTGACAGACGGACAGACCGTTGGGATGGCGTGCAAACCTATAGTCCCCTCCGGTGTACACCGGTAGGGGACTATTAACTAATTCCCCAGTGGGGAACCTTAACCTCCTATCCACCCTCCTATCCACCCTCCTTCCTCCTCTCCACCCCTCCCACCTCTCTCCTTTTCCCCGTCCACACATCGCATGAACTTTCCTGAAAACGAGACTTAAACTATCCTGGCCTTGATTTCATTTAAAATGCATTTTGGTCTAAAATGGTAACTTTCGTCCAATTTTCTTCCCGTTCTTTGCAACCCTTTGCAACCCCCACCCCTCCCCCCCTGCTGGGATCCCCAATGATCCGAATTCACAAAATTGAAGCCTGAAAAATTGTGTGGGCCATCGAGTATCGGGTGTCAGAGCAATTGGTTGGTAAATAAGGGATGAGTAGGGATCAAAAGTTTTGGGTTCATCCCACCCCCACCTGCTCGGAGCCCCATGACCCAAAATCGAAAAATCTAAGTGGGCGATTGTGCGGAATACTTTATTGTATTCAGGTGTCGCCAGGTGATAAGGG
Organism: Myxine glutinosa; assembly: GCF_964187855.1. Classification (NCBI taxonomy): domain Eukaryota; kingdom Metazoa; phylum Chordata; class Myxini; order Myxiniformes; family Myxinidae; genus Myxine; species Myxine glutinosa. The sequence goes on along the minus strand of NC_136271.1, from coordinate 25,907,597 downwards.
AGTGATAAGGAACAATCAGCCAGGTGATAAGGGAGTAATTGCAAAAATAGCAAAAAGTTAACGGACGAGCGGACAGACATCCGGACATTACGGCCCATTTTATAAGTTAATCTCTTTGAGAATTGAGATGTGGTGACCTAAAAAAGAGTGGTTGTATTGGTCTGTAAGAGCCAGGCGTCCGCCTCCGAATTCATTGCCAGGCATGTGGGTATAGCAATATTAAAGTCTTGCCAATTTTTTCCATCAGCTCATTTTTCAACTTAACAAACAGATCTTTCAAAAATTATATTGGAGTTTGTATTTACAAGTATGAATAAAAAAGAAAACTACAGATTCATTTCGTAATACTGCATAATGATAACGGATTAGGTTTTAATTATATGGTGACAGGTCTCATTTCAGTTCGTCATATTGGCTGACTTAATTGATTTGAAACCTTTATCAAATTTGTCTGTTTCTACTTTTTAGCCAATTTCACCACTGCCTGGAGTCCTGAAGTGACCTCACCCAATATATATATATATATATATATATATATATATATATATATATATATATATATATATATATATGTGTGTGTGTCATTTGATTCCTACAATTGGAAGTTTTTTGAACAGAGAAATAAAGACAAAAGTGGCAAAGAACCAGTCAACCATACTTACATTTCTTCAGCTTTTTTCTTGAGTTCTTCTGTGTGGTGAATCACACTTCATTTGACTCAGGGTTTATTTTTTGTCGTTGAAAGAATAGAAGGATAAAAAACACGAGTCAGTACAGAATATATTAGGACAAATAATGTGAATCTGTTTTGAGAAATTGAGAGTGTGAGACCCTCTTCGTTGGGCATGAATATTGACCTTGGGACTGTCTTCGGTGCATTTTAGGTAGGAGGAATGTCAGAACTCATATATATTTTTCTAAATTACCATATTTCTTTTCTCGCTGCTATATACTTGTACATGTAGTCATAATATCGTACGTGGACTGATGATGGCACAGAACGATGAGTGACACTTGACAGGCATTGACATAAAGTAATGGGTAACTGCAGTGGAGTGTAATGGAGTGTTGTGTGGCTGTTTCTGGAATCAAGAGTGGTAAAGTATGTGTTAATCACCGATATTTGTTAAACAATGAACAAAATATTACGGCAGTTAAAATTGAAAAGGGCCCGCAAAAATACATCACGGAGGCTCTCTTTTAAAATAACCCTATAAAAGATCCCCTTTGGAAAAAAAACAAAACCCTTTTTCAGCACATGATTTCAGCACATCATTTCAGCACATCATTTCAGCACATCATTTCAGCACATCATTTCAGCACATCATTTCAGCACATCATTTCAGCACATCATTTCAGCACATCATTTCAGCACATCATTTCAGCACATGATTTCAGCACATGATTTCAGCACATGATTTCAGCACATCATTTCAGCACATCATTTCAGCACATCATTTCAGCACATCATTTCAGCACATCATTTCAGCACATCATTTCCACGTGACAATTGGACCACAATTTATCACCTGATACTATTTTCCTAACCATCCATAATTCTCTCTCCCTTCCTCTCCCACAAAAAAATTAACAAAACAGAAACAAGTTAGAAAAAACATCTTAAAATAATGAAAAACATGCAGTGTTGGAATCCCAACAAAACAACCAAACAAGGTAGAAAATGCACCACAATCCTTTTACGGATTGCCATCACGACATGTTTTGACATTTTTGTCATTGGTGACTGTGTGGCAATAGTATCAATTGTATGAAGATGTCTATATGAGAGGGAATAGTGCATTTGTAATGTGGGTTGGTGTAATTGTGGATTTTATTTGTTGTGGAAATGAGACATCGAGACATGTCATATTGTGGTGTCATTCGTACCTTGTTTGGTAGTTTTTTTGTGGGGGAATTCTATCCCGACATGTTTTTTCTTTATTTTTAAATGTTTTTTTCTAATTTGTATTGTTAGTAATGAACACAGATGTTCAACAGGCGAGCACTGAGTATTCGTTTTGGAGATGTACCAAACCATTATAGTAGGTATCAAATAAGCCATTGTAGGAATGTTATTTAATACGCGGGGTGTTCAAAACCTCCTTGGAACAGGATGCTCACAATAGCCTATAGAAACGCCAACTCTAAAAAAAATTATTCGGTTGAGGCCAAGCGAAACGAGGTCGAGGCCGTTTATTCTTCCTGGTACATTTAGTCCTGGTACGAATGCTGCCTGCATGTTCTCTCCCTACAACCAATGCTTTCAGAAAACTAATTTGGAATGCACCTGCATATTCTATCCAATCATGTACAGTGTCTATATAAAGTCTACACACCCTTTCTGAATTTTAAACTTTTGTTGCCATATAGCCTGGAATTAAAATGCATTAAAGCAGACTTTTCCCACTTTCATGTACACATCGTAACCCACCACTTCCAAGTGAAAAACAAACTATACAAATTTCAGAAAATTAATTAAAAATACAAAACGAGAATATTTTGGTTGGATAAGTGTCCAACCCCTTATAATAGCAATTGTAAAAAAAATCATATTTATTCTGTGCGGACAAACAAACAAACAGACAGACAGACAAATGAAAAATTGGTCAGAGACCGAGGACTTGCCGGAATGTACTTTTTATCGGCCATTTTAGATCATTAAAAGTAAATAATGACCTCTGCCAAAGTTCAAACGACGTGGGTTTAATCCCTACATGAGAGAATTCCACATAGCTATTTGGGCAGTGTATAAGCTAACAGATCGCTGTCTCCATCGATCTTGCCAAGGTCGTAACACCTATCGGCTCAAAATCCTTTTAACTGTTGACTTGGTAGTTTTTACAATGAAGGAAACACGTCTCGGGAGTACATACGACATAGCGATTGTGAATGTGACAGCTCTGAGGCGTGTTTCGCTTCGCATCGCAGTGACGGTGAGCACCAACATGGTGGCTGTAAGATTAAAATCTTTCAACCAGACATATTAGCATGCTCCTCCCCCTTCATTCCCGTTCTTCAAAGCAAAGCGGGAAAAAATTGTTGTATCGCCATTATATATTACGAGCAATGGTACCCGCCCTAAGGGCGGGGCTTCAATTGGGAGGCGCAAATGATTGGATGACCATCGTTTTGGTTGACCTTGAGCTTGACCTTGGGCCTAGAGGGTGAAAAATTGGGCACAGTCTATTCCAGGGCAAGGCAAATATGTGTGTAAAGTATGGAGATGCTATGTGCAACGATGTAGACATAGTGCTGCACACAAACAGACAAACAGACAGACAGACAAACCAACCAACCAACATACCTGCCGGAATCTATTCCAGCAAGTAACAAATGGACTCAAATGCAATACCCTCTCCTCTGGCGAGGGTAATCAGCTCAGGTGTAACAAATCACATTCAAAATCACACAAAGTTAATTGGTCTCCACCTTTGTTAAATTGTAATGATTCTGATTATTTCAGAATAAAATCAGCTGTTCCTGTAAGTTTCATCTGCTGGGTAGTGCATTTCACAGCAAAGACTCAACCATGTGCACCAAGGAGCTTTCAAAAGCTCCTTGGTGTAAAGGCACAGATCAGGGGATGGGTATAAATTATTTCAAAGGCCTTAAATATCCCTTGGAGCACATTCAAGACAATCATTAAGAAGTGCAAGGCGTATGGTACCACCAAGACCCTGCCTAGATCAGGCCGTCCCTCCAAACTGAATGACCAAGCAAGGAGGAGATTGATCAGAGTGGCCACCAAGAGGCCAATGGCAACTTTGAAGGAGCTACAGGCCTTTATGACAAAGATTGGTCCCTGTGTCCATGTGACGACAATATCCCAAGCACTCCACATGTCTGGCCTGTACGGAAGGATAGCAAGAAGGAAGCCATTACTCAAGAAAGCCCACCTTGAGTCCCATTTGAGATATGCAAAAAAACACTCCGAAGATTCTGAAGCCATGTGGCAAAAAGTTTTGTGGTCTGATGAAACCAAGATGGAACTTTTTGACCTAAATGGAAAATGTTACATTTGGTGCAAACCCAACATGACACATCACTCAAAGAACACCATCCCGATTGGGAAGCATAGCAGCATCATGTTATGGAGATGTTTCTCATCAACAGGGACTGGGAAAATGTCAGGATAGAAGGGAAAAATGGATGGAGCAAAATACAGAAAAATCATAAAGGAAAACCAGCTGCTCTCTGCAAGAAAGATATAATTGGGATGGAAGTTAATCTTTCAGCATGACAACGACCCGAAGCACCCAGCCAAAGCTACACTGGAGTGGCTAAGGAACAAAAAGATAAATGTCCTTGAGTGGCCCAGTCAGAGCAATGACCAAAATCCAATCAAAAATCTGTGGCACGAGTTGAAGATTGCTGTCCATCAACACTCCACACACAACTTCACTGAGCTTGAACAGTTTTGTACTGAAGATTGGGCAAATATTGCCCAATTAAGGTGTGAAAATTGGTAGAGGCCTATCCCAACAGACTCACAGCTGTTATTGCTGTCAAAGGTGCTTCCACCAAGTCTTAACCCAGGGGGGTGGATGGACACTTATCCAACCAATATTTCTAGTTTTGAATTTTTAATTATTTTTCTGAAATTTGTTGAATTTGCTTTTCACTTGGAAGTTGTGGGTTACGATGTGCAAATAAATGTGGAAAAAGTCTGATTTAATGCAACTTAATTCCAGGCTATAAGGCTTTCTATAGGCACTGTAATTTTGTTTAAAATAATTATTCATTGGAAGGCGTTCCTATGTTGAAAGTTTAACATCAAACGCTCATGCAGTTGTGGAGAAAACGAATTTAAAAGCGAATAAAGCTGAAAAAGTGAGGGCAGAAGAAAAAAAGTGAAGGCGTTGGTCGACATTCCACGACATGGTCCAAGGATGTTTGTGGACGAATATTACTAGTTTTATTCAACATTCTTCGAACAAAAAAAAATTATTTGCTAATTATATAAACATATATAGCGCATATTAAACTTTGGGGTTTTTGTAGATTACTGTGAGTACCGCATCTCATTCCGAGAGCTTTTTGACCGCTGCTCGTATGAACAGCTATTGTTTTCCACTGTAAGTGATGCTGCGAGGTTTTCAATTGTTTTGAGGGTTTATGATGACATCCGTCGATATATTTTTTAGTTAACTCTACTCATCTTCCTGCTGTGCTGCATCTGTGCATTCCTGTGCTCTTTCCACCTTTGTTGACCCAATGTTCGCGATTCTTCTACAAGCCTTGGCAATAGTATTGCAAAAAACAGAGTTTGAGTACAGATGACTTGTTGGAAAAAGAATGGGATTGATGACATTCAAAAACTTGGTTTTATTAGCTTCGACATGGAGGTAAGGAGGAGTGAAGATTATTTTTTGGGGGTGACTTTTGAATGATATCATTTTGCAAGGCTTTTCTACCGACATCACTTGAGTAATAAACTTCACACTATTTATTCATATATATCTAATGGAAATATAACAATTAATTATACTGCATTCAAATGACGCACGGATGAAAAGGCATTGCGTAAATAACGTTACCACACATGTATAATAATCCTGGTGTTGGCTTCACGGTTAAGGTGGCTGGCTTAACCTCTTAGAATTCTGGGTTTGAGCCCCTGGCGTGCCGTTGAAATCAGGTGGATTTACTCAGCCTGTCATCCCTCCGAGGTCGGCAAAATGAGAACCAGCTTATAAGCCACTTGACTATCCTGCGTCGGAGTTGCGATCTGTCCAGGATTGTACACCTTACCCAAATGAAACTACCTCAGCAGTCATATGCGCCTCACAACGTGAAATGAATGGTTATACATATATACTATATATATGTATATATATATATATATATATATATATATATATATATATATATATATATATATATATATATATAAGGCTTTATTTCAAAGTTATATATATATATATATATATACACTACGTGGCCAAAAGTATGCGGACACCCCTTAAAATTCGTGGATTCGGCTGTTTCAGCCACACCCATTGCTGACAGGTATATATAATCAAGCACACAGCAATGCAATCTCCATAAACAAACATTGGCAGTAGAATGGGCTGGACTGAAGAGCTCAGTGACCTTCAACGTGGCACCGTCATAGGATGCCATCTTTCCAACAAGTCAGTTCGTCAAATTTCTGCCCTGCTCGAGCTGCCCTGCTTTCTGCCCTCGACTGTAAATGCTGTTATTGTGAAGTGGAAACGTCTCGGAGCAACAACAGCTCAGCGACGAAGTGGTAGGCCACATAAGCTCACCGAACGGGTCCGCCGAGTGCTGAAGCGCATTGTGAGTAAAAATCATCTGTCCTCGGTTGCAACACTCACTACCGAGTTACAAACTGCCTCTGGAAGCAACGTCAGCACAACAACTGTTCGTTGGGAGCTTCATCAATTGGGTTTCCATGGCTGAGCAGCTGCACACAATCTAAGATCACCATGCGCAATGCCAGGCGTCGGCTGCAGTGGTGTAAAGCTCGCTGCCATTGGACTCTGGATCAGTGGAAACACGTAATCTCTGGAGTGATGAATCACGTTTCACCATCTGGCAGTCCGACGGTTGAATCTGGGTTTGGCAGATGCCAGGAGAACGCTACCTGCCCGAATGTACAGTGCCAACTGTAAAGTTTGGTGGAGGAGGATTAATGGTCGAGGGCTGTTTTTCATGGTTCTGGCTGGGTCCCTTAGTTCCAGTGAAGGGAAATTTTAACGCTACAGCATACAATGACATTCCAGATGATTGTGTGCCTCCATATTTGTGGCAACAGTTTGGGGAAGGTCCTTTCCTGTTTCAGCTTGACAATGCCCCCGTGCACAAAGCGAAGTCCATGCAGAAATGGTTTGTCTGGATCAGTGTGGAAGAACTTGACTGGCCTGCACAGAGCCCTGATCTCAACCCATCAAACACCTTTGCGATTAATTGGAACGCCGACTGTGAGCCAGGCTTAATCGCCCAACATCAGTGCCCGACCTCACGAATGCTCGTGGCTGAATGGAAGCAAATCTCCGCAGTAATGTTCCAACATCTAGTGGAAAGCCTTCCCAGAAGAGTGGAGGCTGTTATGTTATAGCAACAAAGGTGGGTACCAACTCCACATTTACGCTTATGATTTTGGAATGAGATGTTCGACGAGCACATACGGGTGTGATGTTGGTGTGTCCACTTACTTTTTGGCCATGTATTGTACATATATATGTGACTGGCTCTGGCAAAACCAGACACTTGTCGGCATTTCTCTTTGCGAGAAAAAGCCGAACAGAGTCAAAATATGACCACAGGGACCAAACTGAGATTTTTACATGGATAGAAAGAGTAACTTCTCTAGATTATTATGCAACAAAACATTTTCCCAAGAAACAACAGAAAGGTTGTGAATTTCGACGAAGAATCTAAAATGTCAAAATGTGCTCAAAGTCAGGAAGATCGTGAAATTTCGATGTTTTACTACGAGGCATACATCGTAATTCGAAGGAGATCACTGACATACATGTTTGGTATGAATGAAATGCTCTAGGTGTGCACATTATTTGTGCGTGTGAAGTATATTGTGAACTTTGAACCTAATTATCTCCATTGTTTAAACGAAAATATAATTGTCATTAAAATACCACAACTTCGTTAATTTTCATCCAAGTAACAGAATGTATATATCAAATGAAAGAGAAAAGCATGGGGAATCAGATGATATCAAAATCTCAATTTTGATTTTTGCCCCCCCCCCCCCCCCCCAAGTGTCTATATATATATATAAAATCCTTTTGGGCATTTTTTTTCCTCATCATTGTACTCAAATAATTTTCACTCTTCTCCAACAAAAAACAGGTTGAATTAATTACGTCCACCACCGAAGGTGGATGGAGGTGATGTTTTCACCCCTATCTGTCTGTCTGTTTATTCGATTTTGCAAGTATATTGGTCGGTTGAGTTTGTTTGTCTGTAAACAATATATGTCAAAAAGTTGTGGATGGTTTCGGATGAGAATTGGTGGAGAGGTTGGGTATGTGACAAGGGCGAAATGATTACATTTTGGTGAAAATCCGGATCAGGATTTGAGGATTTTAAAGTGAGTCTTCACCATTGAGAAATAGGGCAAAAAACCGATAAAAATGAAGACTTAAAAAGTTATGGGCGGATTCAAACGAAACATGGTGGACAGGTTGGGTGTGTGTCAAGGACGAATCAATTGGATTTTCGTGAAGAATCGAATCTGGATCCGGATCAAATATTTTTAAAGTGATTCTTCACCATTGAGTGATATGGCCAAAACGATATGTAGCGTGATATTTCAAAAAGTTGTGGACGAATTATGCCAAAACTTGGTGTATGAGTTGGTAATTGGCAAGAACAAGCCGATTAGCTTTTGGTTCAGGTCCGAATCCAAATCCGGCCACTCATTGGATAGAAAACTTAAACTGTTCAGCTTGGCAGAGATTTGCTCTCTACCGAGAGTGCCCTTCTAGTTTATCTTTTGTTATTAATTTGCGTTAACCCAAGGTTTGGGCTGTTTATCAAGTTTAATAACAGCAGAGAATGCACCGACCATCAGACCATGTGCTCTTTAATTGCTGATTCAAAGTTCCATCGAGTACATTCTCGGTACTCGAGATGTGGGGCGGGAGGATTGGTTTGAGGAGTTATTAACATGTGTATACATGGTGCATGGGTAGCCATGGTAGTAATAAATAAACTCTCCATAAATATGATGTTTGGGCTTTAAAAAGACCTGATAGCTTCCTAGATACCAAAATTCGTTTATTGAAAATAAATTATTTGCGAAAGGTAAATATCGTGCAGATAATTCTGACAGATACCACGTTTAATATACTAGTGGGGTCACCCGTGGGAATCTCACGGGCATGGAGGTGTATCGTTGCGATCGGTGCAGCCGTCTTTGCGGTACCCAGGACAATAACATTAGGCGGGAGTCCAAACCTGAAAATGCTCGAGACCAAACCTGAAATTGGAAAAACAATATCGCCTATTTTACTCCAGGGGGTCCCAGGATTACCCACCCAAAATATCGTTGCGATCGGTTCAGCCGTTTTTGCGGTACCTGGGAACGGACGGACGGACAGACAGACGGACATTTGGTGAATTATAGTAAGATGGTACAGTAAAACACTACTCGATCACGTGGTCACATTCTGCCAAACCACATGATTGACCGAAATGTAATGTGCACGTAATATACTGGAGATACTAATGGGAATAACAGAGTTTGGTTCCACACAGTTCTATAATAACAGTTATTGGTGCTTTTATACTATAATACATATAACCTAATATAAATAAAAGTTAATAATGATAACAAGTACAGTAATATAATGAGTAAATAAACATTGGCTGAAACATTCATTTATGATGGAAGAAGAGGAAGAACCAACTGCGTTTTGATGGGGATTGTACTAATTCCGTGGTCAAAGAATGAATGAATGAATGATCGTTTTAAGGCCATTTTCCCCGCTAGAGCGGGGGTTAGCCTTGCGGGCCCCATGACGATCATGGTTCCCTGTTTGAGGCAATGTTTTTATGGCCGGATGCCCTTCCTGACGCCAACCCTTGGTCACGCTCTTACGATGAGCAGGGATACTGTGTACCTATTCTAAATCGGGGTACACACCCTGATCATTCATCCCAGCAAGCTGGTACTCGATTTGCCGACCTCGGAAGGATGAACAGGCTGAGTCAACCCCCCTGGCATTAATTCAGTGATCGACCGGGATTCGAACCCAGGATCCTAGGATCCCAACCCGGCACCCTAACCGCTAAGCCAACACTAGGCTGAAACCATCAATACAAATGAACATTAATTTTACTTTAAATCGTATGATTTAATAAGTTGTTTCACAAATGCATTATACGATAATTCATGCATATACAACCCAGGCTTCAACCTGCACGTTTGCTTTTAGGCATTCTTGTCCTTTATTCAGTTTGCTGCAGAATTAAGTCCAACTAAGCTGCAAATGCACCGTAAACACGAGTTCATGTGTAGATAATTGCAGACCTTGAAGACACTTTGCTTTCTTTTGCAAGGGTAAGCTTTTCGACTGGTAAATAGTTGTTGTTGCTCAACATCCGCCTCCTGCGGGCATTGTGGTGCCAACGACAGGTCATGAACATTTCCGTAGCTGAGAATGTAACCTGGATAGATTTCTACTCCCTCCCAGAGTGCTGCAGAAGCGTCCATCAATGATAGTAATAATTTAGGTTTTCGTAAGGGTATCGACACAGGATGGCCTCCTGCTTTTCAAAGTTCCCGCAGGATCTTTAATGTCTCCAAGTGAATGCTATAAGCTGTGGCAGATGGACCAGCAAAGAGCTGGTCTCTGAAATTTCAAATTTAATTTATGGGTCATGTATCAGGCTGACCAGGCTTGCCAGGACAGTCTTAGCCTCGAGGTTAGATTCTCGGTCCAGCTATAAAATATCGCCCTGGTTTTTTTGAGTTCCTGGCGATACATCATGTGCACTTTACGTTGGAAGGACGTTAGGCAGGAGGACCCATCTGCAAGCACTAATTGGACAACAGTCCCTCATCCCCATGGAGACCTTATGACACTATGAATAGCGGGCCTCCAACAGTATATGCAATGAAACAAATATGGTGGAGGTAGAAGTTGAGGTATGTTACTATTACAGTATTTTACACACAGCATCAATGATTAGAAGCACCTTTGGAGGCCATTTTTTCCCCGCAGAGCAGGGGTTGGCCTTTTTCGGGCACGGTGATCTCCTTTTTGAAGCAATGTTTTATGGCCGGTTGCCCTTCCTGCCGCCAACCCTGTTAGTCGCCTCTTGCCACAGGGAATTACCAGTGAACTGGTACTCAATTTGCCGACCTCAGAAGGATGACACAGGCTGAGTGAACCCCCCTGGTGTTAATTCAGCGATCGACTCGGATTTGAATCCAGGATCCTCGGATCCCAAGCCAGCACCCCCACTAAGCCAACACCAGGCTAGACAGCCTTTCCCCACACAGTGTTGAGAAAAAGGATATGGGAATTTATTGGAACTTGGACATGGGACTTTATTAAAAACAGTTTATCAGAAGAACAAGAACAAGAAGAATCTCGAAGTTCTGCCGCCTTCAGAGCGCGAATGACAAATTTGGTTGGTCGAGATGGCATGAAATTTTGGAAAACTACTCCTAAACTGAAGGACATTTTTTTTTTTAAAATACAAGATCGAGGCTCGTGAAAGAGCTAACATTAATCACAAGAAAAGTCAAACCGACACAAACAACACAAAATTAGGGAGTGGTAGACAAGATGGCGAGAGAGGGGGAATGACACAAACACAACATTTGAGAGCAGGGACATCGAGAGAACTGTGGGAGGGAGAGGGCTTGGGGGGAGCTGGGAGAGGTATAAAACATATGGACACTGCAAGGACTTCCAGGAAAGAAGATTGAATTTCAAAAAAGTGGATCTGGGGTGAATTAGCAGGGGTTGAAAAGATCAAGGTTTTGGATGGGGGAAGATAAGAGATGGTGGTGAACAGCTGTTTTAAAGACTTGGAGGGAGGAGTGCGATTGAAGGGAGTGGGGGAGTTTATTCCAGAGGCGGGACAAAAGGGGATTGAAAGCGTGAAGGTGAGCAGAGAGCCTAGATTTTGGCAGTTTAATCATAAGAGGGTTGCTGGCAGATCTTGTGCGACCTGTAGGAATATTCGGGGGACAGAGCACAGAGAGAGCTGGGGGAGCAAGGCCGGAGACGAGTCGGTAGAAGACAGAAAGACCACCAACCTGCCTGCGGTGACTGAGTGAAAGACCCTCGGAGTTAGCTTCATCGCGGGAGATTCCAATGATTGTGAAAGCGTCGGTTTCAACAGCGTGAAGCCGAGCTAGGTGTGAGGCAGGAGTACCGGCCCAGAGGGGGGAACAGTATTCCATTGAGCTGCAGATGAAAGCCTTGTATGGGGTGAAGAGCTCAGGTGTGCTGAGGAAGGACTTCGCACGACGGAGGATGCCCAGTCGGCGACTGGCTTTGGAGGCGATCTTGAAAATGTCGTTTTCCCAAGAAAGATCATGGCAGATAGTGAGACCCAAAAGCTTGAGCGACAGACAGAACGTCTTGGAGAGGATTGTTGAGAAAGTAGATGGAAGGGTTTTCCAGTCGGTCTTTTCGGAGACATAGTAAGAGTGTGAGATTTGTCAGGATTGAAAGGCATGTTCCACTTGTTTGCCCAGTCTGTGATTTTGTCCAGGTCTGCAGAGAGTGAGGAGGCTGCAGACTGCCGATCTGAGGGATGAAGAATGGAGCGGCAGAGAGTGGAGTTATCACCAAAGAGATAGACAGGATTTTCCAGAGAGTCGGAGAGATCATTGATGAAGACCAAAAAAAGCACAGGGCCCAGAACACTACCTTGGGGAACTCCAGCCAGAACAGGAAGGGGAGATGAGAGAAATCCATTCACGGCCACACGTTGACTATGACCAGAGAGGAAGTTTGCAAGCCATGCGTGGACATTTCCATGGATACCATAGGAGGAGAGTTTGGTGAGCAGAGCGGGTGCCAGATCGTATTTTAGGCACGAGATATGTCAAGGGAGACGACTGATTTCCTGTTTGGCATTGAGGACCTCCATCCATTGTTGAGACAGCAGAAGTAACATGTAATGGGTGTTCTTCAGTGTTCAAAATATATAATTCAATTGAAGTTAAATAGTTCCTCAATCATATACTGACAAACAGACAGAGTGAACCGATTGCTTAACCCTGCTTTGCGCCATGCGTGCGGTGTAATACTAATTTCTAAATCTCTACTGAAAAAAGGTGTTCGTAAAATAAAAGTTTGCATTGTGTCATTTCTGAGCTTAGCCATGACTGATGATGAACCATGCACAAAATGAAACAGCAGATTCAAATAGTGCTGCATTTAGCAAGCCTTCTTGATAATGGGACGATCCATGTTCATTATTAAAGCAAATATTTGTGCATTGCCTTTACTACATATTATGTTCAGCACCCAGTTTGAGAAGAACATTCCTCTGAAGGGATACCATAATTATGTACATTGATTATTTATGAGGGGCCAAATCAAATGTGTGTAGATGCAGACGCATGCACTGAGCTTGCAGATAGCATCCTGCTGCACCACGACTGGCTGCTTCATGTGGAGCATTAAAAGTACAAGCATGTCTCAACATTGGTAAAGTCATTTATCTTGACATGGCTTAGAATTCAGTCCGGTCTATAAATAATGGGTAAACGACGGGAATATCTCGTGAATTTGATACTTTTGTGCACAGCTCTGTTTAACAAATTCAGTGTTACTGACATCCGGTGCTCTCTCAGTCTCACCAGTGGAATCATGCACGCAAACAGAAGATTACCTTTCTTATTGGATTTCTTATTCATTTTCATTAAGCTTTCTCTCTTTTAAGTTTTATCTTTTCCTGTGAGAGGCTTATCTCCTTATGGACACCAAATATATGGAAAAGCTTTTCCATGCATTTGAACTTCATGCTTTGATCTTCCTCTTATTCACTGTGTCCTTTTTCCCACTTCCTATTTCCTCCTTTTCTCCCTCCCACCTCCTTCTATTCTTCTGCTTCCTCCTCCTCTTTCTTCTTCGTCATCTACCCTGCCACTCTGCCATTCTCTGTTCTCTCTGGGTCTGTGGTTTGTCTTTATTACACACTCATCCTTGTATTTAGATATCCCTTTGCCAAACATTTACATAATCTCCATTTAGATATCCATCCATTTATTTCGATATCCTTGGGTTTGATTATAAATTATATTATTAAGAAGAGACTTCTTCTCACATCGTCTTAGTTTATTTTGGGAGGTAGGATGGGTTTATAAATTTGTTTGAATCTGGAGAATCTCCTTCTCCAGCTCCACTTTTATTTTGCGTTCTACTTGTGTGTTTAGAAAACAAAACTGCTGACAGAAACTTCTAATTTGGACCTTTCTGTTGTCCCACCACAATCGCTGGTCCTTAAAACTGGATTTGGAGCCTCTCAGATTGGACCACACCCTCTCAAAGGCATTCCTAAAGGAGGGGTTATCTAATATGGAAATGTTCAGTTTCCAAAAAGAGTAGCGATTTGGAGATAACCCTAAACGGTAACTCATGGTAATGAGGTGATGGTCGGAGAAACCAGACGGGGAAATTTCAGTGGTGGGGGAGAGGTTGGTAAAGGGCAAATTTATATAAAATCTATCAAGTCTGGCAAGGGCCACTTGATTATTGGCAACCTTACACCAGGTAAATTGATGGGTGCCTGGATTTTGTATCCGCCAGATATCTTGAAAACCAAAATCTCTTATTATTTTAGAAAACAGTCTGGCTGGTCCGGAGTGAGGTTCTGCGCCATTCCGATCACACTCAGGTTCCAGGGTGCAATTAAAATCACCCCCCATTATGATGCACTTCTGCAGGTCTAACTGCATCATGTGGAGTCGTAACCTGTCATAGAAGGTTTGTCGGTCTGTGCCCTTTGAAGGGGCGTAGACATATTAAAGTAAAATTTATGTCTCCAACAAAATACAGTGAAGCTAAGTGACCTGGGATTATTTCCTGAAATGAGAGTTGGAGCGGGCAAAAATGGGGATTAATTAGAAAGGCAACTCCTGCTGTTACGAGAGGTTGAATCGCTAAAGTAGCCGGCCTTTTTCATCATTCGATTCCATATAGCGTGAGACGATGGAGTGGAGTGGGTTTCTTGTAAGAAAGCCACATCTAGTTTCCGTTGCCTTACAAGGTTGACCACTTGGAGCATCCTAGACTGGCTCGCACCACCATTTATATTGAGGCTACCAAAAATAGTCATAGAGATGTAAAAGAGGTAAGGAAAGGGAAATATGCGTATCATCCTTTTAGTTCATTTTTGCCTTAACAATGTGTTTAAGCCTACTGCATTGGGGTTCCGTGAAATTGTGGTCACTGGGTCGGCGAATAATACACCTTGCCGTTTCAATAAACCCATGTAGATCAGAAAAATGATCTTTTATTTCAATACATCTTTTTCTAAAAGTCTGGTTCAGGAACTTGAGTATTTGCGATGGTAAGACATTGGAATCACTGTATGTGGGGAATTCCTCAATGTCATAGGATTCCTCCTCAGACATGTCAGAAGCACTATCTGGGACCCCTGGCTCTTGAGACACCAGAATACTCTGTGGTGTGCAGGTGTCCTCCTGCCCTGTTTCTGTAGGACCAGGTTGAGGAAGAGGTTCCACCAGAACCCCAGGTAATGTGGTGGGGAGGGGCGATTCTGCAACCTGTTGCACAATTTGAGGTTCTTCCTCTGGACAATCATTGTGCTCAGGTACATTTTCTAAATTGGCCGGTACAACGACTATTTGATTTGAAAGATCACCGTCAGGTGCGTTGGAACACTGAGGGGTCGAATTTTGCTCTTTTGGCCCCCCAGACGAGTCTCGACCCGACTTGTCATAATCCGCACAAGGATTTAACGTAGTTTGCACTCCAACCTCATCTGGAGGTAGCGCATGCAACTCCTCCACATTAGGCTGAGGGTCCATATCGGCAGCAGGCAGAGGATCTGCAATCACATTTAGCAATACTTCATATCGATTACTCATCGATGTTTTATCAGGTGGTACTGAGTCCAATGCATCAGAGTCTAACACCACCTTACTTTCCTTACAAGGTTTGAGGGACATTCCGAGGTGTTTTCCTCTTTCTCAAAGAGGAGACGAGTGTAAAACCAATCCAAACGTTATCATTTCCGGAGGTTTTCGATGTCGATGGTACGTTTTCTGTCACAGTATCAGGGGGGTGTTGTCTGCTCGGACACCGTGGGGGAAATTTGTGGACAAAACCGTTTTAGATGCCCAAAATTCCCACAGCCGAAACTTTTTAACGTTTCCGTGGACGCATATACCTGGTACTCGTGATTATCCACACCAAACGTAAATACCGCGTTGAGCACCTTGTCCACATTGGATGCAGGAAACACAATGTACGCCTGTCGCCGAAAGGACATGATGTGTTTAGCCTGCTCGTTACGACACCCCAGAGATAACATCGTGATCTCCGACACCACTGTACCATACCGAGAAAGCTCTTTTAAAATTAAATCGTTTTTAAGGAATGGGGGACAATTTGATATCAAGACTTTCACGGCTGGGGTGTCCAGTGGGGAGATCAGGACAAAGTGTCCATTCTCGGAAGACAAACCGGTCGCCACAATTTCATGTACGAGCTGCTCTTCAGCTACTAATATTACCAGGCGTTTGTTCATCCATGAAGCTGCACGGATTTTCTCGAGCCTGATTGTTACCCACTGCAATAACGATGTCTTCCACGGTGACCTCGTTAGGGGGAACGCAAACCACGCCAAGTTTCCGCGTCAAGCCCTCAAAGGCAGCATAGCGGGAACGTGCCGACATTACGACTACACTGGTCAACAAAATTATAAAAGTTTTATGGTTCTAGTATATTTTGAGGTGATTCTAACCAACACGAACAGGTACATTTCGATTATGATATCCAATTTTCACTATCACATCCAGTTTTTGAGAACCAGTATACCATAGGAATACCACTTCATTTGAAACTTGGTTTGATGAAGAACTTTGTGAAGGCCATGGATCAAGATGGTGCTGGCTTCCACTACTTGCTAATGAAGTTCCAAGGCATTGTATCTGAGGCCAAAGTAAAGGCGGGTGTTTTCAATGGTCCTCAAATTCGTCTTGTACTCACTAATCAGGATTTTGTAACGAGACTATCTTAGCTGGAGAGCGTTGCTTGGGATAGCTTTGTGGCTCTTGCTAACAGTTACCTTGGAAATTTTCGAGCACCAAATTATGAAGAGCTTGTGGACAAGATGTTGAAGAGTTACCAGGTGCTCGGTGCTCGGATGTCACTCAAGATACATTTCTTCCATTCTCATCTGGACTTATTTCCACAAAATCTTGGCGATGTCAGTGATGAATATGGAGAAAGGTTTCACCAGGAAATTGCCATCATGGAGACTCGATATCAAGGCCGATTCCATCCAAACATGATGGGCGACTACTGTTGGACTTTACAGCGTGAAAGTGATTGCTCCTACAAAAGCAAAAGTAAAGTTCAGAAGCACTTTTAATTTGATGTAAATAAAAACTTAAAGTTCATATTATTTTTTGTGATATTTTATAAAGTTCATATTGTTTTTGGAGATTTACATTTTTTTATGTGATGTAAATAAAAATTTTAAGTTCATATTATTTTTTGTGACAATAAGTAGACTTTTTTTTTCTTTTTTTTTTTGTATACAAGATCGAGGCTCGTGAAAGAGCTAACATTAATCACACAAAAAGACAAACCGACACACAAAACACAAAAAACAAGGGGTGCGGCAGACAAGATGGGGAGAGAGGGGGAAGGACACAAAAGAGAGGGGGAAGAGGGGGAAGGACACAAACACAACATTTGAGAGCAGGGACATCGGGAGGACTTGGGGGGAGGTGGGAGAGGATTAAAACATATGAACACTGTAAGGACTCTGGGGTGAATTACCGGGGGTAGAAAAGATCAAGGTTTTCGATGGGGGAAGATAAGAGATGGTGGTGAACAGCTGTTTTAAAGACCTGGAGGGAGGAGTGGGATTGAAGGGAGTGGGGGAGTTTGTTCCAGAGGCGGGAGAAAAGGGGAATGAAAGAGTGAAGGTGAGCAGAGAGCCTAGACTTTGGCAGTTTAACCAGAAGAGGGTTGCAGGCAGATCTTGTGCGACCTGAAGGAATATTGGGGGGACAGAGCACAGAGAGAGCTGGGGGAGCAAGGCCGGAGAGGAGTCGGTAGAGACAGAAAGACCACCAACCTGCCTGCGGTGAGTGAGTGAAAGGCCCTCGGCGTTGACTACAACGCAGGAGATTCCAATGATTCTGAAAGCTTTGGCCTCAACAGCGTGAAGCCGAGCAAGGTGTGAGGCAGGAGCACCAGCCCAGAGGGGGGAACAGTATTCCATTGAGCTGTGGATGAAAGCCTTGTATGTGGTGAGGAGCTCAGGTGTGCCAAGGAAGGACTTCGCACGACGGAGGATGCCCAGTCGGCGACTGGCTTTGGAGGCCAGCTTGGAAATGTGGTTTTCCCAAGAAAGATCATGGCAGATAGTGAGACCCAAAAGCTTGAGCGACAGAACTTCTTGGAGAGGATTGTTGAGAAAGTAGATGGGAGGGTTGTCCAGTCGGTCCTTTCAGAGAGACATTGTAAGAGTGTGAGATTTGTCAGGATTGAAAGACATGTTCCACTTGTTTGACCAGTCTGTGATTTTGTCCAGGTCTGCAGAGAGTGAGGAGGCTGCAGACTGCCGATCTGAGGGATGAGGAATGGAGCGACAGAGAGTAGAGTCGTCAGCAAAGAGATAGAGAGGATTTTCAAGAGAGTCAGAGAGATCATTGATGAAGACAAGAAAAAGCACAGGGCCCAGAACACTACCTTGGGGAACTCCAGCCTGAACAGGAAGAGGAGATGAGAGAAACCCATTCAGGGCCACACGTTGACTACGACCAGAGAGGAAGTCCGCCAGCCATGCGTGGAGATTTCCATGGATACCAAAGGAGGAGAGTTTGGAGAGCAGAGCAGGGTGCCAGACCGTATCGAAGGCACGTGAAATGTCAAGGGAGACTGCTCTAATTTCCTGTTTGGCGTTGAGGACCTCCATCCATTGTTGAGAAAGCAGAAGCAGCATGTCCAGAGTAGAGTGACCAGGTCTGAAACCAAATTGATGATCAGAGATCAAGCCATTGGAGAAGAGGAAAGATTTAATATCTGAAGCAATGATGGATTCCATGACTTTGCTGATAATTGGGAGAAGGCTGATTGGTCTGTAGTTGCTGGGATCTGTTTTTGCACCTTTTTTGTGCAAAGCGGTGATGTTGGCTGATTTACAAGCAGATGGCAGATGACCTTGAGCAAAAGAGAGGGTGAAGAGAACAGAAAGAGGGAGTGAAAGAGCAGAAGAACATGATTTTAGGACCCGTGGGCTGATACCGTCAGGACCAGTTGCAGAATCAGAGTCGAGGGTTGACAGAAACTTTTCCACCTTGTCAGGAGGAAAGGACACAGAGTCCAGGAGCAGCTGGGTACGACTGGGTACAGTGGGTACAGAGAGGGATGGGTTTGGGACACAAGATTTAGAGGCAAACACAGAGTTGAGGCATTCAGCTTTTTCACGTGCGGAGTCAGCCGTTAAGCCGTTTGAGGTGAGGGAGGGGATGGAGGGGGAACAAACACCAGAAACAGATTTGACCAGACGCCACCAGGATTTGGAAGAGGGAGACAGATAAGAGAGTTCGGTCTTGAGAATGGTGAGATATTGTTTCCTGGCTCTCCTGAGGGTGGACACACACTTGTTTCGGGCTTTGTGAAAGGAAATGAGATTTTACTTCCGTTGGATTTGCTTTCCAGGAGACGAAAGCAAGTTGTTTCAGGGCAACAGCCTCACCACAAGATTCCGTGTACCATGGACGGGAGGAAGGGTATGACAACTGAAGACGAGATGGTATAAATCTGTGCATGAGAGAGAGCAATTTACTTTGAAAGAATTCCCAGGATGAGTTGATGTCAGAGGCGGTAGAGATGGGAGACCAGTCCAGATGATTGATGGCTGCTTGAAGACCGTGCCAGTTGGCCTGAGTGAAATGCCAGACTCGTCGACGCTGAGGAGGCTCTCTGAGAATGGTCAGAGAGATGTCCACTTTGACAAGCACATGATCAGATGAGCCGATTGGAGCAGAAGAAGAGCAGCAGACATTTTCAGGGAAGTTTGTCATAACCAAATCCAGAAGAGAAGATGCTCCGTTGACTGAGATCCGGGTCGGGAAATTGACAGATTGTGTCAGTCCCAGTGAGTCGCAGAAGTCCTTTGCTGAAGAGCCATGGCTGGTGAGAGAGGTACCCACACCCAGCCAACTGGCATGGTGACAATTGAAATCACCACATATGAGGAAGAGAGAGTTGGGATGGGTAGATAGAAGTTGGTCCATATTATCAGACAGTGAGATGTAGATGGAGTCATCGCTGATTGGTGGACGGTACAACACACATATGAACAAAAGGTGGGAGCGAAGGGGAAGCCGTAGCCAAAGGTATTCCTGGGGGTGAGGTGGAGAGAGGGCAGTGGAGGGCGAGTGAGGAAGAGAGTTTTTTATGAAGATAGCAACCCCACCTCCAGGACGAGGCTCAGGTCTATCATACCAGAGGAGGGAGTAACCTGGGAGAGATACCAAGGCATCAGAGACATCATGAAGGAGGAAAGTTTCTGTTAAGCAGATCACATCTGGTTTGTCAGAAGCAACCTGTATGGAGAGGTCAGTCAAGTTTGAGCGAAGGCCCCGGATGTTTGAGGTCCACACCGTTAATGAAGAGGAAGGGGGAGCATCGGGTCCAGAACAGGGGGGGGGGCAAGGGGTAGGGTAAGATGTGGAAGAGGAGGAAGAGGTAGGGAGAGCTGTTGAAGGTGTGTCAGAGATTTCAGAATAGCTTGGAGAAAGGGAAGAATGGGGCGGACAAAAGGTTTGATGGAGATTGGGTGAGGCACAGTGAGGTGTTAGTTGAGGAGGGGGAAGAGCAAGGCAGAAGGTTTGGGGAGATGAAGGTGAAAGTTGGAAGGAGGAAGAAGCAGGGAGGATGCTTTGAGGAGGAGGGGTGAGAGGGGAGTCTAGGAGGGGAGGAGCGAGGGAGAGTCTCGGAGGGGAGGGGCGTGGGGGGAGTTTAGGAGGGAGGGGAGGGAAGGGGCAAGGGGGGAGATTTGAAAGGGATGGGTGATGGGGAGGATTTGGAGGGGAGGGGTGAGATTGGATTTTGAAAAGTGTACGATTCATGGGAAACGAACATTTTTTGCAAAATGAGTTTGAGACCTTCGAGTCAAAAATACGTTTGAGGACACTGGAGGAGGGATGGAGTTCTGGATAGTTTAGGGAATGTAGAAAGGAGGAACTGTAAGAGATGGTATTATATATATTTTTTGGAATGAATAGATTTGGTGAGCAAGACGAAAGCATCCTTTTGTAGGAAAAGAAGAAAAGGGTGTTATAATATATGAGAGAAAATAGTTGTTCAGGGGAGAGATTATACATTTGTAACCGCGTGATCACGAACGAAGAACGAACGAACAAAAAGAACAACAAATAAACGAATAAGACCTGGGAAGGAAAAAAATTTTTGGGGTTTTTTTTTTTTTTTTGTGAGTACAGATATTAAACAAGGAGGTACGGGGTGAACGACTGGGACGATACAGTGAACGAAAATAATTTCAGCGCATTCGACGAATCGCTGAGAGAAAAACAAACCACAAGGTCGGAGACCGTACGGTAGTCCAAGCCTACGAGTACTAGCCCGCAGAATACTCGATACCATTAACCGACGATTGTGTATACATGTACGAAAAATTAGCACCGAAAATTTTCCAAAAGATACGCTATAGGTACATACACCGAAAGATAGATACAGTCTCGACAAAAACACGATTGTGAAAGATCACTTAGCTTCGAGAGCGTGAGCGCATGGAGCAGCTTCGAAAAGACGTGACCTCGCCGAATTTATTGAGATAAGACGTGACTTATTGAGACTTAATCAAGAAATTCGCATGCTCGAAATATTTTTTCCACACTTATGATATACTACGTCACGGTTACATGATAGCGAAATTTTAAGGTCAGATTCGGATTCGTGGGCACCAAATTAGTTAAAAACAGTTGAAAATAAGTCAGTGTGGCGGGCACAAGGGGCAATAATTCCGCGCACCAGTGGGTGGCGCGAGCATCCAAGCGGGGAACTAAAATGCATGCCCCGCCTTTCGACCGATCGGCCACGCCCGGGGCAAGGCGTGGCCTCGGGACATATATGCGGGCTCTAAGCTCGAGCCCGCCCTGTGCTGAAGTGATGAGCTCTAAATAAAGACTCTTGTTGTATCAACGCGTTGTGGCCTACCTCTCTGGCAATCTAGTCATGTGTGCACAGCACCACACTGGTGACCCCGATTGGTTCAGCCGTTGTTGACCCCCGAACGCGCCATGGCTACCAACGCCGTCGCAATCAAACTCCCGGAGTTTTGGGAAGCGCAAGCCGACGTTTGGTTTGTGCAAGCCGAAGCTCAATTTCAGCTCCGAGGCATCACGGCGGACGAGACCCGGTACTACCACGTGGTCGCCGCCCTCGAGCCCGGCAATGCCGCCAGTGTCGTGTCCATCCTTCGGCGCCCGCCAGGCGACCACGAGTACGAGGCGCTCAAACGTCTCCTCCTCGCCACGTTCGGGCTCACAGAGATCGAAAGTGCCGACCGCCTCCTGGACCTTCCCGCCCTCGGCGACACACGACCATCCGTCCGGATGGATTTCATGCTGTCTCTGCTTGGGGACCAGTGCCCGGATTTCTTGTTCCGTGCACTTTTCCTCCGCCAGCTACTGATACAGGTGCGCCTCGCGCTGGCCGGTTCCAACATCACGGAACCCTGCGCCCTGGCCGGAGAGGCCGACAAGTTTTTCGCGGCCTGCGACACGCTGTCGGTTTTCGGTGCTGCCGTAGTGGCTCCTGGTGCGGAGGCTCCAGCGCCCCCGGCTTCCCTCGTGGCCGCTGCTGCGCCCCGCCCACTACCGCCGCCGCCACCACCACCGCCGCCACCACCACCGCCGCCGGCACGGCCGACGCGGCCGCCACCGCCGCAAACCTGGTGCTACGACCATGCCAGGTTCGGCCGCAAGGCTAAAACGTGCCGCCCGCCGTGTTCTTTTGACGGGTCGGGAAACGACCTGGCCGGCGCTCACTTGCGGCCCTGAGCATCTGCCATTCCGGCAGCCTCCTGTTCATCACGGACACCTTGTCCGGGCGCCGTTTTCTTTGCGACACAGGAGTGCAGGTAAGCGTCCTCCCTGCCTCCACGTCCGACAAGCAAACCGCGGGCCGGGTCCCCGCTTTGCTTGCCGCCAATGGTACACCCATCCGCACATTCGGGAAGCGTTGCCTCTCACTGCGGTTCGGAGGGCAGCGCTTTCAATGGTCGTTCGTTACCGCCAGCGTGCCAATGGCCCTCCTCGGCGCAGACTTCCTATGTGCGCATGGGCTGTTGGTCGACGTTAAGCGCAGACGTCTTGTCCAGGCCGAAACCTTCAGCTCGCTCGCTTGTTTGCTGAGCGGCTAGTTGAGCGGCTCACCGAGCAGCTTGCCAAGCGGCCTGCTGAAAGGTTCCCTCCCGGCGAGGTTAGTCTGCCCGCTTCAGGCAGCGGACAAGTTTACCCGACTCCTCGCCAGTTTCCCGGCCCTCACGCGGCCCACCTTCTCAGCTGTGGCCGTCAAACACGGGGTGGAGCACCATATCCCCACGGTCGGGCCGCCGGCCTACGCCCGGGCACACCGACTCGACCCCACGAAGCTAGCCGTGGCGAAAGCGGCGTTCACCACGCTGGAACGGCTGGGGATCGTACGGTGCTCCAACAGTGCTTGGGCTTCTCCTCTGCACATTGTGCCGAAGCCCGGCGGAGGATGGCGGCCATGTGGTGACTACCGCCGGCTCAATGATGCCACCACCCCCGACCGCTACCCGGTCCCGCATATCCAGGACTTTTCCGCCCGGTTGGCGAACACGACCGTGTTCTCCAAGGTGGACCTCATCCGGGGCTACCACCAGGTCCCCGTCCAACCAGACGATGTCCCAAAGACGGCCGTCATCACCCCTTTCGGCCTCTTTGAGTTCCTGCGAATGCCTTTTGGGTTGAAGAATGCGGCCCAGGCGTTCCAACGGCTCATGGACAGCATCTTGCGCGACTTACCTTTCATCTATGTCTACCTGGATGACATCCTAGTCGCGAGCGCGTCCCGGGAGGAGCACCTGCTCCACCTCCGCACGCTTTTCGAACGCCTGGGCCAGCATGGCCTGATCATCAACCCCGCAAAGTGCCGTTTCTGCGTCGCCGCCATCGACTTCTTGGGGCACCGCATCACCAGGCACGGGGCCATCCCTTTACCGGCCAAGGTGGAGGTGGTCAGGGATTTCCCGTGCCCCCGCACGATCAAGGGGCTCCAGGATTTCCTGGGCATGGCAAATTTTTACCACCTCTTCGTGCCCCATGTCGCCCAGCTCCTCCAGCCCCTGCACGAGGCCCTCCGGGGCAAGCCGGGCAAAGGTGACATCGCCTGGTCGGAGCCGATGGCCACGGCGTTTGTGGGCGCAAAGCTGGCCATGGCCAACGCCACCATGCTGGCGCACCCGGCGCCCGATGCACCAATCGCCCTCACCACCGACGCGTCAGACTACACGGTGGGCGCGGTGCACGAGCAGTGGGTGAGTGTTGCTTGGCAGCCACTGGCATTTTTTTAGCCGGCAGCTTCACCCGCATGAACGCCGCTATAGCACCTTCGACTGCGAGCCACTCGGGCTCCACCTGGCGGTCCGACACTTCCGCCATCTGCTGGAGGGCTGCCCGTTCACGGCTTTCGTCGACCACATGCCCCTTGTGTTCGCGATGGCCAAGGTCGCTGAGCCATGGTCGGCACGGCAGCAGCGTCACCTCTCTGCCATGTCCGAGTACACGACGGACATCCGTCATGTCGCGGGTAAAGACAACCCGGTGGCGGATTGCCTTTCCCGGTCCGTCACGCACGCGGTCCACCTCGGGATCGACTATGCCCGGATGGCGGAGGACCAGACCGCCGACCCCGGCATCCAGGCCTTGCGGACTGCCATCACGGGCCTCCGCGTCACCGAGGTGCCGTTCGACGTTGCGGGCGCGGCCCTCCTGTGCGACGTCTCCCTCAGCTGGCCTCGCCCCATCGTGCCTGCTGGCTGGCAGCGCACGGTTTTCGACACCATCCACGGCCTGTCCCACCCGGGTACGAGGGCCTCCCAGAAGCTTGTCGCGGCGAAGTTCATCTGGCATGGCCTCAGGAAGGACGTCCGCGACTGGGCCAGGACGTGCCTCGCGTGCCAGCGTGCAAAGGTCCACCGCCACACCCAGGCCCCGTTGGCCCGGTTTACGGTGCCCGAGCGTCGGTTCGACCATGTCCACGTCGACTTGGTGGGACCTCTGCCCCCCTCGCGGTGGTTCACCCACCTCCTCACCATGGTGGACCGCACCACACGGTGGCCGGAGGCAGTGCCATTGGCGGCGACGTCTGCGGCTGATGTGGCGCAAGCCTTCATCGCCACTTGGGTTGCCTGGTTTGGTGCCCCCTCCGACTTCTCGTCTGACCGCGGCCCCCAGTTCACCTCGGAGCTCTGGGGTGCGGTGGCGCAAGGGCTCGGTGTCCAACTGCACCGCACCACGGCCTACCACCCCCAGGCCAATGGCCTGTGCGAGCGCTTTCATCGCTCGATGAAGGCCGCGCTCCGGGCCTGCCTCCGCGACGGCAGCTGGGCCGACAGGCTCCCCTGGGTCCTGCTGGGCCTCAGGACGGCGCCCAAGGACGACCTGCGCGCATCCTTGGCAGAGCTGGTCTTCGGGCAACCACTGCGGGTACCGGGCGAATTTATCCCCGACTCCACGGCTCCTTGGTCCGCGGTGCAACAGCGCTCCACCCTGCAGGAGACCGCCGGGAGGTTCGCCCCAGTGCCGACGGCACACCACGGTTGCCCGTCCTCCCACGTCG
Organism: Myxine glutinosa; assembly: GCF_964187855.1. Classification (NCBI taxonomy): domain Eukaryota; kingdom Metazoa; phylum Chordata; class Myxini; order Myxiniformes; family Myxinidae; genus Myxine; species Myxine glutinosa. The sequence goes on along the minus strand of NC_136271.1, from coordinate 25,882,044 downwards.
CCCCGGAGCTTCGCACGGCGGAGTACATCTTCGTCCGGCACGACGCCCACCGGGCACCACTACGGCCCCCGTACGACGGGCCCTTCCGCATGCTGGAGACCGGGGACAAATATTTCACCGTCGACATCGGCGGTGCCCCGGATCGTATCTCAGTGGACCGCCTCAAGCCGGCCCACCTCGATCTGGACCACCCCCCGCAAGCAGCTCTGCCTCCGCGTCGAGGCCGCCCCCCAGCGGTCAGACCCTGGCACCCCCCAGCCCCGCCGTCCCGCTACCCACCAGCCCTGCACGCATCGCCAGGGGGCATTTCGGCCGGGTCATCCGGCTTCCCCGCAAGCTCACCCTTCAGGTGCGCGGGAATTCTGGGGGGGCGCGTGTGGCAGGCACAAGAGGCAATAATTCCGCGCACCAGTGGGTAGCGCAAGCGTCCAGGCGGGGAACTAAAATGCATGCCCCGCCTTTCGACCGATCGGCCACGCCCGGGGGCAAGGAGTGGCCTCGGGACATATATGCGGGCTCTAAGTTCGAGCCCGCCCAGTGCTGAAGTGACGAGCTCTTAATAAAGACTCTTGTTGTATCAACGCGTTGTGACCTACCTCTCTGGCAATCGAGTCGTGTGTGCACCCCACCACATCAGAACCAATTTGGCTGTTGACCAGGGCTATCGGAAAACCCTCGGTCTTAGCCGAGATGGATTTGCTGATGGTGGACAGCTTTCTGTACAAGTAGGGAAAAAAGGAAAATGCGCTACTCGGCATACACCAGCACGAGCGAAACTATCGAGAGGAAACACACCTCTCAATGAGGAAAAAAGGAGATAAATCAGGACAACCCGTCAGAGTGCCGATGGACTCACCCCTCGATCTCACCGAAGGCGTGGGCTCTGTATCTCAGGGGAATAAACTGAAAGTGGAGAAAAAAATGATATAGAGATAGCAACACAAGCGAGGAATGCAATGGAGGCGGGGAGGGGGTGAGGAGGACGAGTGGGGGGAGGATGGGGACGAGTGGGGGGATGGGGGGACACATGGGGGGAGGGGGGACGAGTGGGGGGAGGGGGGGGACGAGTGGGGGGAGGGGGACGAGTGGGGGGAGGGGGGACGAGTGGGGGGAGGGAGGACGAGTGGGGGGAGGGGGGGCCGGTCGGAGGAAGGGGAGACCGGGCGGGGGGAACGAGCCTGGAACTGGGAGGTGGGGGTAGGAAAAAATGGGAAGGGAGGACGAGGGTTGTGGTACCGGGTTTGATGAAAATGGAGTGGTGGGGGGAGACAAAGAATACACAATGTGAAGATAAACAAAAATGGAAAAGAAAAGGTGAAAACAACGACCAAAAAGGGGGGGGGGGGGGGTAGAAAGATCGAAGGTCAGAGCAGCTCGCACCTCACCACACATGCACACCCGCCTTCTTGCCACGCCCAACACACAAACGGCCAGCAGGGGGCGAGAGAGAGCGTCTTCTTCTTCCTTTCCTTGAATCTTCAATGGGCGCGCTGCAATTTTCAATTTGGCCGCCATGGCAGCCATCTTGAAATTGGTTTCCGTCAATTTCGAGCAGAATGGCCTGTCCGATTAAATTCATTTTTGCAGTGTGTGTTGGCGTTGGGTAGAGGAAGGTTCCTTTCGAAAATAGGCGTGCTGCGATTTTCAATATGGCCGCCACGGTAGCCATCTTTAAATTGGTTTCCGTCAATTTCGAGCAGAACGGCTTGTCCGATTAAATCCATGATTGCAGTGTGTGTTGGGGTTGAGTAGAGGAAGGTGCCTTTCGAAAATAGGCGCGCTGCTATTTTCAATATGGCCGCCACAGCAGCCATCTTGAAATTGGTTTCCGTCAATTTTGAGCAGAACGGCTTGTCCAATTAAATTCATTTTTGCAGTGTGTGTTGGGGTTGAGTGGAGGAAGGTTCATGGGCGCGCTGCGATTTTCAATATGGCTGCCACGGCAGCCATCTTGAAATTGGTTTCCGTCAATTTCAAACAGAACGGCTTATCCGATTAAATCCATTTTTGCAGTGTGTGTTGGGGTTGAGTAGAGGAAGGTTCCTTTCGAAAATGGGCGCGCTGCGATTTTCAATGTGGCCGCTACGGCAGCCATCTTGAAATTGATTTCCACTATGCATGGGCTGAGGGGTTATGCCCGCTTCGCGGTGCTATTTATTCCTATTTAAATACATCGAGATGTCTCCTATTCGCACACAGTCCATGCTATTACTATACAAATCTATCTCCACTATGGTATTCATCACCTACCCCACCACTCCCCCCCTGTTGCTCTTCTTGCATATTTTACAAAACAATAGTTTTGCCCAAAATCTCAGTTCAAAGATGTACTGTTCTCTCATGTGCAGGATGGTTCCTGCTAATGCCAACCTCGTTTGAGGATAAATGAGGCTCCAATGAATGGCTCACTCCCTCGAGAATGGTGTGCAGCAGAGGAGTGGCAATTAATTGGTCCTTGAAATAGAGTAGCTGCTAAATGTTCTGGCCAAAACTAGCTCTCTTTTCATAATTACTTGAGCAGTCTTCGAAAAAAAAGCATAATTACCTGCAAGGTTATATACGTATTAACAGGTTTCACACCCTGGTAGTTTCGGGTACTTTCCAGCTTATTACCACTACTTTCAATGATCATAACCCTTGTGCTAAGGTAATGCAGGCTTCAGCTTCTCCTTCCCTTTTTATTTTTCCACAACCTCTTAAATTTCTTCGTAAACATGTTCCCTTGTCTTCGTAAATCTTACTTACCCAGTGAGAAATTGGCAATTTCTATGAATAGGCAAAAAATTGTGGAAGAGGTACCTGGGTATAATGATGTTAATATTTTTAATGCCTTATTAGGCCATAGGGCATGCAGTATATATGCGCTTAATTTTCAATTTTCGTGCAACAACGATGGGGGCAACTTAAAACTTTAATGGGTTTGCAGGAAATGTGTCACTGATTAAGAATATCCATTATCCATGTCCCCACGCACAAGGGGTGCTCAGAAATTTATAACGAGCAGTTGATGAAAATGCATATTAACAAATGGTACATGAAGTGTATGATGGCTTCCTGGCTTTTTAATCAGATTGTTCAGTGAACATGTTGTTATCTGTTGGGCTTCAAAATAACATGGTAATATTTGCAATAAATATGCTGAAAAATGTCTTCCATAATACTACACACTGCGCTATTTGAGTGAGTGCGCTATGAGTCCAATCTGATCTGCCCATGTAATGTTATTAAACTTTAAATAATAAAAGTCAGAAGTATTATTGCTTACAAAATTACTCCAACTTTGCAAATCATGAGGCTTTAAATAACTTCTGACCACTTTAACCCCCCCCCCCCCCCCCCCAAAACAAAGAAAAAAAATGTTGACCCGACTACTTTCAATATCAACTGAATCTGAAAGCCACAAAGTATCAACTGAAAGCCACAAATGAAATCTTAATCATCCATATTAGCCTTCATCTTCAGAGTCTGAAGATCTTCATCTTCAGAGTCTGAAGATCTTCATCTTCATCCATTCTCCCGACAAATGTTTTCATTCTCCCATTTGCTTACAGTACAAGCCAGCATGCTATAGGAGGGGGCGGACATAAGTAATTTTTGCGCATTTGTAAGAGAGGGGACCAGCGATGCCCGTTAAAACAACAGTATTTCCATGTTTGTTTACGTAGGATTTCTTTGTAACCAAGTGAATATTTCCTCATTTTTTTTTTCCGTGAAATTTATACTTACAATATCATAAAAGTATATATATCCTTACTATAGAGGCTACAAAGAGATATGAGGTGAATTTGAAGGAAACACACATGGAAGGCTCTTGTATGCACCTGCTTCGCTGATTCCCAGTTAACAGATTTGCAAAAGTTCCTGTAGTCTATGTCCGCCCCCTCCAATAATGGCTTTAAGTTTAATATCAAATCATTGACATTTATAATTCCCTGAATAACCATGATTCCAAAATTACAGTAAAATTGTACTATGACAGCAAGTTGAACATGATACAAAGTCACTAACTTAGTCTTCCACCAAATAATCATCATCATTCACATGTCCAATCTAACGTTACATAAGTTCATTTTAAAGTCATTTTCAATGCATGGTGCATGAGTTTACACATACCTTGTCCTTGAGAAGTAGATTTCTTTGCAAATGACTTCTCTTTTCTTCTGATTTTACTGATGTCACAGAAGCGCTCGTAGCAATTGTAGTGGTAGCCAATGTTACTCGACGGCGAGGGCTGAGCCGCAATGCATGTAGCAGTATCGTGAAAATCAATACGCAGTATCGTGAAAATCAATACGCAGTATCGTGAAAATCAATACGCAGTATCGTGAAAATCAATATGCAGTATCGTGAAAATCAATACGCAGTATCGTGAAAATCAAGACGCAGTATCGTGAAAATGAATACCAAGCTTTGTTGCAATCTCGGTAACTATATCACTCTCTTTGCAGTCGTAATTCACCCATTTGCGAGCGAAATCGACAAATCGTTTCCACGATTCATTATTGAACACGATGAAGTTACTTTTTGTTGTAGAATATACGTGCATAATGCAAAATTTTGAAGAAAATGTACGATCCGCCATAGAACTGCATTCCGGGGGCGCCGCCATCTTTGGTTCGCAGTGCAATGGCACGGCGACCATGATTGGATTATTCTGGGAAACTACGTCATCAATTTCAATGAGCGTCAAATACGGTAACGCTGATTGGCCTATTTCATCACGTGCATCGACTGGTCAGCAAAATTAAATGTGACATTATTTACCGAAATTATTCGATTTTTACGCTTTTATGAGCAATTTTGAGGAATGGGGACACACATTTTCTGAATGCTTATAATATTTTTGGAATTATTGATCAAGAATAAAGTTGCCCCCAATAATGTTGCACGAAACAGAGAGTTAGATATGGACATATTGTGGTCTATATTGCGAGCGCACATTGAGCTTGAGTTTGAGCATACCCATTCTTCTGGTGACTTAAGTTTGTTTGGTGCACGTTGGACACCAGCTCTGTGTAAACCTACTCCAAAAAGGGGGTGTCGATATTCATATAGGGCTGTCAGGGTAGCACAGAGGTACGCATACTCGCTTCTGAGCTGAATAGACTGGGTTTGAATCCCAACCCAGCTATAAACTGTCATCCCGGTGTTTCACAGGCAGAGCGATTCATCCCTCAAAATGTCCCTCAAATTAACGCTAAGTGGGCGTCCTGTCTGCCAGCATTAGTTAGTGGATGCTAATGATCCCATGTTGTCCTTCGCGAAAAGTAGGTGAGCAATCACCGGCACCATGGCTGAAAAAACTCCCAAAATCCCTGCCCAAACATTGAGTCCCCCCTGTCCCAAGGGTACGAAGTGCAAAAGGACAACCATCAAGGAGGTAACTCTGCCCCTTAGCTGGGCATGTAGTAGTAGTAGTAGTAGTAGTAGTAGTAGTAGTAGTAGTAGTAGTAGTAGTAGTAGTAGTAATAATAGTAGTAGTAGTCGTCCCATCTGCCAGCATTAGCTTGTAGACTTTAAATATCCCACAGTGTCCTTCATGAAGAGTAGGCGAGCCATAGCATGCACCCCGAACAAATTACAAATTCTTACAATCTTAGTGGAGTACCCCCATATCGGAGTGGCGACCCCTCCAGGATTGCAACCTCAAGTCAATGAAACGGCCTCAGCAGCCGTATGCAACTGAGGAAGATAACACAAAAACAACTAATGTTCAAATATAGTTTGCCTTAAATTTATTACACATTTCTTTTTAAATGTTTTTTTTCTCTCCAAAATTGAGCCTCATGGAACAGCGCAGCCACAGAAGCGGAAAAGGCAATGTGGCAGCATGTGTGGCAGCAGAGCAACAACCAAGGCATTGAATGAAGAGGACAAGAGAATGGGGAGGAAAACTACCTGAAAAGCTTTGTTTACTTGCTTTTGTTGTTGTTGTTTTTTATGTAATTTTTTTTAAAATATACAAGATCGAGGCTCGTGTTAGAGCTAGTACTAGTACATAGAACAGATCAGGACACAACAGGACAAAAGGAACAACAGAGAGAGAGAGAGAGAGAGAGAGAGAGAGAGGGGGTGGGGTGGGAAACACCAACAGCAGAACCAGTGGCTAAGACAGAGGGAGGCAGACAAGCAATGGCTATGAGAAGAATATGCATGAGGTGGACAAGATGAACACAGAAGGAAACTCCAAGGAGGAAAAACTGGAAAATTGGAAGGAGCAAGGTTTGGTTGGAGTTAACGAGGATAGAAAATATCATTGTTTTGGATTGGGGGATGATCTGAAATGGTGGTGAACAGCAGTCTTGAAGATCTGGAGGGATGAATGAGATTGAAGAGGGTGTGGAAGTTTTTTCCACAGGCAGGAAAAAAGCAGAACAAAAAAAGTTATCTTCAAGAATTTGCCTGTATTTGGCTCCATTCATTGTTCCCCCTTCCCTTCTCACAGTCCCTGCCGCTGAAAAGCACCCCCATAGCATGATGCTGCCACTACTATGCTTCATGGTAGGGATGAGCTGTGCTCATGTTAGATGGGTGATGAATTGTGCTCAGTTTCCACCAGACATAGCGCTTTGCATTCAGGCCAGAGTTCAATTAAAAAAAATTCAAATTCAAATTTTCAAAAAAGAGCCAAAGAGTCATCATCATCAGACCACAGAATAGTTTGCCTCATGCTCTGAGTACATCCATCCTTTTTTGTACGTCCTCGTTGTTTTTTGTGTTTGTTTTTTCCTCTATTTTTTTGTCTGCCGATTGTTCGTTTGATGATCTTTCATTCACCATCATTCTGCTCTTCCATGAAGCTCAAAAGTTTAAAATATAAAAATGAAAATAATAACTTTTCTAAAATTGTATTTATGTAAATCCATGTGACTATTGCATACATTCTTTTGAATATTGGTCTGTGGTAGTCACCTACAGAGATCTCTTCCTTTCCTCGGAAAGATAGACATCCCACAAGGTGATATTATTGGATACGTTTGTTTTCTGTCTGATGCGACTGATGTTTTTCCTCGTGGATAATCACATGCTCAGTCTTATTGACGATTCCATTGCATGAAACATTATTGTGATTTGCAGGGTACATCAAAGGTAGCACAGTCGCCCTTGAGTTTTCTAGTCTCGGTTAGATGCTTGGCCCATATATCTTACATCCTGGTACTTCACAGGCAGATGTCATGTTTGTTAGCATTCTATACGGTAGATATCATGGTGCCTTTCGAAAGGAGTTGACCATTGTGTGCCGGTACTGGCCAAATTCTTGCCCAAATTCCACTCCTCTGTGATTATTTAACCAGCAGACCAAATGCACCATCACATCCCAGTAAAGTACAGTATGCATCAGTAGAATATAGTACAGAAACAACGTTGCCTGCTCGCTACAATCAAGTTGTATTTTTTGTAAGCTGTACAACTCGTCTCAGGATTAATATCCGGGAACATGACTTCGCACACTTATTCTTTGCTTTGCTATCCTGATTGAAATCCCTGAGCAAATCCTCCAGTCTTTTTTTTTTGTAATCGATTCCTGACAAAGTTTCCCTCTTTAGAACAATATTGTTTTATCAGCAGCTATGACCTGTCGTCAGTGGACGACATTCTCAATCTGGGATATAAAAGCAAGCACTCTCTGTGAACACTGAATACAAATCATGTTTGTATAGTGACAAAGTGTACAGACAGACAGCTCTCTGCTGTGGGATATTACCCTTCTGACCCACTTCACATTTGTTGATGCCGTTTGAGTCCAAGACCTTGAGCATCATGTCTTGACAGCAGGCCATGGCAGAAGGCACAAATGCTGTCTCACATCAGAAAAAGGTCGATGGCCTCACTTTTTATTTTTTAAATGGGATCTCATCTGGTCTCACACAAACCGTCTCGAGTATGACATCGTGTACAATGCATATGCTAGTGGTGATGAGTGAGTGAGTGTATATATATATATATATACGTACATACATACATATGATGCATGTGTGTTTGTTTATACATTTATCTAAGGTTCATGGATCAAATGCAAGACAAAGACATTGGAGGACATCAGTTTACTTTCACACAAATTACAAGGACACACAAATACGCCCCTTCTCCCCCCAAGCATTCAAGCCGTGTGACACTCTTGACAAACAGACATTTTTGTCTGTTCTTCCTGTAGAACGCGTCATCTATAAAGGCAGTGTGTTGGACACCAATCTTCTTTTTGGTAAAGATAAATGATCCCACTTTCTCCCTGAACCTTACTCTATACCACTGTGCAGTTGGTTCCACTGTTTGTCAAACAGTTCTTCATTTCTGCAACAGACAGGCTACTGCTGCTCTTCTTTCAGCTTATCTTGCGAAGATAAGAAGCTCTTTGCCCACATTCGAATATGGTGTTCGACCTTGGCAAGTCGCATGTCTTTACAGTTTTACTATTTAATGCTGAATTGCAAATCCATTTCTGGAACAATAGATGTTATCAATAAAAAGTCGATAAGTGCATGCTTAAAACCTTGGGAAATGAGTTGTGAATTGTGTTTCAGGCATTCACCCTTTTTTTTCAGACTAAAGATTGCACTTTAGCAATTAAGCGATTGTCTTGTGATGTCTTGTGAGGCCACGGGCTTGGTCATTAGACTGAGCTGTCTTGGGCAGTCCTCTTCCAGAGGACTTGAGTCATGTGTTGACTGGGCAAACTTTACCAGGTGAAACCTTTACTTGGCCTCTCTCAACTTCTCATGACGTCAATGCTATTTGTACACAGTGTAATTTAATATTGCTTCCCATTTTGGGCTTGGGCTGCCACATCTCACCTTACGCGTGTGGTCGTTGTCTGTTTCGTTACCATTGCTTGACGCAGAAAATCAGTGCACAAGGCTCGGCCATTTTTGCAATGACCTCGTTTGAATGTTGCTATTTATGCCCTTTTTCACACAGCAAAGTATGTGAATCCTGCTGTGCATCGCACAAATTCGTTTCTGTCCTTTTATTTCCTCTTTCAAATTATGTTGTTTCTGCCGTTTTATCACCTCCTCATCACCAGTGTAAGAATCTTTATCTCTCCTCGCACAGCAGGATTTCGGGGCCATGCATAGCAGGATTAAGTATGGTGTGGCACAGTACAATCTGCGATGCTAATAAAAGGTCATTAATGTCTTAAAGACTCCAGTTGATGATTCAGACTCTTGAATTCGCACTGGATTTTTATGTGACTCAAAATTTGACCGAAGGTTTGATCCCTTGTTAGCATAGATGTCAACTCTTGTGATTTTGCCAGTAAGTCTTACAGATTCTGGCCATTTATGACGTTTTACAGGTGTGTGTAAGAAGATTTATTTTAATGGATTTTGTACTTTTATGCATTGATCGAAATATCTGTTTACACAATCCAAATGCGGTTATCATTAGAAGATTGCCTCCATTTGAATCGTGCATGCAGAAATAGCAGGTAACGTTGTATCCGGTATGATAAGAGCATGTATAAAAGGGTAGTGAAAGCACAAAAATACGTACATTGTCTTTGTTGTGGAATCAAACTCAGAACTCTTGCAATAAATGAGGCTTTATTGAACTATTTCTCATACCATTCCTACAGCACAAGAATACAGTTTATTAGTTCCATAAAAAGGCAATCAAAGCATACATCTCTTTCTAGTTCCTTGCAAGCAAGCATTTACTGTACGTACCTGTTAAATCTCAGTAGTCTACAGCACTGGGATACAGTATGCCACCCCTCGCACACCAAATGGACACACTTTATATAAGCTCCCTCAAGATCATCCCTTCACGCGGATAGTCTCTTCATTCAGCTCGAGACAATACAACATATTTCACCACAGTCTTGCTGTTGGAAGACTTAAAAAATGATTTCCAATGGGTCTTGTAATGATAAATCTTATAGGTCGTAACCCAATGGGTTGACAGGGATGTAGTAGAAAGTTTCCAGGTGGTGTGCAAATGGTCCTATTTGTTTTGGGATGGACTATGTAAGGAAGAAGGTGGAGGGGGACATTATAATAAGGATCTTTGTAAATATATAAATATCTGAATGGCATATTGCCATTAATTATGCCTTATGCAGTGCAGTGACCTCTTGATTTACGCCATTGTTGCGTTCTTGAAGATAGCCGTGTAAATGAAGAACGTGTAAATTAAAACTAATTTCCTCATCTTACTATAATTCACCAAATGTCCGTCTGTCCATTTGAAGGTACCGCAAAAACGGCTCAACCGATCGCAACGATATTTTGGGTGGGTATTCCTGCACCTGGGAGTAAAATAGGCTATATTGTTTTTCCAATTTTTTCCCAATTTTCCAGTTTTTCCAAACACGATGGAATAATATTTACCGATATGAACACTGATGCGGCTTTTATTGAAATTCTACAAATACTGTTTAGATTTTGATGAGAATTACGAACCTGCCGCGAATGCGGAAGTGGACAGACTACGGCAATGCACAGGTTTGATAATATCCCAATACAACCGTCATTCAATCGTAATGTTTAATCGTTAATCGTGTTAATCGTTTTGTTAAAGTATTAATAGATGATTGGAATTGAGTGAATACAAGAATGATTTTGAATTCGTAATTGTATTCACCCACCCGTACGGAACTTCACATCAGGATTTAAATATTTATTTATGTCACGAATGTTGTTAAAAGTTTATTACATTAATGTGTATTTGTGATTGGAGATATGCTGCTTGGAATGAAAAAAGAGATATCGAGTTCAAGTGAATGACGAAATGCAGTGAAGGTTTTACGTTCTAAACGTGTAATTCGCGGATCGCCATATGCAGATTCACCATTGACTGGGAATGGAACACACGTACCTGTTTGTTTGCGAACGGGTACGTTTTTCATGGAAGTCCTTCACGAACTTGCTGTCCATGTCTGACGTGCGACTGAAGGTGCTACAGGAATGTGGAATTTATTGGTTTCATGCTTTAGCATTCGCCGTTTCTGCATTGCCTGTTTGCTTATGGCCTCCCACCCGTGCTACTAGTAAGAAATAATGTAAGAGGCTGAGGTTAGTGGGAGTGCTCCCTCAATCCTCATCTTATTGTACTATTTTTACTATTACAGTGGTTTATTTTATTTAAATTACAATGTTTAAGATCCAACTGGCGTAGCTTGTTCAGCAGCAGAAGGTCCTCATTTGAGAGCTCCTCCTGGTTTCCTCCTCATTTGAGAGCTCTACATCACCTTTCTCCATCTCATCAAAGCCGACAGTCGTGGCCAATTCAATGATGTTATGTCGTGCTTTCAACACATCATTATTCACGATGAAACCCTTGTAGTTTTTGCGGCAAAAAAAGGGTTGGCGTCAGGAAGGGCATCCGGCCGTAAAACATTGCTTCAAAAAGGGGACCGAAAAACAACAACAACCACAGTTCCCGAAAAAGGCCAACCCCTGCTTGCGGGGAAAAATGGCCTCTAAAGGTGGTAAAAACCCTTGTAGTCGTGAACAAATTTGAAAGCAAAGTTTCCCCCATACACCATTCATACAGGAACAGGTGACTTCCTTCCAAAACATTCCATAGAGCATCCCTTATTGTAAAGGCCTTCCAGAATTCCTTCACAGTCATCTGATCATTATCAGTTGATTTCACCAGGCTTGCAAATATTATTCGGAGATAATACACCTTGAATGTAGCAATCACTCCCTGGTCCTCATATCAACTGTACAATCACCTCTTTCATACCGTCCTAAACCATCCATTTTTATGGGAGAGGTATAAAACACATGGACACTGCTAGGACTTCCAGGAAAGAAGTTAGTATTTCAAATTAGTGAATCTGGGGTGATTTAACGGGGGTAGGAAAGATCAAGGTTTTGGATGGGGGAAGATAAGAGATGGTGGTGAACAGCTGTTTTAAAGACCTGGAGGGAGGAGTGGGATTGAAGAGAGTGAGGGAGTTTGTTCCAGAGGCGGAAGTAAAGAGGAATAGAAGAGTGAAGGTGAGCAGAGAGTCTTGATTTTGGCAATTTCACCAGAAGAGGGTTGTTGGCAGATCTTGTGCGACCTGTAGGAATATTTGGGGGACAGAGCACAGATAGAGCTGGGGGAGCTAGGCCAGTTAGGAGTCGGTAGAAGACAGAAAGACCACCTACCTGCCTGCGGTGAGTGAGTGAAAGGCCCTCACAATCAGCTTCATCGCGGGAGATTCCAATGATTCTGAAAGCTTTGGTTTCAACAGCATGAAGCTGAGCTAGGTGTGAGGCAGGAGCACCAGCCGAGAGGGGAGAGCAGTATTCCATTGAGCTGCGGATGAAAGCCTTGTATGTGTTGACGAGCTCAGGTCTGCCAAGGAATGACTGAGGATGCCCAGTCGGCGACTGGCTTTGGAGGCCAGCTTGGAAACGTGGTTTTCCCAGGAAAGATCATAGCAGATAGTGAGACCCAAAAGCTTGAGTGACAGAACTTCTTGGAGAGAATTGTTGAGAAAGTAGTTGAGAGGGTTGGCCAGTCAGTCTTTTTGGAGAGACATCATACGAGTGTGAGATTTGTCAGGATTGAAAAACATGTTCCACTTGTTTGACCAGTCTGTGATATTGTCCAGGTCTGCAGAGAGTTAGGAGGCTGCAGACTGCCGATCTGTGGGATGAGGAATGGAGCGGCAGAGAGTGGAGTCATCAGCAAAGAGATGGAGAGGATTTTCCCGAGAGTCGGAGAGATTATTGATGAAGACCAGAAAAAGCACAGGGCTCAGAACACTGCCTTGGGGAACTGCAGCCTGAACAGGAAGGGGAGATGAGAGAAATCCATTCAGTGCGACACGTTGACTACGGCCAGATAGGAAGTCCGCAAGTAATATTAATACTGATAATATCCCACCTCCCTCCCCAAGGCATTTTTCCTCCTTGAACAAATGTTGAGTCAACATTTATAAATAGCTTATCATGGCGTGTTGGTTGGAGCAACAGCCCAACGGCCTCTACCAGAAGTAAAAATATTAAAACCACAAACACGTATGATTCGCTTTTTAAACAGTCGCTAATGCTGTTTATAACACGAAATAAAGAAATTTGGAGGAATTCCGACATCCTTGAGGTAAGTTTTACTTACAGAACTGAGCGAAGATCTACTGTACTCTATATACCCCCACAAGGGTTGTGTTAATAGCATAACCCTTCCTGCCGCTAACGTGGTGTTTTTCGTTGCAAACTTTTGAAACTCGCTCCTGCTGTTTAACACGAAACTGAAAGGGAGAAGGCCCGGGTTGTGCTCACTTGCCAAGCAGCTAGCTAGCATTTCCCTTAACGGGTTTGAATGGAGTGCTTGCTCGAATGCTTAAGCCACTTGATGATCTCTCCACAAGATACTTGGTAAATGAACACACACACAATGTTCTTGAGACCCGACCATAGATCGACTGTAATCTATATAGGCTACCCCAAAGATGAATGACCCTTTCTGCCATTCCCGTAGTGAGCGGGTGTACTAGTTCCAAAAACGCGCAAACAGAACACGTGTAAAACGTGAGCTTACTGTTCCGGTATACTGCTTGCAATAGAAAATGAATTTGATTGCTTTTAAATGGTTTTGATGACTTTTTATAACATATAATTGCTTGCTGTATCAGGTAGAATGTTTGAAATACCATTGATTTAATTGAGATCTTAATAATAATAATGAGCTTGTTTGTCTGTCTGTAACATTCTGTTCCACCCATTGGTTGGACAGTTCACTTGACTCCACCCACAATTTCCAATTGAAAAAAAATCATATGGTCATCATGTTGGGGTTTACTGCTATGCAAAGTCAGACATCTTCGGAGCTGTCATATTCACAATCCCCATGCCCTTCCTATAAGTTTTCCTTTCGTTGTAAAACGACTAAAGTGACAGTTAAAACGATGCCGATAGGTGTCACAGGCCATTATTTGAGGTCATTATTTACTTTTAACGATGTGTATGTTGTATATGCACGAGGAAGAAGATTATTAGTTTTGGGTCGTTTATTGGCACAATTAACCTGCTAATGGTTACATACGAATATAAATTGCTCATATTTTGCAGCATTATGAGTTGGACAGGAGACCGTGATGGGTGGGGAGGTGGTTTCAAGGTTTGAAGTGGGTAGGGGATTGATTAGTTAGGGTTCGCAGATTGGAGGACTTCGGGTTTGTCAGGAGGCGAGGGGGAGAGTTGAGCACTGAAAGTCACATCTTATATTGTGTGGATGTTCCACGGGTCCCTGCTAGTATTAATACTTAGCAAAAGGCACAATTTGGAAAAACAATGATGCAGACATGACGGAAAGTGACAGTCAGGTTCCATTATACCAGATAGCACTAAAATGGAACACAAAAGTAGGAGCATACCTCTCTCATCCGGGATACATTTTAAATATGTCCATGCAGGGTTGACAGTAAGCATGTCTTTTTCAATTGGAGATGTGAACCTATTTACCAAACTAATTGCTGTTATTTACAGACGTCAGAAAAGCATGTACATTGAGTGATGTATGATGCATTCATGGCACACTGAGAGAACATGGCACACTGGGAGAAAAGACAATGTGCTCATTGGTGTTGCATTAATGCAAGAAAGTTGCTCATCTGTAGGAAGGTGTGACGGCTCCAAAGATACAAGAAAAAACGCATTGCACAGAAGCATTGGCAGTCAAAGCTGATCGGAGTTTGATCATAGTGGAGCAGAATGGTGCTAGCTGAGCAGATGCATAATTGCAATTTTTTTTCCGCAGAGCTGAAACACAAATATGGCCGCTATAGAAAGGTGACGATGTGTCAAACCATTGCCTGAGTCCTATGAAGCCTCAGATCCACTTAACCATGACTGAGATCCCAGTGAAGAGAGCTGTGGATACAGGGACAGAGGATTGCATTGCAGCATTCAGTGGACGTGAGTGTGATGAGCTGTCACTTGAGCTAATGTATCTTATGTCAGAGTCAAAGAGCTTTAGTTGAAGGCTACCTCCAACAGGAAGCAGTGACTCTCTCATGACCTCTATTTCTTAGTTGTCTTCTTATCCTGTAGAGTTACATTCTGATGTCCATGAATTCGAATTCTTCTTTCCAATCTTTAACACATCATTCCATCACCAACTCTTGTTGAAGTACATCGTTTTGGGCCACCTACTTTTGGGGGTTCATATTTCACCAGAGGCAATAATGCTTAGCAGAGGTCTGATCTTGTAAATACGGAAGATAACATGGCGGAGGGCAAGCCGCGAAGTATCCTCGGAAAGAAAACGAAGAATTATGTGAATTTTGCTGTATCCTATGTTATGTGAATCAACATGGCAATGCCAATATTAAAAGTATCAAGAGGTCATCACAAAAGGATACCTCATGATAAAAACTGTGCAAGCCACGGTTTGATCAAATTGAACATGGCCATGGGTAAAGAAAGTCTGAGAATCTAGGATAAAGTTTGTTCCTCATTTTGACAAATATGGTGTGAACTATTCAATCAACTAATGCTAAATAAGTGTATTTATCATAGGTCTACAATGGATTCCAATATAAGACTAAGCACAATGTATCACTTATGAGTAGAGGGTTATACAGCACGCTATTTATATGTTCACCTTTCAGGTGCTAAGTTGTAGTAGTTGAGTTGAGTTGTGTAGTTTCTGAGCATTTCTCTGGTCAACCCGAAAGTGGTATCAACTTTCACCAGATATGTCTAAACCACATCAACATGAACATCATCATCTTACTATAATTCACCAAATGTCCGTCCGTCCGTTCGAAGGTACCGCAAAAACGGCTCAACCGATCGCAACGATATTTTGGGTGGGTATTCCTGAGACCCCTGGGAATAAAATAGGCTATATTGTTTTTCCAATTTTCCAGTTTTTCCAAACGATGGAATAATATTTACCGATATGAACAGTGATGTGGCTTTTGTTGAAATTCTACAATACTGTTTATTCTACGTACCAGGAGAGACGAGATCGACTCCTGACATACTCTTCCTATATAAACGTGCGGCTCCAAAGTAACACGGCAGAGTGTGCAAAGTGACTGAGAAACAGGTGGAGCGGCCGCTTCCATGTTACAGATTCGGCGCGCACTCTTCACACATAAACGTGCGACTGAGAAAGACGTGAAGCGGCCGCTTCCGTTTTTCAGAATTCAATCATTTTTCAAAATGGGCGCCATGTACTGTTTAGATTTTGATGATTTGCGTGTGATATGATTCAACGGATGTTTATATGAATCGATTAAAATAAAAAAAGCCTTCAATTTCTGATATTTTGCCTTTTCATTTGGGCCTCCCAATTGAAGCCTCGCCCATAGGGTGGGTACCGTTGCTAGTAGGGATAATGGCTCAAGTGTTTTTATATTTATTTGGTCCACCCTTCGTCGTGTTTTTCAAGTCAAGAAAAAGTTTCAAAAAACGTTCAGAAAAAAAGTTTTGCGTCCACCATAAAACTCGTGTTTTTCTCGATGTAGGTTGCACATGGAGTAGGTCCCTGGTACTCCTTTAACTCTTCCTCATCCAAACAGTGATCTGGGATTTGAGTCTCTTTGCCTGTTCGTTGTCCTTTCGGAGAATTGAAATGCCGAATGAATCGCACACAATCACCTTTAATGCTTCTCTTCCAGCACCTGCATCGATCCTTTTAGATACAGCCACTTAGGCTCTAACAGTAATAATTGTTTGACATCCTTTTCACTGTAATGAACAACGATTAGCTATATTGGAATGTTCCGGAACTCCACCGAGTCACAGTGACATTATGGGAAACTGAAATTGAGTGTTAATAATTCCAAAATGACAAACTTTTGAATCCCTCCACCATGCATTCTCTACCTTTAAAATAACCTTTCCTTTGTCCTTTCTCTCTAACTTTCCTGGACTGTCCCTTTTCTTCATTATACATGTATTTTTGCAATAAATTAAGGATCATGGAACATCTTGTACATATATTACTTGCTGTGAACTTCTTTGGTGAGGGAAATCATCCTTAGGAACTATCATGTGTTTCTTTTTTATGAATTAAAAAATTAGTAGACTTATTGGACAGATAAACACAGTGTATGACATTTGAACCTGGGATCCCAGGATCATGAGTCTATGTACCGTTTACTCAAATAGGAACATCAAATAGCCAAACACCTTTCTCTTACCTTCCTTATCTCAAATTTTTTTTCTCACTTCTCCAACCTTATTTTTTTCTCACTCCAACTTGCCCCTTGAATCCCTGCATACGGCAACTTTTCTGTGATGTTGTATTTTGACACATGTCGACTGTTTCATTCCACTCGAGCCTAAGTGGCCTAACTTCTGCCACTTGTGCATTGTATGAAGCTCATTGTCTGTGTAATAAAATATAATGGGGATAAGTAACCCATTGCGACCACTTGTGCTCAGGAACAATGAGGAGTGAATCAGTCCCAATGACGGTGGAGCTGGTGGAGACAACAGGAGCAAGTTTGGGAATCGCACTCTCCACCACGACATTTGAGATGGGACAAAAAGCAGTTATTATTGAGAACGTGAGGGCGGGAAGTGCAGCAGACAGGTGAGTTGGTCGTCGTTGTTTGTATGTCATATGTAGCATTGCAGAGATTGGGTCAGCTGAAGGATTTCTTCACAATACGTATAATATATGAAGGCAGCGTTGAGAACAAATACAAAGCATTTGTGTTGACCATTAAATCACCATTTAACGAGCGCATTTTCTGCCATGATTATTCCATATTTTACCATTCAGTGACAGTTAGTCATGTGTTTCTGAGAATAATTTTTGAAGATGAAGTGTACTTTTTGTGAGGATAGTAGTTATCAAAGGGAGGTACAAAGCGCCCCTCCCTTTATATAAGGGATCGTTTCTCTGTATGCAGTTTTTACATGGGGACTGAAAATGCATTTCTCGGCTTCTACTGGACGAAATCGGCTGCAAATTTCAGAAGTAAATACTTTGTACGTTGATGTAATATATTCCAAATTTCAGAAGTAAATACTTTGTACGTTGATGTAATATATTCCAAATTTCAGCCACTTCCGTTTATGCATTCTTGAGTTATATTTAGAAAACCCTTCAAATCACGTTGGTGTCTGTCCATCCGTCCGTCTGTCTGTCCGTCCACACAAAATGTATTGGTGCTCATATCTCAAGGACTATACATGGAAACAAGCTGAAACTTTGAATATACATCGGCCAATAGGTCTAGTTAATGGCTTTCAAAACAAATTCCACATAAGTACTATAGTTTTTGCTTTAAAATTATATATATATATATATATATATATATATATATATATGTATGTATATACGTATATATATATATCTACTGGATATACAAACATAAATAAATATATAAAATATATAATACACTCTTTATAACTCTTCAAAATATTACACAGACCTAGCATGCTGGCTCAATGGTGTAATAGATAAAGATCAGACTCCCAAGCTGGGGATTGTGGGTTTGAATCCTGTCTGGGCTGAATTGTCTGGGATGAATTTATATCGTCTTGAATAGAGTCTTTTCCGATGAACAAATGCATTTTGTTCGAATTTAAAATGAATCTTGTGAAAAATGCCAGGGCATAGAAAAGGCCCATTTATATGGGATGTGCCATGTGGCAAAGAAGAGAAAACAAGTGACATTCTCTAACTTGTAGAAAATGTCGAGCAATACAAAATAAGGGGCATTCAAAAAATCTCGTGTGCATGCTGGACTACCCTTGTGTTCTGAGATGGACTTCTCTATGCCCCTGGCATTTTACCCAATAATTATTTATATATATATATTGTTACGGTTTTGAGGTTTGTGCAGTGAGTTCAATAAATGATAAAGGTTTGCCCCCCATAGATAGTCACACAAGCAACATGTAGCCTCATTTGTAGTATAGTTATTTCTTAGTATGTGTGAGAATAGGCCATTTCCTATGTTAGTTCTGCGTTGTGTAAAGCCAGGAAAATAGGCCCTACTGCCACCGATCATCCTACGTCCGTAACCTCAATACAGTTAACGTTGGTTCATTTTGGGCGAGTTAACACGAGGGAGGCAGAGGAGGATCGGGGCGGAGTCGAGGCGGAGCGGCAGAAGCGATGACGGTAAGCGTGAGCCGCCAATCAGAGCTCAGAGGTGGTGGCGTCAGAGGGCGTGGTGAGAAGAGTCTGGTGAGTTCCAGAAGGTTCGAGGGGCGTACCTATATAACCCGCTGCGCAAAGCCCTTGACAGGACTCGCAGAGGAGAGGGAGAGTTAAAAGGACTTGCACCAGTTACGGGAAAGGACATGCTCGTTGTTGAACATACAGCCAGAATGTGCGGTGCTTGATGAGCTTGATGAGCCTTGCCGCACTTCCATAAGAACGGCTGAGTAACCGCCCTTTGCCGTAAAAGACCGCCCTTTACCGAAAAAGTCCGCCCCTTGCCGTTCCACCCGATATCTGCTTCGTTTGAGAGACGCGCTACGAGCCCCGGTCTTCACCTATCACCATCTTCGCGGGACGCACGTGGACCACGGAGAGCCGGACCGGGCCGATCCTGGATGACCACATCGGCGCGTTGGTGAACATCGACATCTGCAATCCCCTGTGTGAGTGTGTGAGACGGGCCGTTGTCCCAGGGATAAGTTAAGACTGTCGAAGCTTGCTCTGTGTCCCTGCGTCCTTGAACCTTGGACATACCACGTGGTCAGGAGAACCTCATCCCTTCCGGTCACACTGTGCCTATCGGCCGGCCTCAAAGACCGAAATTGTGACGGTGTCACCCGTCTCCTGACTTTGTCTTTGTCTTTCAATCCTGACAAATCTCACTCTCTTACTATGTCTCTCCGAAAAGATCGACTGGACAACCCTCCATCTACTTTCTCAACAATCCTCTCCAAGAAGTTCTGTCACTCAAGCTTTTGGGTCTCACTATCTGCCATGATCTTTCTTGGGAAAACCACATTTCCAAGCTGGCCTCCAAAGCCAGTCGCCGACTGGGCATCCTCCGTCGTGCGAAGTCCTTCCTCGGCACACCTGAGCTCCTCACCACATACAAGGCTTTCATCCGCAGCTCAATGGAATACTGTTCTCCCCTATGGGCTGGCGCTCCTGCCTCACACCTGGCTCGGCTTCACGCTGTTGAATCCAAAGCTTTCAAAATCATTGGAATCTCCCGCGATGAAGCTATCTCTGAGGGCCTTTCACTCACTCACCGCAGGCAGGTAGGTGGCCTTTCTGTCTTCTACCGACTCCTCTCCGGCCTTGCTCCCCCAGCTCTCTCTGTGCTCTGTCCCCCAAATATTCCTACAGGTCGCACAAGATCTGCCAGCAACCCTCTGATGGTTAAACTGCCGAAATCTCGGCTCTCTGCTCACCTTCACTCTTTCATTCCTCTTTTCTCCCGCCTGTGGAACAAACTCCCACACTCCCTTCAATCCCTCTCCTCCCTCCAGGTCTTTAAAACAGCTGTTCACCACCATCTCTTATCTTCCCCCATCCATAACCTTGATCTTTTCTACCCCCACTAATTCACCCCAGATCCACATTGTTTGAAATTCCAACTTCTTTCCTGGAAATCCTGGCAGTGTCCATATGTTTATACCTCTCCCACCCCCCCCCCCCCCTTCACATGCCTCCTCCCCTTCACATGCCTCACCCCCAAAGCCCTCTCCCTCCCACAGATCTCTCGATGTCTCCATGTCTCTCGGTCCCTGCTCTCAAATGTTGTTTGTGTCCTTCCCCCTCTCTCCCCATCTTGTCTACCGCTCCCGATGTTATTTGTTTTATGTGTCTGTTTGTCTTTCTGTGTGATTAATGTTCGCTCTTTCACGAGCCTCGATCTTGTATACAACAAAAAAAAAAAAAAAAAAAAAAAAAAAAACGTGTGGGAATCATTAAATCAGTGTTCTTTCTTTCTTCCTGATTCGATCGTTCCCGTGATTTCTCCATTTGACTAAGCGTGGCACGAATAGAACCGCTTAAATTGGGGTCCATTAATTGAGACTGCGCGGATCACGTGTACGCAAACCGCTTGGCGTACTCCAACCTCACGTGGTTCGTGCGAGGCTTGCTACCTCGTTTCCGTGGCGGCGCGAGTACTTCGGTACGAGCGAGAATTTGGTCCCGAAACCCTATTTTGCGCTCGCCCGGAAAGGACGTAATAAGTCTCGGTTCCGCCAGGCCAGTAAAGACAAGGGGATTAATGCCCGCTTGATAAGGGGAAGAAGGCCGTCGAGACAACCGTAACAATATATATATACGTATATATATATATCTGCGCAGTGTCTGTGTTGTCACTGAACTACTTCCTCAAACTTCTGGTATGCACCTACCTCTCCCGTCGGTATGTCCTAAGGGTATTAAAAAAAAAATTCCAAGTTTTTATTTTTTGTGGGGGGGGGGGGAATTTTTGGGGGAATTTTTTTTTTTTAACTTAGGTTTTCAACGTCAATTGTTTATGAAATGTAATATCACGTATATTACAAATACATTTGTGCATTATGATTGTTTGAATTATGATTGGTGTAAACCATGACAAAACAGCAACTTTATACCGTCATTACAAGTTATATGACTTTATACATATGACAGTTATATTTTGGATTACACCATATGACTTTATACAGTCATACAGTCATTGATCTATATATCGACATATCTGGGCAGTGTCGGTTGTGACTGAACTACTCCCTGAAACTTTTGTTTCGGTGGTTGTGAAGTGTTTTTAATAACGTGGTGGTGGTTTTGAATCACGTGGTGGTGAGGTATTTTGAATTATGTGGTGGTGAGGTGTTTTTAAATGGCATGGTGGTGAGGTGTTTTTAAATGACATGGTGGTGAGGTGTTTTCAAATCACGTGGTGGTGAGGTGTTTTCAATTAGTTGGTGATGAGGTGTTTTAAATTATGTGGTGGTGAGGTGTTTTGAATTACCTGGTGGTGAGGTTTTTTAAATTACGTGGTGGTGAGGTGTTTTGAATTACGTGGTGGTAAGGTGTTTCGAATTATGTGGTGGTGAGGTGTTTTGATTTACATGGTGGTAAGGTATTTTAAATTATGTGGGGGTGAGGCGTTTTGAATTACATGGTGGTGAGGTGTTTTGAATTACTTGGTGGTGAGGTGTTTTGAATTACGTGGGGGTGAGGCGTTTTGAATTACATGGTGGTGAGGTGTTTTGAATTACGTGGTGGTAAGGTGTTTTGAATTACGTGGTGGTGAGGTGTTTTGAATTACGTGGTTGTGAGGTGTAATCGTCCCAAACTTCCAGTCTGCACCTACCCCTCCCGTATGTATGTGCTGAGGGGTTCTTTTTTGAATTATATATATATTTTCAACCTAAATTGCTTCGTTATCCAAATAAATCCTAAATTTCAACCTAAACAATTTAGCCTGGCGTTGGCTTAGCGGTTAGGGTGCCGGCTTGGGATCCTAGGATCCTGGGTTCGAATCCCGGTCAATCGCTGAATTAACGCCAGGGGGGTTGACTTAGCCTGTCATCCTTCCGAGGTCGTGCAAATTGAGTACCAGCTTGGTGGGATGAATGATCAAGGTGTGTACTCTGATTTAGAATAGGTACACCGTATCCCTGCACATTGTAAGAGGCGACCAAGGGTTGGCGTCAGGAAGGGCATCCGGCCATAAAAACATTGCCTCAAACAGGGAACCATGATTGTCATGGGGCCCGCAAGGCTAACCCCCACTCTAGCGGGGAAAATGGCCTTAAAACGATCATTCATTCATTCATGCCGATCATGTGACCAGAATTGTGTCAAAATGTCCGACTTCGTTACCTTTTTTTCAGAAATCTCATAAATTCTTTCAAAACATTTTTTCTCCAGACCCATCAGTCAGAATGATACCAAATGTTGCTTACAACATTAGGACATCGTCCTGATGTTAAATTGCAGAAGCTATGCCAATCACATGACTGGAAGTGTGTCATAATGGTGGACTTAGTCACCTTTTTGGGAAAACCATGTAAATTCCTTTAAAAATCTTCTTCTCCAGACCCTTCAGACAGAATGCTACCAAATTTGGATTACACCATTTATAGGACAGGGGCCAGATAAGCTACGGACCCAGTAGTCCTATTGTACACCGCTCCTTTCCTATGCCATCTCCAGGCATTGCAAATCGTCATTGCCGGGCACCAAAGGGGGCTCGGCAGTGACGCACGCTGAAAGAGAGTACTCAGTTTTCACTCTGGTTTCTTTCTTTCTTGTTTGTTTTCTTTCTTGTTTTCTTTCTTTCTTGTTTGTCCGGGCGATATCTCAGCCATCCTTTGAGCTAGGAAGCTGAAATTTCGGCACAATAGTGAGCAAGTCTTTTGTCAAAAAGGATATTTTTTTTTTTGATTAATCATTAAATTGAGGAGTTATTGAATTATTAGCGATTAATTAAGTACTTATTTAATTAATCAAATTTCCTTTCTCTTCTGACCATTAACTCAGGCACCTTTTGAGTTAGGAAGCTGACATTTGGACATGCCAATGACCAGGTGATTTGGCTGCAAAGGATATTTTTGATTTATTAATTAATCAATTAATCGAATAATTATTTAATTATTCGATTAATGACAAAAAATTTTTTTTTAAAGTTACAGATTCTGATGAAATAGTGGTAGTTTATGTGTTCTCTGACCAAATTGATTAATAATTTAATTTTTTTATGATTATTATTTATTTATTTTCATTATTAATCAATTATTTATTTTCTTTCTCATTTGGCCAATATCTCAGGCACCTTTTGAGCTGGGAAGCTAATATTTGGACATGAGTGACCAAGTGATGTGGCTATCAAGGATATTTTTGATTTATTGATTAATCATTTAATCGATTAATTATTTATTGATTAATCGATTAATTATTTATTGAGTAATCAATTAATTATTTAATTTTTTATTAATGACTTACTTAATTAAATTTCTGAAAGATACATCTTCGGATGAAGCACTAGTGGTTTATTTATGCGATTAGCCAATTGATTATGAAAATATTTTGTGATAATCTTTTATTGATTTTAATTATACAATTAATCAATCAATTAGTGTACACCTCTCCCTCCCAATGCAGCCTCAATGAGCTGCACTGCGGTATTGCCGGGCGCCAGAGGCGCCCCGGCAATGCCGCTCTGTAGGATATTTAATTATTTGGCATGGGGGCGGTGTACTTTGAATGTATGTGTACTTGTTTTCTTTCTTGTTTGTTTGTCCGGACGATATCTCAGCCATCCTTTGAGCTAGGAAGCTGAAATTTCGGCACAATAGTGAGCAAGTCCTTTGTCAAAAACGGTATTTTTTTTTTTGATTAATCAATAAATTGAGGAGTTATTTAATTATTAGCGATTAATTAAGTGTTGGGCTAGCGGCTAGGGTGCCGGCTTAGGATCCTACGATCCTGGGTTCGAATCCCGGTCAATCGCTGAATTAACGCCAGGGGGGTTGACTCAGCCTGTCATGTAGGATATTTAATTATTTGGCATGGGGGCGGTGTACTTTGAATGTATGTGTACTTGTTTTCTTTCTTGTTTGTTTGTCCGGACGATATCTCAGCCATCCTTTGAGCTAGGAAGCTGAAATTTCGGCACAATAGTGAGCAAGTCCTTTGTCAAAAACGGTATTTTTTTTTTTGATTAATCAATAAATTGAGGAGTTATTTAATTATTAGCGATTAATTAAGTGTTGGGCTAGCGGCTAGGGTGCCGGCTTAGGATCCTACGATCCTGGGTTCGAATCCCGGTCAATCGCTGAATTAACGCCAGGGGGGTTGACTCAGCCTGTCATCCTTCCGAGGTCAGCTAATTGAGTACCAGTTCACTGGTAATTCCCTGTTTGTCGTTAAAGGTGGCAAAAAGGGTTGGCGTCAGGAAGGGCATCCGGCCGTAAAACATTGCTTCAAAAAGGGGACCAAAAAACAACAACAACCACGGTTCCCGAAAAAGGCCAACCCCTGCTTTGCGGGGAAAAATGGCCTCTAAAGGTGGTTTAATTAAGTACTTATTTAATTAATCAAATTTCCCTTCTCTTCTGACCATTAACTCAGGCACCTTTTGAGTTAGGAAGCTGATATTTGGACATGCCAATGACCAGGTGATTTGGCTGCAAAGTATATTTTTGATTTATTAATTAATCAATTAATCGATTAATTATTTAATTATTTGATTAATGCCAAAAAAAAAAATTTTTTTTTAAGTTACAGATTTTGATGAAATAGTGGTAGTTTATGTGTTCTCTGACCAAATTGATTAATAATTTAATTTTTTTATGATTATTATTTATTTATTTTCATTATTAATCATTTATATATTTTCTTTCTCATTTGGCCAATATCTCAGGCACCTTTTGAGCTGGGAAGCTAATATTTGGACATGAGTGACCAAGTGATGTGGCTATCAAGGATATTTTTGATTTATTGATTAATCATTTCATCTATTAATTATTTATTGATTAATCGATTAATTATTTATTGAGTAATCAATTAATTATTTAATTTTTTATTAATGACTTATTTAATTAAATTTCTAAAAGATACATCTTCGGATGAAGCACTAGTGGTTTAGTTATGCGATTAGCCAATTGATTATGAAAATATTTTGTGATAATCTTTTATTGTTTTTAATTATACAATTAATCAATCAATTAGTGTACACCTCTCCCTCCCAATGCAGCCTCAATGAGCTGCACCGCAGTATTGCCGGGCGCCGGAGGCGTCCCGGCAATGCCGCGCTGCAGCATATTTAATTATTTGGCATGGGGCGGTGTACTTTGAATGTATGTGTACTTGTTTTAATTATTTTCTCCATATTCTTATTATGAAGTTTGTTTGCTGAACATTTTAAGACAGAAGTTAAAATGGTTAAAAAAAAAAAAAAAGGTATGGCCTGGACAGATAGACACACACACAGAAGCGATTGCAAAACCCCGTCTACCGGTGTGTGTGTGTGGGTTTGTGTGTATGTGTGTGTTTGTGTGTGTGTGGCTGTGTGTGTGTGTGTGGCTGTGTGTGTGTGTGGCTATGTGTGCGTGCGTGTGTGTGTGTGTGTGGTTGTGTGTGCGTGGCTGTGTGTGCGTGGCTGTGTGTGTGTGGCTGTGTGTGTGTGTGTGTGTGTTTGTGTGTGTGTGGCTGTGTGTGTCTTTGGCTGTGTGTGTGGCTGTGTGTGTGTGGCTATGTGTGTGTGTGTGGCTATGTGTGTGTGTGGCTATGTGTGTGTGTGTGTGTGGTTGTGTGTGCGTGGCTGTGTGCGCGTGGCTGTGTGTGTGTGGCTGTGTGTGTGTGTGTGTGGCTGTGTGTGTGTGTGTGTGTGGCTGTGTGTGTGTGTGGGTGAGTATGTGGCTGTGTGTGTGTGTGTGTGTGTGTGTGTGTGTGTGTGTGGCTGTGTGTGTGTGTGGCTGTGTGTGTGTGTGGTTGAGTATGTGGCTGTGTGTGTGTGTATGTGTGTGTGTATGTGTTTGTGGCTGTGTGTGTGTGGGGCTGTGGGTGTGTGTGGGTTTGTGTGTTTGTGTGTGTGTGTGTGTGGCTGTGTGTGTGGCTGTGTGTGTGTGTGTATGTGTGTGTGTATGTGCGTGTGTGTTGTGTGTGTTTGTGTGTGTGTGGTTGTGGCTGTGTGTGTTTGGCTGTGTGTGTGTGGCTGTGTGTGTGTGGTTGTGTGTGTGTGTGTGTGTGTGTGTGTGTGTGTTTGTGTGTGTGGTTGTGGGTGTGTGGCTGTGTGTGTGGCTGTGTGTGTGGCTGTGTGTGTGGCTGTGTGTGTGGCTGTGTGGGAGGAGGGGGAATGCCTACATCATACTTTACATACATCGAATGTCTTTGTCCTGCATGTGATATATGTCTTCTTCGTTCTTTGTTCATTTTCAGCACAAGACTGCGGGGTATCATCCATTGGCTGAGGGCACGGCTGTACTGCTGATGCAGTGCCCTCTGCTGGTTAGGAAAATAATTTGGATTTTGTTCATGGTGCCAGCGATAGCTCGCCTGCTCTTCACCAAGGACACCATGTGATCTTTAACATGCACCAATAATTGCTGGCGGAGGGGATGCCCATTTACCGTCCATCCGAGAGACGGCACACACATTGATGAATCACCCTGCATGCGAAACACCGGGACGACAGTTTATAGCTGGGTCGGGATTCAAACCCAGGCCAGAGAGGTCAGAGCCGAGTGTGCGTACCTCTCGATCGTCCTCAATCAATCAATCAATCAATCAATCTAAATGGTTTATTGAAATCATATCTGGCAGCGAATGGCTGAATTACACATGCATACATATTAATAATTTACAATAACCAAAGATAGCTTACAAGATAAAAAAAACTGTAAAATTAAAGAGTCACAATGTCAGCCCTGTGAGACATGTAGAAGCTCCAGTATGAGCCTTAGTTCATTTATATATATATATATCACATGCATTCAACCTGAGTGACCCCACCGAGAATGAAAAATATATCGTTGTCCTAAACTCATCAAGTATGAAGAATATATCGATTCCTATATGCACTCTGATGCCTTATATGATGCTATTTTAAGGAGCAATGAAGAGATTTCCTTTGGAGCTGTGAGCACGGCAATGTGTGAGCTCATATATATATATATATATATATATATATATATATATATATATATATATATATATATATATATAATCGTTAGATTAAATAAGACGCGGACGTAGCTTCAGGACGTCGATCTTTAATTGTCGACAAGCTTTCGACCAACAAAGGTCTTCTTCTGAGTCAGCCCCAAGTTGTGTGTGTGTCCCAATAGTTTCATTTACCACATATTCAAAAAGAACAGCATCTTCCGTCGAACTTGGGGCTGACTCAGAAGAAGACCTTTGTTGGTCGAAAGCTTGTCGACAATTAAAGATCGACGTCCTGAAGCTACGTCCGCGTCTTATTTAATCTAACGATTATATATATATATATATATGTGTGTGTGTGTGTGTGAGGGCATTAAACATCTTACCTGTGCCACGTACACATCCTATTAACATGAGCTCTTTAGTCTCTTTAGCTCCTCGCTGTGTTTAACTTCACGCATTTCCTTTATTAGTATTGACCTGATGCTTGTCATTGACATCACACTTTGCATACACTGAATATCACGCTTCCCTAGTTGAGGAGCATGATGTTTTTTATGGCCAATCTGTTGCCCAAAGGCTTATTTTTTTGCAAACAGATACCAGAGGATTATTTTTTAACATCCACATGATTTCAGATGAAAGAGCTAGCTCGTTGTCTCTGTGTGAGTGATCTGTGCAATGCAACGCCTTCTGTTGGTGTTGCACCAGATGGCTCTTTAGTTTTAGTCCGAACCCATTATACCTCCAATGATGGGGAACTTGGGAGTTTGGAGGGTAGTGGGGGAGGGGTAACCGAATGGGGGGGGGGGGGGGGAGGGAGGGAGCAGAATGTGAGTTGTAATGATGTATCTCGTAATTCGTTATTGCAACTGATATTACGATCACAGGAAACCTCGTTCTCCTTTTTGTTTTTGCCATTGATTTTTAAAATATTTATCCGATCAATAATCTGTGCCGGGTTTTCTTTCCCCATCATTTCTGTGAGCTTAAAGTACAGTGCATTGAAGAAGTATTCAGACCCCTTCACTTTTTTCACATTTTGTTATGTTGCAGCCTTATGCTGAAATCGTTTAAATTCATTTTTCCCCTCATCAATCTACACTCAATACCCCATAATGACAAAGAGAAACAGGATTTTAGAAAGTTTTGCAAATTCATTAAAAAGAAAAAACGGAAATATCACATTGACATAAGTATTCAGACCCTTTGCTATGACACTTGAAATTTAGCTCAGGTGCCTCCCATTTCTCTTGATCATCTTTGAGATGTTTCCACACCCTGATTGGAGTCCACCTGTGGTAAATTAATTTGATTGGACATGATTTGGAAAGGCACACACCTGTCTATATAAAGTCTCACAGCTGACAATGCATATCAGAGCAGAAACCAAGCTATGAGGTCGAAGGAACTGCCTGCAGAGCTCAGACACAGGGTTGTGTTGAGGCACAGATCTGGGGAAACCAACAAAAAAAATTCTGCTGCATTGAAGGTTCCCAAGAGCGCAGTGGCCTCCATAATTCTTAAATGGAAGAAGTTTGGAACAACTAGGACTCTTCCTAGAGCTGGCCGCCCGGCCAAACTGAGCAATTGGGGGAGAAGGGCCTTGGTAAGAGAGGTGACCAAGAACCCGATGGTCACTCTGGCTGAGCTCCAGAGATCCTGTGTGCAGATGGGAGAAACTTCCAGAAGGACAACCATCACTGCAACACTCCACCGATCTGGGATTTATGGTAGAGTGGCCAGACCGAAGGCTCTCCTCAGTGAAAGACACAGGAAAGCCCGCTTGGAGTTTGCATAAAAGCACCGAAAGGACACTCAGACTGTGAGAAACAAGATTCTCTGGTCTGATGAATCCAAGATTGAACTGTTTGGCTTCCGTCTGGCCACTCTGCCATAAAGCCCCGATCGGTGGAGTGTTGCAGTGATGGTTGTCCTTCTGGAAGTTTCTCCCATCTTCACACAGGATCTCTGGAGCCCAGCCAGAGTGACCATCGGTAAAGCCCCGTTCGGTGGAGTGTTGCAGTGATGGTTGTCCTTCTGGAAGTTTCTCCCATCTTCACACAGGATCTCTGGAGCTCAGCCAGAGTGACCATCGGGTTCTTGGTCACCTCTCTTACCAAGGCCCTTCTCCCCCGATTGCTCAGTTTGGTTGGGGGGCCAGCTCTCGGAAGAGTCCTGGTTGTTCCAAACTTCTTCCATTTAAGAATTATGGAGGCCACTGTGCTCTTGGGAACCTTCGATGCAGCAGAAATTTTTTTGTACGCTTCCCCAGATCTGTGCCTCGACACGATCCTGTCTCTGAGCTCTGCAGGCAGTTCCTTCGACCTCATGGCTTGGTTTTTGCTCTGATATGCATTGTCAGCTGTGAGACCTTATATAGACAGGTGTGTGCCTTTCCAAATCATGTCCAATCAATTAAATTTACCACAGGTGGACCCCAATCAAGGTGTAGAAACATCTCAAAGATGATCAAGAGAAAGGGGAGGCACCTGAGCTAAATTTCCAAGTGCCATATCAAAGGGTCTAAATACTTATGTAAATGTGAAATTTCAGTTTTTTCTTTTTAATAAATTTGCAAAACTTTCTAAAATCCTGTTTTCTCTTTGTCATTATGGGGTATTGAGTGTAGATTGATGAGGGAAAAAATGAATTTAAACGATTTCAGCATAAGGCTGCAACATAACAAAATGTGAAAAAAGTGAAGGGGTCTGAATACTTTCTGAATGCACTGTATTTGCTCAGTACATTCATTGTCTGCTCCTTATGCCACAAATTGTCTTCACTTCAGTTAATAGCAAAGACCAGCATCTGTTGATATTTCTCCAGGGAACAAGGTTCATGGAGGAGCTGCAAATTGTAATTGCAATTGTTTGCATCAGTAATCGGTATCAAACAGAGGCTTCAGGATTGAAAAAGTAGAAGTTTGAAATTTTATCATGAAATAACTCCTGGCAAATCACGCAGTGTTTAAGTTTGTTGATAGAACGAAGTTTGTAAAACTAATGCTTTCAACATTCAATCTGTTTGCATATTCAATATTGGTGACAATTAATATGTCCCACAACTGTTTTTCACTGAATGTTAATGTGCACATTTCCTTCAACAAGTGATCATAGACATTTGCTTGGAGGTCACCAGGTTATGATTATTATATGAGGAAGCAGTAATCCATTATTATTTCGCACATGATTATTCTGTACTTCATAGATGAAGACCGAAACGTCTGGTTGAACCCATTATTATTTAATTTTCTGTTTTTTCCAGTTATTTCCTGATATTTCTCCTGAAGTGAGCAAAGTTTACCCAAGGTGTGATGGCATCCAAGATGAGACATTGGTTTTTTAATTTATCTAACCTTTTCTTTTTCATTTTTTACAAATGACAAGGGCTGGCATATTCTTGAAAACATTCAAACAAGAAATATGTCGTCAGATGTCAATCAGATGAAAATTGAGGATTGTAGAAATTTGGCCTATGTTGACCTTTTGGCCTATGTAGACCTCAAAAATACTTGGTTGAATTCAGTGACGAGATATGCAAGTCCTCTTCAAATTTCAAGTTAATCGGATAAAAATTGAGGATTTTAGAAATTTGGCCATGTTGACCTCAAAATAGTTGGTGGTTGAATTCAGTGATCATAAATGCAAATCCTCTTCAAATTTCAAGTCAATCGGATGAAAATTGAGGATTTTAGAAACTTGACAAAGTTGGTGACATTTGGACTATGTTGACTTATTGACCTTTTGACCCCAAAAACAATGGGCTTCTTGCTATTCTGCTTTAACCAACTATACCATTTGGTGAAGTTTCTTGAAGATCGGTTGAAAATTGTGACCTGTAGGCGACTGACATACAGACAGACAAACAAAAAATATGTCATGCATAGCACGATACTTGCGAAATCCCTAAAATATGTTGTTGGCCCTACATCTGGGGGCGGAGCACCCTACATCTGGCAAATAAAATACATTTACTTCTTCATGCAGCTATATGAATCAAATTGGCGCTGCATTGTATGAACTTTTCGAGAGCATTACTTGGTTCCTCCCCAGAACACAAGGGTAGTCCAGCATGCAACAAGAGATTTTTTGAATGCCACTTATTTTGTGTTTTTGGCATTTTCTACAAGTTATGGAATGTCCCTTTTTTCTATACTTTGCCACATGGCACATACCCTTATATAAAAGGACCTTTTTCTATGCCCCTGGCATTTTTCCCAAGAATGCTCTCTACTGAGTACCGTTCTAGTTTTATATATTTATTTATATATATTTAATTTTAAAGCAAAAACTATAGCACTTATGTGGAATTTGTTTCGAAAGCCATTAACTAGACCTATTGGCCAATGTCAATTCCAAGTTTCAGCTAGTTTCAATGTATAGTCCTTGAGATATGAGCACCAATACATTTTGGGCGGACGGACGGACAGACACCAACGTGTTTTCGAGGGTTTTCTAAATAAAACTCAAGAATGCATAAATGGACGTTGCTGAAATTTGAACATATTACCTCAACGTACAAAGCATTTACTTCTGAAATTTACAACCGTTTCGTCCAGCAACAACATGCACAACAACATGCATTTTAAAGGCCATTTTCCCTACTAGAGTAGGGGTTAGCCTTGCGGTCCCCATGACAATCTTCTCCATTTTGCCCTATTTTCTGCATCTCTCCTTGTTAACCCCCTTGCCCGCATTTCTTCTTCCACCATCTTTAGCCAAGTCTTTCTCGGTCTTCCCCGTCCTCTACTTCCTTCTACATTCATTTCCATCACTCTTCTCAACCAGTCACTTTCATCCTTCCTCAACACATGACCAAACCATCTCAACCAGTTCCTCTTCACAGCATCAATCACAGGCTCTATTCCCATCATCTTTCGCAATTCATCATTTGTCTTCCTCTCTCTCAACGATACTCAGCACATCCGTCGAACCATTCGCATTTCCACCCTTTCCAACCTTCGTTGCTGCTCTACGTTCATTACCCATGTCTCGCTCCCATAAATCATAACACTTCTCACACATGCAGCATACACCTTTCCTTTCAGCTTCAACGACACCCCTCCTCATCAGCACGCCACTCAGTTCCCGAAACTTCTTCCATGCACATCTCACTCGAGCAACCGTTGCCGAGTCTGATCCACCTTCTTCATTCAGCATGTCTCCGAGGTAGCAAAATGTTTTCACACCTTCCAGCTTCACGCCGTCTCCAAGATCCAACTCAACATTTCCTCCATCTGCAGTTCCCTCTGTGCACACCTTACATTTGAATGTAGCTGCCACACTGGTAAATGACCCTCTCAGACCACTACATTTTTGATGAACCCACTCAGCGCAAATTGTACATTGAATGGAGTTCACTCTGACACCCTTCCTACACACAGCACAGGGCCACTTCCCAGTTCTTTCCACCTCACCACATGCTTTACCACTTGCCATCACCTTCGTCTTTCCGATATTCACCTTCAGACCTTTTGTCTCCATACATTCCTTCCACTTGTTCATCATTTCCTTCAGTCCATCCATACTTTCCGCAATCAACACCAGATCATCTGCATACAACAACTCCCATGGTAAACCCTCCTTTACGTTCTGAGCCAGCACCTCCATCACAGCTACAAATAGTAGTGGACTTAGTACCGACCCCTGGTGCACTCCCACCTTCACCTCAAACTCACCACTGTTCCCGTCCTTCATCTTTACAGCTGTGCGCGCTCTTTTGTGCATTGCCATCACTACTCTGATCAACCATTCCTCCACTCCTAACTTCCTCAATGCCCATGTCAATACTTTGCGTGGAACCCTATCGAATGCTTTCTCCAGATCAACAAACCCAAGAAACAACTTCTTCCTCTTCTCCATGTACTTCTCCTGCAACTGCCTCACAATGAAAAGTGCGTCTGTCGTTCCTCTTCCTGGCATAAATCCAAACTGCATTTTGTCGATCTTCACTTACTTCCTTATCCTCCTCTCCAACACCCTTTCCAATACCTTCATTCCATGCTCCATTAACTTTATCGCTCGGTACGAGCCACACTCCAGAGGGTCACCTTTCCCCTTGTATAGAGGGACGAGGGTACTCAGTTCCCAATCCACTGGAATGCGGCCTTATTTCACCACCAGATTACAGATCTCTGTCATTCTCTTCACACCCCAACTTCCTGCTGCCTTCAACATATCTCCCACAACTCCCGTCGGCCCTCCCGCTTTTCTACCCTTCATTGCTTTTATCGCTTCCTCAACTTCCTCCTCAGTTATCTTCTCTGCCGGTCCTAAAACTGGGTTACTCTCTATGTTGCCATCCCATTCATTCTCTGTATTCAACAGCATTTCCATATATCTTTTCCACCTTCCTTTAATTCCATCTGGGTCCACAACGATTTGTCTCACTTCATCCTTCAAGCAACTCACCCCCATCACATCACACCTCTCTTTCGCTATCTGCTTTGCAAACCTGAATACTGCTTTCTGACCCTCTTCCGAATCCAAGCGTTCTCCGAACATTTTCCTACATGCCTCCTGCGCCTTTGCTACCTCTTTCTTTGCAGCCTTCCTGGCTGCCTTATAACTTTCATGCTCTGCTGTTTCGTCCAGCAGAAGCCGCGAAACTAATTTTTAGTCCCCATGTTGAAGCTGAGTACAGAGAAACGATCCCTTATATAAATGGAGGGGCGCTTTGTGCCTAAGAGCCCTTGGGAGTAGATGGCCCGGGTGTTTTTAAACAATATTAAATGTTGACAGAGTCGCTATAAATACATAGTATAATTGATGTAGTCATGGCACAGAATTCACTTCCTGCTGTGCAAAACCGTATATATTTATGGACAAAAAATTCACAGCCCGATGCCAATTGCTCATGCATAATACGTTGGCATGACAATTATTGTTTAATAAAGTCGGTGTCATTTTTCATCCCAATACAAACACTGTTCTCCATTTATTGAGAGGTACAGCAAGCAAGTGGTTAATGCTTCTCAGCATGGTAAGGCTCGCAATGCAAACAAGGTAATATAATATAGATGCTGCAAGTATTCTAAAGGGCATGTGCATGCTAAGTGATTACTTCATCAGTATGTTAAGTAAATAGATTCGATTGAGCAAATAAATGATTCTATGGGCTACAGCAGCAGCTTGGTGGGTCAAAAGGCCTCTTCATGTTTCCAAGTTTTGCTTCATTTTGGTCTCCAAAGCTAGTTTCCTGGTAACATGATGGCCGTCAAATGATGTAAAAAGAGCTCGAATTTATTACTGATGTGTGTGAGGTGTACGCATTATTTTGTATCGGGTTCTATTCATAATGTCTACCTGTTCCTCACCGCCCACTACTGTTGGTTGAAATCCTTTCATCCCTGTCATGGATGAAACCAGACTCAGTGGTGTAATGGTTAGAGCATCCGGTCTGAGTCTGGGATGTGGGCGGTAAAAATGGTACGTGCTACTTCCTTGCTTGATGTTAAGCATTTTAAAAGGATAGAGCACGGACAATCCCCATTGGTTGGCATCCATGGGGGAAAAATAAATTTCTCCTGAGGAAATGCCTCAAATGAGGAAATACTGAGGAAATGAGGAAATGAGGAGTGTGGTGAGAAAAGCTGCGCCATTGATGTGATGACGTTGCTGGTACCCAGAGCATCCCGGGAAGTGACGGAAGTGACAGCACTTCCCCCAAAGCTCAGTGGCTGTGTTGAGTGTTTGTCTCATCTGTGTGTGTGTCCAAAGGTCAAACTCTATAGCTACTCAAACCTGGAGGCATCATAAACTAGAATAGCTGTCCATCAGGCAAAGCTCCGGTCCAATGTTTCAACCACCGACTGGTCTTTCTCCGGAACTAGTACTGCCAACTTTAACCAGGCAATCTTCCAATGTGATTCTCTTTCTTCTTCATTGTCTTTTACCATTCATTTATTTGCTAAGAAAAGGTGATTGAGCTTCATTGACCACCCTCATCTACAGTATATGGACAATATCAAACTGTATGCAAAATCAGACAAAGATTTCTCAGCTCTGAAAAGCAAATATGGACATTCATTTAAAAGCAGATATGGACAAATTGTACATACCTGTAAGGAAAAGAGAAAGATGATTAACGTGTATTGAAGATCTCATGTTTACGAAAATATATTTTCTGTTTCAGTTCTCAAGCCAAATACCACTTTTATAATTAGTTGATGATGATGTCGAGTCTCCTCGGGCAATGATGGCGTGTTTGCCATCATATTGCCGATAATTAGTAAGTAAAGAAAGAATTGTGGAGAAAGGAATTAGTGGTTCATATGCAGCCGATGGCTGCTGGCTGCATCATTTTCTGGGGGTCCTGATGCAATGCCCCTATTACCAGTCAATGGGTATTCATTTTGCCCACCTCTAAAGGATGACAGGCTGAGTCAAACCCATTTGTTGTTATTTCAGTGGCACAACAGGAGCTCAAACTCAGGACCACAAGATCTCAAGCCAGCCACTTTAACCGTCCAGGCAACACCAGGCTTCGCAGTGTGGCAATCTTCATTCTGATGAAGCAGTACTTATATGGAAGCAAGGAAGGAGAGAGCCAAGGAGAATGCAGAGACTATCTTGCCAAATGGGAACCAAAGACCTTTCATGGTAATTGTCCAAAACTTCTTAAAACCACTGCTGATGATTCTTCAAAATGGCGACAAACTGCCAACTTAAACCCTCTCGCTGAAACCTTTATTCTAGCCACACAAGACCAGCCTCTCCACACAAACTAGCTAGGATACATTAGACCAAATCATGGTGAAATCACTGAAAAGCGCATACTGAAAATCACAATGTTTCCTGGGTTTGAAGAACATTGTCAGTGGATGTGAAAAGTTGGTATGTACGAGTACATACAGTCGTGGCTAAAAAATATTGGCACCTCTGCACTTTTTTCTGATAATGCACCATTTCTTCCAGAAAATTGTTGACATTAAAAAATATTTTGGTATCCACAGATGTATTCCTTTGGTTTGCAGTGGAACAAAACAAAAAAGCTGAAAAAAATTACGAAATCTTAGCTTATTCCACACATAGATCCTAAAATGGCCCCGAACAATATTATTGGTACCTTTTAGAAGTTGTTAGAAATAATTAGATTTCAATCAGGTTATTCTCCTTTACTTTGGAATTTAACTCAACTACGGTGAGTTGCAGGTGCCTGCAATATAAAAATCACTCATTCAACCAGTTTGAATTGAGAAAAGGAGTTATTCTGCTGTTTTGTGTCACTGTGTGTACCGCATAGAGAAAAGAAAGAAAACCAGAGAATTGTCTGAGGAGGTCAGACACGAGATTGTAGCCAAGCATGGACAATCTCAAAGCTACAAGTCCATCTCCAGAGACCTTGAAGTTCCTGTGTCCACCGTACACAATGTTATCAGGAAGTTTAAGGCCCATGGCACTGTAGCCAACCTCCCTGGATGTGGCCTCAAGAGGAAACTTGATGGAAGATTGCAGCGAAGGATTGTTCGAATGGTGGAGAAAGCAGCTCGATCAACTACCAAACAGATTCAAGCTGACCTTCAGACACAAGGTACGACAGTTTCAACTCGCACCATCCACTGTCAACTCAATGAAAGGGGGTTATATGGTAGGAAACCCAGGAGGACGCCACTGCTGAGAAAGCCTGACCGGACTTTGCCGAAACACACCTGAACAAGCCAAAATCCTTCTGGGAGAATGTCCTGTGGACAGATGAAACCAAATTAGAGCTGTTTGTAAAGCACATCATCTCTATGTTTACAGAAAACAAAATGAAGCCTTCAAATAAAAGAACACCTTCCCTACAGTCAAACATGGAGGAGGTTCAGTGATGTTTTGGGATTGCTGTGCTGCCTCTGGCACTGCGTGCCTTGAATGTGTGCATGGCATCATGAAATCAGGAGATTACCAAGGCATTTTGGAGCGTGATGTTCAACTGGAGCAACGCAATGTTCAATCTGGGAGA
The DNA here is from genome assembly GCF_964187855.1 of Myxine glutinosa. Taxonomy (NCBI): domain Eukaryota; kingdom Metazoa; phylum Chordata; class Myxini; order Myxiniformes; family Myxinidae; genus Myxine; species Myxine glutinosa. Next base: position 25,844,622 of record NC_136271.1, on the reverse strand, counting down.
ACTGGAGCAGTTTGCACAAGTAGAGTGGGCCAAACTGCCAGTAGAGAGGTGTAGGAAGCTCATTCATGGCTATAGGAAGTGCTTGACTGCAGTTATTTTGTCCAAAGGCTGTGCTACCAAATATTAAGTCAAGAGTGTCAATAATTTTGTCAAATCCATTTCTTTTTATTTTCTGATTTAAAAGGATATATTAAGTTCTGAATCAAAAACAAAGGTTCTGTAATATTAACAGTGAAATAAAGAATTGTGGAGACCAAATACTTTTGTCAATTTCAACTTGTTTTTAGAGAAAATTGTGAGTTATTTGAAAAAAGTGCAAGGGTGCCAATATTTTTGGCCACGACTGTAGGTTCGTATAATCAAATGACCAATGCCCTTCATTTGGTACCTTTGTTGACAATGTCATCTGCCCAGATAGGGCTGCCTTGGTGTGAACACAGGGCTAATCTGGTTATAGAAAAGGACAAGGTGATGATCCTTCGGCACTTCACTTTGCGGTTGTATAGGATCGTTGAAGCTGGAAAACAAGACATCCAAATCAGTTTGAAGCGTTCAAGATGAAACCCACAAAAAAGTTACCATCATTGACTTTTTTGCCCTCTTGGATAAACATCGGGAAATAAATTATAAGAGGAAAAAGATCCTCAAATACCAACTTCTAAAATGGAATGAGAGAGAACTTGGGTTGGAAATGCCAAATTGTACTCATTGTCATAGGTTCCTAGGAGTCTAACTGAGACTTTGAAAGACTTTTTCAGAGTTGGGCGTCACTATCAGTGTCCAAACTTTACAAAAGGTCATTCTATTAAGAGCAACTTACATTTTTGACATTTTTACTTTCCAGGATCTGACAGATCCCAGAGTCAAGATCTATCTCAGCTGTCATAATAATGTTCTCTGAGAAGGGGTAGTCAGCCAGTGAAAGGTTTTGGCTCAAGTTTTACATAAATGAGCTTTCCAGGCCGGATTTTCAACTGATTGTGGCAGGAAGGTGGAACTTGTTTAGGCTGCCAATGATAACTCACCGACTCTTCGTGAGAGATACCATGGAATATTTCACCTCTACCAGGGAACTCCATCAGACAGGACACCGTGAGCCTAGCATCCACACGATGGATGTCATACTTTGTTTTCCAATACCGCTACCTGTGAAGTCTGTTGTCACGCCAGAAATCACACCCAGGCTAAACAGTTTAAAGTCAAGCCTGCGCCACCCTTTCAGACACATTATTGAAAGTAATAATGACAATTATGAGGTGTTATTACATGAGTTAAGTTGAATCACTCCTGCAACCTTTTACAGTGCCTTCAGAAAGCATTCACGCACCTTGACTTTTTTCACATTTTGTTGTGTTCCTGTCTGAATTTAAAATGGATTAAATTGAGATTTTTTTGTTACTGATCCACACATAATACCCCTTAATATCAAAGTCGAATTTTGTTTTTAGAAATTTCAAAAACAAAATTAAAAATGAATTACAGAAATATCTAATTTACCTAAGTATTTAGCGCTCTGATTCAATACTTCGTAGCCTTTGGCAGCCATTACGGCTTTGAGCCTTATTGGGTATGTCTGTATCAGCTTTGTACATCTGGATTTGGAAGTTTCTCCCATTGTTCCTTGCAGATTTACTCAAGCTCTGTCAAGTTGGATAGGGAACGTTAGTGAACAGCAATCTTCAAGTCTATCCACAGATTTTCAATGGAATTCAGGTCTGGGCTTTGGTTGGGCCACCCAAAGACTTTCACATTTTTGTTCTGAAGCCATTCCAGTGTTGCTTTGTCTGTACGCTTGGGGTCATTGTCCTGTTGGAATGTAAATCTTCGTCACAGTCAAAGGTCTTTTTCAATCTGAAGCAGGTTCTCCTCAAGCATTTGCCTATATTTGGTTCCTTTCATTGGTCCCTCTATGCTTACAAGTCTTCCAGTCCCAGCTGCTGAAAAGCATCCCCATAGCATGATGCTGCCACCACCATGTTTTGTGGTAGGAATGGTATTACATGGGCGATGAGCTGTGCTTGTTTCCCACCAGATGTAGCACTTTGCATTCAGGCACAAGAGTTCAATTTTCATCTCATTAGACCACATCATCTTTCTCCTCATGATATCAGAGTCTTTCACGTGCCTTTTTGCAAACTCCCAGGTGTGCCGTCATGTGCCTTTTTCTCAGGAGTGGCTTCCGTCTGGCCTCTCTCCCATAAATCCGGGATTTGTGAAGTGCTGCAGAGACTGTCTTCCTTCCGGCAGGTTCTCCCATCTCAACCAGGGAACTCTGTAGTTCAGCTATAGTGGTCATTGAGTTCTTGGTGTCCTCTCTGACCAAGGTTCTTCTTGCTCAGTTGCTCAGTTTGGTCGGCAGGCCAGTTCTAGGAAGAGTCTGTGTAGTTCCATATTCTTTCCATTTCGTAATGATGGAGCTCATTGTGCTCTTGGGAACTTTCAATACTCTAGGAATTTTTTTTTGTTCCCTTCCCAGATAAAATGCCTCTTCATAATTCTATCTCGGAGTTCTTCGGACAGTTCCTTGGACTTTGTGATAGAGTTTCTGCTCTGAAACATTGCCATCGCACTGTCAACTGTGGGACCTTATATAGAAGGTTTGTTGGTTTCTAAATCATGTCCAACCAATTGAATTGGCCACAGGTGGACTCCAATCAAGTTGTAGAGACAACTCAAAGATGATCGAAGGAAATTGGATGCATCGGAGCTCAATTTGGAGTGTCATAGCAAAGGGGGTGGAACACTTATTGACGACTCAAGACATTTCAGCTTTTCATTTTTAATTATTTGGTAAAAAAAATTCTCAAAAAAAATTGCACTTTGACATTATGTGGTATTATGTGTAGATCAGTGACAAAAAAAATCTTAATTTAATCCATTTCAAATTCAGGCTGTAGCACAACAAAATGTGAAAAAAGTCAAGGTGTGTGAATACTTTCTGAAGGCACTGTATGTGGATTACATTACCTGCTCAATGATACAAATTCTGAAACGTTCTTGTACTTGGAACCGTTTTGGCAATCTACATATCATAATGACTATTGTATGGTTTTGGTTTTAAGCCTGGTTGTGGCCTAATGGTTAAGGTGGCTGGCTTAAGATCTTAAGGTACTGAGTCCAACCGTCTATTGTGCCATAAGTAACACAAGATGGGTTGACTCAGCCTGTCATTCTTCCGAAGTCCCTATGTCAGTGTGGTGACCTGTTTAGGATTGTTCCCTCTTACCAATGAAACTCACTCAGCGGCCTTATATGCACCTAATGGCATGAAGGGAATGGTTGTTATTGTTATTGTATGGTTCTATTGCCTATATTTTTGAATTTAATCATCCCTGCAATTATCATTGAGATTGAGCTGACTGTTGCAGAGATAAAGCATTGAGATTACTGAAAAAGAAGAATAACCTCTAGGAAGGCATATCATGTGTGTGTGTGTGTGTGTGTGTGTGTGTGTGTGTGTGTGTGTGTGTGTGTGTGTGTGTGTGTGTGTGTTCCAGATGAAACGACATAATTTTGCACATTTAGTAATAACGAACCACTTATGAAGCAAACATAAAACTGACACCACTATACAGAGGAAAGTCTAAGTTTTGCTTCCTATAAGGATACGTTCAATATAACCACCATTCGCATTAAGCATAGCACGTGTGCGTACACACATTGTCGATAACGTCTCCCATAGTGCTTTGGCTTATTTCTACGACATGTGTAATTCCAGATCCCTGTTTTCAAGTCATTGAAAGTCCAGCGAGCCATCTTGTAGATTTGCTCCCTAAGTTATCCGCATAAGATGAAATTGCATGGATTAAGGTCCAGACCTGTAGTTGGTCAGGGTAGGCCTTCACCAAAATTTGCAGGGAAACGATTTGAGATGACCCTGCCACCGAGTCAGGAATAGAGGTAATCCAAGACATTATCCTTGGTGTGTGGGCATGCCTCATTCTGTTGGAACTATTGGCGTCTCATTGGAAAACGTTGACATCGCAATCCCACAGAAGAATGTCTGTAGCATTTCCAAGTAGCCATTCCCATTGATGTAACCATCAAAAAGATGGGCCCTATCACTCCCTGTTTGGAGATGGTGCAATAAATACAAATGCAACAAAACTCGACTTTCCTCTGTGTCGAATGCATCAAAACTCAAAACTCCTAGTACTTGTTCTACACGTCCATCCTCAATAGTTCCTTCTTTCTCACTGTGTAAAATCATGGTGTGTGTATGTATATATTGTATGTAAAGTTCAAAAAAGTATGTATATATAATTATATATATATATATATATAAGGTGTGTGTGTGTGTGTGTGTGTGTGTGTGTGTGTGTGTGTGTGTGTGTGTGTGTGTGTGTGTGTGTGTGTGTGTGTGTGTGTGTGTGTGTGAGAGAATCTGCCCGTTCTGAGAGGGGCTTCAAAAAAACAAATCTCCACAATTTTATTTGCTCCACATCGCTCCAAGGCCTCTTTTGTTAGGCTCGCGGTTTCTCACTCTCTCACAGTTTTATTAAAACTCTAATTCGATATCTGATTTCATTTTTCATATTTTGCAACCGATGGTTTTAGACTCGGTTGCAAAAAACGGGAAGAATATTTGATGAAAGTTACCATTTATAGAACAAAATGCATTTTGAATGAAATGAAATGAAGGCCTGTACCATAAAATCCAATGAGACTCCCTCATGGCTTTATCTTGATTCTAATTCACCATCTGATTTCATTTTTCATCGTCGCTAAGAAGGTTTATGTCACAGTTTTCTTTTTTTGTTTTTGTATACAAGATCGAGGCTCATGTAAGAGCTAACATTAATCACGAAAAAAAATGGACACATAAAACATACAATAAAGGGAGCGAGAGGGAGAGAGAGGGAAGCACACAAGTACAACAGCAGAGAACAGGGACATCGGGAGATCTGTGGGAGGGAGAGGGCTTGGGGGGAGGAGTCATGGGAAGGGGTGTTGGGGGGTAGGAGAGATATAAAACACATGGACACTGCTAGGACTTCCAGGAAAGAAGTCGGTATTTCAAAATAGTGGATCTGGGGTGAATTAACGGGGGTATAAAAGATCAAAGTTTTGGATGGGGGAGGATAAGAGATGGTGTTGTTTTAACAGCTGTTAAAAACAGCTGTTTTAAAGAGCTGGAGGGAGGAGTGGGATTGAAGAGAGTGACGGAGTTTGTTCCAGAGGCGGGAGTAAAGAGTAATGAAAGAGTGAAGGTGAGAAGAGAGTCTTGATTTTGGCAATTTCACCAGAAGAGGGTTTACCATGAGTAGTCAGTGAGTCTCACCATGAGTAGTCAGGTGGCTTGGTGAAATTACCGTTACCGGCGGATAAAAGCACAATATTTGGCATGAAGCTCCCTTAGGGCCTATTAATTAATGTTAGCCTCGGAACCCTCTGGAGTTTAAATTTTTTTTCAAGTAAAACACCCAAATTCAAGATGGCCGACATCTATGACAAAATATAGCTTTTCTGAGTATGAATGCTTCCTTCTGAAGATTGTGCAGGGTCAAGCGAGTGACTTGGTTGGCATGCCTGGTTCGAGTTAGGTGTGCTGCCTTCAGAAATGAGTCAGCAGGGCCAGAGGATGCTACATCTGCCTCTGTGAGGGCTGTAGTCCAGCCAGAACCTTGCAATACATCCCCCAGTGTATTCCAGAGGGCCATTTCTCTGTGCAGACCACCTAGCATAACACATGCACTCTCTCACCATGAGTATCTGGCCATTTCCACTGTACAAACTTTGCCAGGGCAAACAGAGGCTGATCAAATGTCGTGACTGGGATTTGTCCTGGATTCAGAAATTCGACAGCTTGTCTCACGACATCCATGCCATGCTTGATCATAGCAGGAGTGGCAGACTTCTCATAGAACAGAGGAAGGAGTGCACATTGTGCTGGAGGATCTTCTCCCGGAGGTTGCCCATGCAATAGCAGCTCCACTGGTGAGTTTTTCTGTCTCTAGAAGTGGCAGTGCATGCTCTACCCAGCTGTGTTCCTGTACTCTGGCCTCATCTAAGCAGCTCTCGAATGGAACTCCGTCACACTCTGGCACCTCGACAGCAGCGGTCTTCAAAGCTATGGCTGGGACAGAGGCGTAGCTGTCAAGAAGAGAGTGCTTTTCATTTCCAGAAGGTGGTATTGTAATAGGTGGTCTGCTCACACCCGGTTCGGTCTTAGTAGGCAACTGGAAAAGGCTGATTCCAGTCCTGTGGAATGAGGTTAGGGAAGTGGATGAGCTGGGGTTGTGGTCTAGGTTATCCAGGGCGCCAACAGTGAACAACTCTTTCCGGAGACAAGCAGGAGACACGACTCCATCTTTTGCAAAGCGTTCACAGGTAGAAGTGGCGATCCAGTCCTCAATCTCCATAATCCTGTCATAAGAAATGCTGATGCCCATCTGGTATAACTGCTGGATGAGTTTCTTGCTTCTGCTCAGCTTCTTTTTTTTTTTTTTTGTATACTGAATCGAGGCTCGTGAAAGAGCTAACATTTACTTCACAAACAAATCAACCAGCCAAACAAAATATATAAAAAGAGGGAGCGGAAAACAAGATGGGGAGAGAAGGGGAAGCACACAAACACAACATTTGAGAGCAGGGAGATGTGTGGAAGGGAGAGGGCTTGGGGGGAGGAGGCGTGGGAAGGGGGGGGGGGGGGAGGGAGAAGTATAAAACAGAAGGACACCAAGGACTTCCAGGACAGAAGTTGGTATTTCAAAAAAGTGGAATTGGGGTGAAATTAGCGGGGGTAGAAAAGATCAAGGTTTTGGATGAGGGAAGATAAGAGATGGTGGTGAACAGCTGTTTTAAAGACCTGGAGGGTAGAGTGGGATTGAAAGAGTGAGGGAGTTTGTTCCAGAGGCGGGAGAAAAGAGGCATGAAGGAGTGAAGGTGAGCAGAGAGTCTTGATTTTGGCAGTTTGACCATAAGAGGTGTGCAGGCAGATCTTGTGCGACCTGTAGGAATATTTGCGGGACAGAGCCCAGAGAGAGCTGGGGGGGGCAAGGCCAGAGAGGAGTCGGTAGAAGACGGAAAGACCACCAACCTGCCTGCGGTGAGTGAGTGAGAGGCCCTTGGAGTTAGCTTCATCGTGGGAGATTCCAATGATTCTGAATGCTTTAGTTTCAACAGCGTGAAGACGAGCTAGGTGTGAGGCAGGAGCACCAGCCCAGAGGGGAGAGCAGTATTCCATTGAGCTGCGGATGAAAGCCTTGTATGTGGTGAGGAGCTCAGGTGTGCCAAGGAAGGACTTCGCACGACGGAGGATGCCCAGTCGGCGACTGGCTTTGGAGGCCAGATTTGAAATGTGGTTTTCCCAGGAAAGATCATGGCAGATAGTGAGACCCAAAAGCTTGAGTGACAGAACTTCTTGGAGAGGATTATTCAGAAAGTGGATGGGAGGGTTGTCCAGTCGGTCTTTTCGGAGAGACATCGTAAGAGTGTGAGATTTGTCAGGATTGAAAGACATGTTCCACTTGTTTGCCCAGTCTGTGATTTTGTCCAGGTCTGCAGAGAGTCAGGATGCTGCAGACTGCCGATCTGAGGGATGAAGAATGGAGCGACAGAGAGTAGAGTCATCAGCAAAGAGATACAGAGGATTTTCAAGAGAGTCAGAGAGATCATTGATGAAGACCAAAAAAAGCACAGGGCCCAGAACACTGCCTTGTGGAACTCCAGCCTGAACAGGAAGAGGAGATGAGAGAAACCCATTCAGGGCCACACGTTGACTACGACTAGAGAGGAAGTCCGCCAGCCATGCGTGGAGATTTCCATGGATACCAAAAGAGGAGAGTTTGGTGAGCAGAGCGGGGTGCCAGACCGTATCGAAGGCACGTGATATGTCAAGGGAGACTGCTCTAATTTCCTGTTTGGCATTGAGGACCTCCATCCGTTGTTGAGAAAGCAGAAGCAGCATGTCCAGAGTAGAGTGTCCAGGTCTGAAACCAAATTGATGATCAGAGATCAAGCCATTGGAGAAGAGGAAAGATTTCATATCTGAAGCAATGATGGATTCCATGACTTTGCTGATAATTGGGAGAAGGCTGATTGGTCTGTAGTTGCTGGGATCTGTTTTTGCACCTTTTTTGTGCAAAGCGGTGATGTTGGCAGATTTCCAAGCAGATGGAAGATGACCTTGAGCAAAAGAGAGGGTGAAGAGAACAGAGAGGGGGAGTGAAAGAGCGGAAGAACAGGATTTTAGGACCCGTGGGCTGATGCCGTCAGGTCCAGTTGCAGAATCCGAGTCGAGGGTTGACAGAAACTTTTCCGCCTTGTCAGGAGGAAAGGACACAGAGTCCAGGAGCAGCTGGGTACGACTGGGTACGGTGGGTACAGAGAGGGATGGGTTTGGGACACAAGATTTAGAGGCAAACACAGAGTTGAGGCATTCAGCTTTTTCACGTGCGGAGTCAGCCGTGTGGCTATTTGAGGTGAGGGAGGGGATGGAGGGGGAACAAACACCAGAAACAGATTTGACCAGACGCCACCAGGATTTGGAAGAGGGAGACAGATAAGAGAGTTCGGTCCTGAGAATGGAGAGATATTGTTTCCTGGCTCTCCTGAGGGTGGACACACACTTGTTTTGGGCTTTGTGAAAGGAAATGAGATTTCCTTCCGTTGGATTTGCTTTCCAGGAGACGAAAGCAAGTTGTTTCTGGGCAATAGCCTCACCACAAGATTCCGTGTACCATGGACGGGAGGAAGGGTATGACAACAGAAGACGAGATGGGATAAATCTGTGCATGAGAGAGAGCAGTTTGCTTTGGAAGAATTCCCAGGAAGAATTTATGTCAGAGGCAGTAGAGATGGGAGACCAGTCCAGATGATTGATGGCTGCTTGAAGACCGTGCCAGTTGGCCTGAGTGAAATTCCAGACTCGTCGACGCTGAGGAGGCTCTCTGAGAATGGTCAGAGAGATGTCCACTTTAACAAGCACATGATCAGAAGAGCCGATTGGAGCAGAAGAAGAGCAGCAGATGGAGAGGGGTGACTCACGCTCCAGAGTGTGTCTGGTTTTCACAGCAGTACGAGATGTTTTTTCTTTGTGTTGTAAATGATGCACTGGCCGATGGTTAGGCAAGCCTGCGAGTCATGCTTGTCTTGATCTTTCAAGTTGGAACCATTCCAGATCATGGAGACAAGAGACTTGAGGCTTGAGGGCAGTGAGTCTTCTTGGCATTCTGCAGGGAAGCATCCAATGAATTTGAAGCCTTGATGGCTGAAGATGTCTTTTTTGACTCTCGTATCAGCTTTGGCCAGGATAACAGCATCTTCTGAGAAGTCTCGATTCTTCAGAGCTTCCTTCAACATATTTCTCATGCCTTCCTTGAAAATGAGAACCGTGTTTCTCCCTTGTGTACAAGCTTCCTACAAAAGTACAGCAAGTCCTGTTCTTGTGCCGCTGGGAAGCGTTCGAGCAAATGGCCCTTCAGCCTGGTCTTGTTGACTAGTTTCTTGATGCCCAGTTCCTCAAGACGCTTCACATACAGAGAGTGGATCTCGGACAGCTTGAAGAGGAGAGTTCCAGAGTCCACAGATGTCTCAATGTAGCTGGTCAGTTCTACAAATGCCTGAGACTCGTTCATTTTCTCATCTGTGTTTTCAGGTGTTTGGCTTGCCTTGTGAGTGAGACTACAGTAGCGATCTCTCAGCTTGACCAGACATGCCAGATGGTATTTTGCCTCCATTGCAATTAAATCTCCTCCAACTATTCTAGTCATAAGTTGGGTGTCGCTTAGCTCTGTGATCATGTCCCGGATATTTTTGTCGCCATCAAATGTTGAAACTTCATTGAGAACATTTTCCTCTTCGCCTTTATCGCAGAAGAAACACTTTTGAACGTTCAGTGCTTTGCGCTTACTGTGCCTTTTCTGTTCATCATCAGGGTTGTGCTCTCTCTTCGTCTTTGCCTTTGCCAACTTAGAATTGTTGAATTTTAAATGGCAAGATTTGTGCCAGGAAGCAGAATGAGAAGCAAAATTGTCAACAGTTTCATCACTCCCAAAATAGAGTTCAGCTGGAAGAGCACCAATGGCCCAGAACTGTTCTACATTGGTCAGGAATGATGTGTAGGCATCTGTTTTGTCACCACTTGTCCCAGGGCTCTGCAAGGGACACCAAGGGTTCAGCAGTGTCCTGCTGGCAAATCACGCAGTGATCCCAGTTAGCTCCATGTTGAGTCACACACTGAAAAGATACAAGCATATTGGAATATTAAGAACCCGGTTTCTGTGTATAGTTCCATAAACACTATGCTGGAACTCATTGTAGGTCTACTGGTAGTATTGCAATATTCAAAATCCTGTTCAGTGGCCGAAAAAACCAACATTTTGCAACCAATCTGGTCTTCTTATGACTACCAAGACTCGAGAAAAGCGATATTTTGTCATCGATGTCGGCCATGTTGAATTTTGGTGTTTTACATGAAATTGTTTTTTTTAACTCCGGAGGGCTCCTAGGCTAACATTAATTAATAGGCCCTAAGGGAGCCTCATGCCAAATATTGTGCTTTTATCCGCCCGGTAACGGTAATCTTTAAATATAGCACTAAGCCACCTGACTAGTTGCTGGCAGATCTGGTGCGACCTGGAGGAAAATTTGGGGGACAGAGCACAGATAGAGCTGGGGGAGCAAGGCCGGAGAGGAGTTGGTAGAAGACAGAAAGACCACCAACCTGCCTGCGGTGAGTGAGTGAGAGGCCCTCACAATCAGCTTTCCGCTGAAGTTGAGAAAATCAGCAACATTTATTCCAACAGCCGTTTTGAATGTCTGGTGGGACAAGATGTGGGGATGGGGAAGGAGAAGGAGAGGAAAGAACGTTCCCTACTAGGACTTCGTAAAAGTACAGCGACTGAATATTAAAGTGTGAAATCGAACTGTAGTGTCATTATATTTTTCCATATTCCTTGGGTGTATACACACAGTTTGTTTAAGGTGCGTTTACTCTTTTCCAACTATGTAATTAAACAATACAGTACTTCAAAAATGTACATAATAATGTAGACTAACTATGGAATATAATATTTATTAACTAGCCGAAACCCGTGGAACATCCACGGAAGGGAGGATGTGGTGTATGGATAGAGTGTACCATTATGGATGGCATAGGGGATTTGCTTGTCCGAGTAAGAGTTAGGAAGAAAGATGAGAATGAAGAGTGCGTATATGAACGATCGCCGACACCGGCACAAATGCATGCTCTGGATTGTCCACTTAGTGGACGGCTTGCTTTCGCCTTCGCCTGTCCAATCAGCGGACGGCTTGCTTCGCCTTCGCCCAGCAGACGCCAATACGATGGCGTCGTAAGATGGCGTCGTATCGGCAGTTAATCGGATGCTTTTGGGCCCCAACGTCGGCTAATTCAGATTTTTCGAGTTTGTCTGTACGTGATAAACAAAGAGCGCGGTTCGTAGATCGTAAATCCATTAGTGCCGTGGGCATCGGGTCACTGGGTGCGGCGTAAAAGGGATAACAAAGTCGAGTCCTTACGCTATTATTATATAGATAACGTTTGGCTTTAATCTATTTTTACTTTGTAATGCGAAGTATTTTCAATACTTTCAAGTTCAAAAATGAAGAAGAGTCAATGCGGGTTCTCCACCCTCCATCCTCTCAAGTCAAGTCAATCAAGTCAAGGGAGAAGTTTCACTTTTCATCCTCTGCTCCCTCCTCTCCCATATATGTGATCTTTTCCTCCTCTCCCCTTGTGCAGTGCTCTCCCCTGTGCAGTGCAGTGTGTGCAGTGAGGGGTTGGAGAAGAGTGTGGAGGGGTTGGAGAGATGTGGAGGGGTTGGAGAAGAGTGTGGAGGGATTGGAGAAGAGTGTGGAGGGGTTGGAGAAGAGTGTGGAGGGGTTGGAGAAGAGTGTGGAGGGGTTGGAGAAGAGTGTGGAGGGGTTGGAGAAGAGTGTGGAGGGGTTGGAGAAGAGTGTGGAGGGGTTGGAGAGGAGTGTGGAAGGGTTGGATAGGAGTGTGGAGTGGTTGGAGAAGAGTGTGGAGGGGTTGTAGAAGAGTGTGGAGGGGTTGGAGAAGAGTGTGGAGGGGTTGGAGAAGAGTGTGGAGGGGTTGGAGAAGAGTGTGGAGGGGTTGGAGAGGAGTGTGGAAGGGTTGGAGAGGAGTGTGGAAGGGTTGGAGAGGAGTGTGGAAGGGTTGGAGAGGAGTGTGGAGTAGTTGGAGAGGAGTGTGGAAGGGTTGGAGAAGAGTGTGAAGGGGTTGGAGAGATGTGGAGGGGTTGGAGAAGAGTGTGGAGGGATTGGAGAAGAGTGTGGAGGGGTTGGAGAAGAGTGTGGAGGGGTTGGAGAAGAGTGTGGAGGGGTTGGAGAAGAGTGTGGAGGGGTTGGAGAAGAGTGTGGAGGGGTTGGAGAAGAGCGTGGAGGGGTTGGAGAGGAGTGTGGAATGGTTGGAGAGGAGTGTGGAAGGGTTGGAGAGGAGTGTGGAGTGGTTGCAGAGTAGTGTGGAAGGGTTGGAGAGGAGTGTGGAGTGGTTGGAGAGGAGTGTGGAGTGGTTGGAGAGGAGTGTGGAAGGGTTGGAGAGGAGTGTGGAGGGGTTGGAGAGGAGTGTGGAGTGGTTGGAGAGGAGTGTGGAAGGGTTGGAGAGGAGTGTGGAGTGGTTGCAGAGTAGTGTGGAAGGGTTGGAGAGGAGTGTGGAGTGGTTGGAGAGGAGTGTGGAGGGGTTGGAGTGGAGTGTGGAGTGGTTGGAGAGGAGTGTGGAGGGGTTGGGGAAGAGTGTGGAGGGGTTGGAGAAGAGTGTGGAGGGGTTGGAGAGGAGTGTGGAGTGGTTGGAGAGGAGTATTGAGGGGTTGGAGAGGAGTGTGGAGGGGTTGGAGAGGAGTGTGGAGGGGTTGTAGAGGAGTGTGGAGGGGTTGGAGAGGAGTGGGGAAGGGTTGGAGAAGAGTGTGGAGGGGTTGGAGAAGAGTGTGGAGGGGTTGGAGAAGAGTGTGGAGGGGTTGGAGAAGAGTGTGGAGGGGTTGGAGAAGAGTGTGGAGGGGTTTGAGAAGAGTATGGAGGGGTTGGAGAAGAGTGTGGAGAGGTTGGAGAAGTGTGTGGAGGGGTTGGAGAAGAGTGTGGAAGGGTTGGAGAGGAGAGTGGAGTGGTTGGAGAGGAGTGTGGAGTGGTTGGAGAGGAGTGTGGAAGGGTTGGAGAGGAATGTGGTGTGGTTGGAGAGGAATGTAGAGTGGTTGGAGAGGAGTGTGGAAGGGTTGCAGAGGAGTGTGAAGTGGTTGGAGAGGAGTGTGGAAGGGTTGGAGAGGAGTGTGGAGTGGTTGGAGAGGAGTGTGGAGGGGTTGGAGAGGAGTGGGGAAGGGTTGGAGAAGAGTGTGGAGGGGTTGGAGAAGAGTGTGGAGGGGTTGGAGAAGAATGTGGAGGGGTTGGAGAAGAGTGTGGAGGGCTGACGAGTGTCCCAAAAAAAAAGCTTCTAAAGCCAAGTCGGATGACTGATGTTGCAATTACCATTGTAGCAGCTGACACTACATTCAGCAGTGGGTGGTTCTGAGTTTTTACACAGACTGCAGTTTGCCCATTTAAAGGTGTGTGTGTGTGTGTGTGTGTGTGTGTGTGTGTGTGTGTGTGTGTGTATGTTTGTACTTGTGTGAATGAGTGTATTCCATTTGACTAGTTATCATCGGCACCCGTCACATACCAAATGCTAACCCTGACCACCACACGGAAGGCAATGCCAAACCACCCAGTTTAATCGATGCCACGAGACTGCTTTGGCAGCATTGAATCTACCTTCGGGCAAAGCATAACAGGGAGAGCTCCCATCAAGCTAAGTGATTTTTTTCTGACAATACATTATATGAAAACAAAAATATTGTAATTAAGAGTACAAAAACGCACACACAAAATATTGTAAACAAGCGTTACGCCTTGGTCCCCCGTCGGTGAAGTGATGCGAATTGACAAAGTGGAAGACGCAAGGCGGCCATCTTGGATTTTGACGTGGCGACCCAATATTCAATAGCGTTCTTCCTTATCCATAGATACACCCACACACCAGATTAGAAGTTAGTAGTTCGTTTATTTTTCAAGATATTTCGCTCACAAGGTTCAGACATATATATGGTGGCGGCCATCTTGGATTTTGACGTGGCGACCCAATTTTCAATAGCTTTCTTCCTTATGCCGAGATACACCGACACACCAGGTTAGAAGTTGGTACTTCGCTTATTTTTCAAAATATTCCGCTCACAAGGTTCAGACATACATGGCGGTGGCCATCTTGGATTTTGACGTGGCGACCCAATTTTCAATAGCGTTCTTCCTTATGCGTAGATACACACACACACACACACACCAGATTAGAAGTTAGTAGTTCCTTTATTTTTCAAGATATTTCGCTCACAAGGTTCAGACATATATATGGTGGCGGCCATCTTGGATTTTGACGTGGCGACCCAATTTTGAATAGCGTTCTTCCTTATGCTGAGATACACCGACACACCAGATTAGAAGTTGGTACTTCGCTTATTTTTCAAGATATTCCGCTCAAAAGGTTCAGACATTCGTGGCGTCAGACATACATGGCGGCGGCCATCTTTGATTTTGACGTGGGTTGCACACACACACCAAATTAGAATTCGGTCCTTTGCTTACGCACGCACGCATGTACGCACGCCCGCACGCACGCATGCACGGACGGACACACGGATGGAGGGGAAAACTTTAGTCCCCCTTTCGCTCCGTGGTGCGACGGGGGACAATAAGCGTATGCACCACACATGCACGTGCGCATACACACACACACACACACACACACACACACACACACACACACACACACACACGCGCGCACACACACACACACACACAGAGACACACACACATCCGGCCCAGAGCGAAGCGGCAAGGCTACCATTACCATCTCAGTCGGGACGAAGAACACTGAGTGTGGTAGCACCCGGAGGATGACGAAAGCGAGCTTGGGTGAGACCATCGTGGCGGAGATACCACTTGGCGTGAACGACTGAGGAAGCCCCGGGAGAGCTCGAGTGATTATTCAGACACGGTGAGGGATGGGGACGTCGCCGCTGTTGAGACTGGGAGCAACAAGGGCTCAACAGAAGCCCCATGCGTGAAGCACTTTGGGGAATGTGTTGTGGAGGAGGTGGTGGCCTAGTGGAACTCGATCAAGTGCACAGAGCGCCGGACGTAGGTTTAGCAGAGTGCGTGAAAAGGTCAACAGATTACCGAATACAATTTGTCTACAAGCATGAACACAACAAACCAGAAAAGGTATATCTCACTCACCATGCAAAAAAACTTACTGAAACAGGTGCGAATAGAAGATGTCACACACCAAACCGAAATAGCAACAAATACAGCAGCCCCAACTATTACAAAAAAGACAAAAGAGAAATACAGGACAAAATATTAAGAGATATATAATGACAACTGGGAGACAGACAAAAAAAGCAGAGAAATATAAAAAAAAGAATTCGACTGATTGGGGATAGACAAAGAAGGATCACCGGAATTGCCAAGGAGAGGTCAGCTCTACTGGGATGGAGAACGAAGCATAATACTGGAAATTCCCAAGACCAAGGACACACATAAATGGCTTTAAAAAGATAGCTGGACTGAGTAAATGGGACAAGTGTAGATTCTGCAAGATGGAAACAGAAAGCATGGGCCACCTCCTATAGAGATGTAGAAAAACTCATGTCAGAGCAGCTGTACACCCAAAGGCACAACAAGGTATGTAGAGTAATCTACTGGCACATCTGCAGATATTTCAATATCCCTGTTCGAGAAAACTCACGGAAACATGTACCAAAAGCAATTATTGAAAACGAGGACATAATGCTCACGTATGACTTGATCCCATTCTGCATGAGCATAGAAAACATAGCACTGTGGCCAGATATAGTACTCAGATACAAAAAGGAAAATAAGGCATTGCTAATTGAGATTTCAGTACCCAGTGATTTTGGTCGAAATAACGCAGAAATCAAGAAAATGACAAAATATCGAGATCTCAAGAATGAAGTAAAATATCTTGGAAGCTAAATAGCGCCAAAATCTGGGAACATTACCACAAACAAACTGTAGTTGGAAGCTTTCCGGGGCTCAGTGATGATCCTGAAAAAGAGCCCTTGGAACAAAATTCTGAGAACAAGAACACTTAGCCCGTGAATCATTTTCACCGAAACGAAGGTGAATACTTTGAGTCCTGGGGGGGACTCCGTTCCACCTTCTGAGGATCTAATTATGGAGATGACAATCAACGACACACGCACACATATCTTGCAGACACTCAAATATATTTCTGTAAGTGTGTATAACTATACCAAAACAGGTGTACAAAGAGCAATACCAGAGGTGACAATGGATACCAGTATGAAAAGTTACACTAAAGAATACACGTGTACTCAACCGTCCAGTACCTAATGGAGATTTCAGAAGGTGGAAAATTTTGGAGCAGCTGGACCAGTGATTTTTATGAGCAAGTCATTGACCTTCATTTCCCTAGTATGTTTCAAGTTAAACCACCATTCCTCTATTATATAAATCCTGATGCCTTGCATGAAAATACAATCACTTTATAACTTTTTCAGCTTTTACTTGGTCTTCATGGTCAATGAAGTTCCCAATTCTCAAGTCAGGCCAGATCAGATCTGTGACTTGCTACAGGTACAATGTAAACCTGTAGGAATATGTTTCATGGTGGAGTTGTAGACAACTATACCCTCTTCCTGCACCAGGTTTCCTGGTGAGGAGGGTGTATGGATATGAACACTCAGCAGGATTAAAAACAAAACTCGTCTTAGGGTGGAGGAGCTCTTCGTGAGCCAATGGCCATCCATATCTGGCACTCACCTGTGTCTGTGGATCCTCTTGCAGTTGGGTTACCTCTTTCGAGAAGGTCTGGTAGTGAGAGTGATGTGACATGTGGTGGTTCCATGTCTGGCTTTTTTCCTTTTGTTACTGAAGTTCACCAGGGTTGTGTACTGGCCACCACATTTTCAGCGCTTGTATCGACTGGATTCTGGGGAAGATGTTGGATCGATCTAGCTGTGATGTATCATTTGGGAATGTCAAGCTATCCGAACTTGATTTCGCAGATGATGCAGTCATCTATGCAGAGACCCTGGATATCCTTATGGGGGCCCTCAAGGCATTGAATGAAGTGTCGTAGGTTTTTTTTGTTGTTGTTGTTTTGTTGTATACAACATCGAGGCTCGTGAAAGAGCTAACATTAATCACAGAAAAAGTCAAACCGACACATAAAACACAAAATAAGGGGAGCGGTAGACAAGATGGGAAGAGAGGGGGAAGGACACAAACACAGATTTGAGAGCAGGGACATCGAGAGATTTGTGGGAGGGAGAGGGCTTGGGGGGAGGTGGGAGAGGTATAAAACATATGGACACTGCAAGGACTTCCAGGAAAGAAGTTGGAATTTCAAAAAAGTGTATCTGGGGTGAATTAGCGGGGGTAGAAAATATCAAGGTTTTGGATGGGGGAAGATAAGAGATGGTTGTGAACAGCTGTTTTAAAGACCTGGAGGGAGGAGTGGGATTGAAGAGAGTGAGGGAGTTTGTTCCAGTGGCGGGAGAAAAGGGGAATGAAAGAGTGAAGGTGAGCAGACAGAGTCTTGATTTTGGCAGTTTATCCATAAGAGGGTTGATGGCAGATCTTGTGCGACCTGTAGGAATATTTTGGGGACAGAGCACAGAGAGAGCTGGGGGAGCAAGGCCGGAGAGGAGTCGGTAGAAGACAGAAAGGCCACCAACCTGCCTGCGGTGAGTGAGTGAAAGGCCCTCGGAGTTAGCTTCATCGCGGGAGATTCCAATGATTCTGAATGCTTTGGTTTCAACAGCGTGAAGCCGAGCTAGGTGTGAGGAAGGAGCACCGGCCCAGAGGGGGGAACAGTATTTAATTGAGCTGCGGATGAAAGCCTTGTATGAGGTGAAGGCTTGTAGATACTGTAAGTGTATGCAGGACCAACTCAGGTGTGCCAGGGAAGGACTTCGCACGACGGAGGATGCCCAGTCGGCGACTGGCTTTGGAGGCCAGCTTGGAAATGTGGTTTTCCCAGGAAAGATCATGTCAGATAGTGAGACCCAAAAGCTTGAGCGACAGAACTTCTTGGAGAGGATTGTTGAGAAAGTAGATGGGAGGGTTGTCCAGTCGGTCTTTTCGGAGAGACATAGTGAGAGTGTGAGATTTGTCAGGATTGAATGACATGTTCCATTTGTTTGACCAGTCTGTGATTTTGTGCAGGTCTGCAGAGAGTGAGGAGGCTGCCGACTGCCGATCTGAGGGATGAGGAATGGAGCGGCAGAGAGTGGAGTCATCAGCAAAGAGATAGAGAGGATTTTCCAGAGAGTCGGAGATATAAACTGGGATTATGGGTCTCCTGGGTCTAAACTAAGATCCAGGCTTTCAATGACATATTGGATGCTGCTACTTTACCTGTACCTATCTGTGGTGAGGATGTTGAGGTCACAGAGGGATTCACATACCTTGGCAGTGATATTCATGTCTCCCCATATTGAGAGTCATAGGTCAATAGACGTCTGGGTTGGTACTGGGGAGTTATGGATTCATTGGATCATGGGGTGTGTCACTATCGGTATGGGGCATGGTGCTTTGTGCAGGAGGATGAAAGTCTGAGTCTTTAAATCATTGGTGCTTCCAGACTTGCTCTACGGATATGAGACTTGGATTATGACCAAGGATCTGAGACAAATACTTAACTCCTTCGCTACAACATCTCTTCGGAGAATCCTTGGCTATTGATGGTCAGACTTTGTGCCCAATGAGCGTTTGCTGAGAGAGATTCAGATGAGATTTGTTACCTGTATAGTCTGTAAGTATCAGCTGCGGCTGTATGGACATGTGGCTCGTTTTCCTGACGCTGATCCTGCTCACCAGATTATCTCAGCGAGGGGGCCTCGTGAGTGACGGAGGTCAACGGGCCGACCATATGCCTCGTGTTTGGAGCAGGTTGATCGGCATCTCAAGGAAATGGGGATGGGCCAGGCTTTTGCCTGGGAGATGGCCAGACAGAGGCTCCTGGAGTACTGGCGGAAAGTGGACGTGGTGACGCACTGCTCCGGCGCATGCTCCCACACCTGACCTGACCTGAAGTTGCCAATAAATTATGCTTGTCCTGCATACACTTACAGTATCTACAAGCCTTCAACAACGTAATTCATATTTTCAACAGACTTGATCTGGTTAAGTCTGTCCTCTGGCTTATTGTTGTTTTATACCTTGATCAACAAGGTTTTACTGTATAATAAGCTAGGTGCTCAATTACAAACCATAACTTTGCAGAAAAAATACAAAACATTGCACAACACAACGATAATTCAAACGAATGAGAAATGCACTGGGCTCGTTGGCAGGTGTGGAATGCTGCGGGCTGGGGACCAGCTGTTGGCGGTAGATGGTGTTGGATTGGAGCACCAAGGGCTGGAAGAAGCTGTGAGGCTGTTGGCCGGAGCTGGAGACAAAGTCCGCCTGCTTGTCATGCCCAATGGTGACATGATGCCGGAGTCCTATGAGCTTGGCATCGGTAAGTTCCTCTTCATGACTTTCACACAGATCTTGTGATGTTCTCTGTATCTTTATCGAATACACCTTATTTATCAACTCATCATCATAACTTCAACACAGAAAATGTATTCTTTTTTTTCTTAAAGGGGCACTTCGGGATTTGATCTTTGTATACAGAAAAACAGATAGTTTACATTTATCATTCTTCAAAGTCGAGGTTCATGGAAGAGCTTGAACACAGAACAGCACAGGAGGAGAACAAAACATAGTGGAAAGGGGGAAAACACCAACGACAGACGGGTAGAGGGACACAAAATCGGAATAAATGGATGGCGGAAGAATGGGCAAGAGGAATGATGAGAGCAAAGCCAGTGGATGACAGGGGGTGAAAAAGCTGGATGCAAGTTCAAACACAGCAAGAAGGGGTGCATGAAAGAAGATGAAGGGGGGAAATGGAGCAAAAAATGAAAAGGAGGATGGAGGGAGAGGAGAAATCACATCAATAATAATGAACTCACAATGAAGGAGAAATCATAATGAGCTGGAAAGGAAAGGGTGGGCTTGGGGAGAGTTAGGGTAGAAAAGATCAGGAGTATGGATTGGGGATAATCTGAGGATGTAGTGAACAGCCATCTTGAAGCCCAAGAAGAGAGAATGACATTGAACAGACTGAGGCAGTTATATCCACAGATGAGACAAAAGAGGCATGTATGAGTTCAGGTGAGTAGTGAAACTGCATTTTGTAGTTTCACCAGAATTGGGTTACTGGAAGACCCTGTGCACCCTGTAGAAACCTAGGGATTGGACAGCATAGAGAAGGCAGTGGGTGCAAGACCAGAAAGCAGGCGGAAGAAGACAGAGGCCACCAACCTATCTACGACGACGGAGTAACAGGTCCATAGATTCATATTCACTGCAGGACATTCCAATGATTTTGAGAGCCTCGGTCTCCATGTGGTGGGGCGGCTTAGCTCAAATATTCAAAAGAATTGTGCATTTTGTGATACAAGCACCAAATTTGGCACACTAGTAGACTATCATATTATGAAAAGATCTGGATATTGGGCCATCTCAGATTCAGAGATTTGATTTTTGCAAGATTTGCAGATTTTGCAAGCTGAGATTGCAACGCCAGGGACGGCCGACTCCTTCCTACGAGCTGCTCACGTCACCCGCACAAGAAGAGCTCATCAAATCACTGCAGCGGCACTGCACATCCTGCAACACCGTGCGTATGAACGCCACCGTTCGCCAGATGACATATGCTGATGATGCAGAAGACCTGCCTGAGTTCGAAGACTGGTGTCACCAGAGAGGAGAAGACATTCCCAACTTTCAGTACTGGGCAACTGTGCTGGAACTAGAGATGTTGGTACTGGTCTACGTGCGTTCTCTGCGGCAGGCTTCATTCACGATGTACCTTGATGCCCTGACGGAACTGGTCCCATGGTTCCATGCCTTAGACCACACACACTATGCCAGGTGGGTCCCTGTTCACCTGAGGGACACGGTTGCACTCCCAATGAAGCACCCAGATGTAGCCAGAGAATTCAGGGCTGGCAACTTCACTGTACAGAAGACGAAGAAGGTGTTCTCTTCGATCCCAATCGAATCGAAATCTTGCAAAAATCAAATCTCTGAATCTGAGATGGCCCAATATCCAGATCTTTTCATAATATGATAGTCTACTAGTGTACCAAATTTGGTGCTTGTATCACAAAATGCACAACAGGTTTGCTATGCTGCTACACTAATGGCATTAATATGTGCAAGTTGTGAGACAGCTGCACCAACCCAAAATAAAGATCCCTACTCCATCTGGCTCCAGAAGAAGGCCTTTTAATTTGTTACAAGTTTGGATTTGCCAAGTTAAGAAAGACTTGACATGACAGAGGATGCTGAGTCGGCGGCAATTCTTTGGAGGCTAACTTTGATATGTCGATTGGAGGCTAACTTAGATATGTCGATTGGAGGCTAACTTAGATATGTGGATTGGAGACTAACTTAGATATGTCGATTGTAGGCTAACTTTGATATGTCGATTGGAGGCTAACTTAGATATGTGGATTGGAGGCTAACTTAGATATGTCGATTGTAGGCTAACTTAGATATGTCGATTGTAGGCTAACTTAGATATGTCGATTGTAGGCTAACTTAGATATGTGGATTGGAGGCTAACTTAGATATGTGGATTGGAGGCTAACTTAGATATGTCGATTGTCGGCTAACTTAGATATGTGGATTGGAGGCTAACTTAGATATGTGGATTGGAGGCTAACTTAGATATGTCGATTGTAGGCTAACTTAGATATGTGGATTGGAGGCTAACTTAGATATGTGGATTGGAGGCTAACTTAGATATGTCGATTGTAGGCTAACTTAGATATGTCGATTGTCGGCTAACTTAGATATGTCGATTGTCGGCTAACTTAGATATGTGGATTGGAGGCTAACTTAGATATGTCGATTGTAGGCTAACTTAGATATGTGGATTGGAGGCTAACTTAGATATGTGGATTGGAGGCTAACTTAGATATGTCGATTGTAGGCTAACTTAGATATGTGGATTGGAGGCTAACTTAGATATGTCGATTGTAGGCTAACTTAGATATGTCGATTGTAGGCTAACTTAGATATGTCGATTGTCGGCTAACTTAGATATGTGGATTGGAGGCTAACTTAGATATGTCGATTGTAGGCTAACTTAGATATGTGGATTGCCCAAAGAAGATTGTGACTGATGGTGATGATTCAAGAGGTTTGTTAAGGAAGTATATGGGAGGGTTCGCCAGATGATCTTTTTGGAGAGACAGAGTTAGAGTGTGAGAATTGTTGGGGTTAAAAGACGTATTCCAAGTATTTCCATCAAGGTCTCCTGATTCTGTCAAGGTCTGCTTCGAGGGAAGAGGCTGCTGTCTTCCTATCTGGATGAGGGATTATATGACGGGTTGAGCCACCAGCAAAAATATAAGGTGGGTTTTCCAGATAATCAGAAACATTGTTCATGAAGAGGAGAAACAGTGAGTGCTTTGCCCAAGACACTGTCTTTGGGCACACCAACCTCGACATGGAGAGAATATGAGGATCCAGTTGAAAGTGATGTGCTTATTGTAAGAGTAGGACACATCAACTACCCATGAAAGGAGGTGCCCTTGGATACCATAGGTTGATAGTTTGGTGTGCCAGACTGTGCCAAACTGTGTTAGACTGTATCAAATAGTCATGATATGTCCAGAGAACCAACCCTGATCTTTTTCCTGAGATTGAGGGCTTTCATCCATTGCTGGGAGAGTTAAAGTCCAGGGTGGAGTGACTGGATCCAAAACATAACTGATGGTTTGAGATCAGGCCATCAAAGAAAAAGGAGTTGATCTCAACTGTGATGATGGATTCCAGGACTTTGCATATAATTGGAAGTAACGTAGTCGGCCTGTAGTCAAGAGGATATCTTTTTTAATCATTTTATGCAATGCAGTGATGTTGGCTGACTTCCAATTAGATGGAAGATGACCTCGGGCAAATTAATGGGTGAATATTGGGTAGAAAGAGGATGAGCAAGAGTGGCAGAACAGCTTTCCAGAACACTTGCATTGATGCCATCCAGGCTATCAAAGAATCAGGGTCTAAGGTTGCCATAAACTGGTATGTCTTCTCATGTGAGAAAGACAGTATCCAGTGCAGGATCAGTTGGGTGTGAGTGGATAGTAGTAGGTGTAGGGAGCGAGGGGTTGGGTGCACGAGATTTGGATGTTCACTTTCAGTCACTCACCGCAGGCAGGTTGGTGGTCTTTCTATCTTCTGCCGACTCCTCTCCGGCCTTGCTCCCCCAGCTCTGTCTGTGCTCTATGCCCCAAATATTCCTACAGATCGCACAAGATCTGCCTGCAACCCTCTTATGGTTAAACTGCCAAAATCAAGACTCTCTGCTCACCTTCACTCTTTCATTCCTCTTTTCTCCCACATCTCGAACAAACTCCCTTACTCTATTCAATCCCACTCCTCCCTCCAGATCTTTAAAACAGCTGTTCACCACCATCTCTTGTCTTCCCCCATCCAAAACCTTGATCTTTTAAACCCCCGTTAATTCACCCCAGATCCACTTTTCTGAAATTCCAACTTCTTTTCTGTAAGTCCTAGCAATGTCCATGTGTTTTATAGCCCCCCCCCTCCCTCCTGTGCCTTCTCCCCCCCAAGCCCTCCCCTTCCCACAGATCTCCTGATGTCCCTGCTCTCAAATGTTGTACTTGTGTGCTTCCCTCTCTCTCGCCATCTTGTCTCCTGCTCCCTTCATCTTATGTTTTATGTGTCAGTTTGTCTTTTAGTGATTCATGTTAGCTCTTACACGAGCCTCGATCTTGTATACAAAAAAAAAAAAATGTGAGCATTGCAGAATTCAAACATTCAGCTTTCTCACAAGTAGACTCGGCTGTGGTGTCATTTTAAATGAGGGAAGGGAAAGAGTGGGAGCATACACCAGAGATGGACTTGACAAGGTGGCACCAGCCATTTGAGGAAGGAGACAGTTTCTGGAGTTCAGCCCTGTGGGTGGCCAGATGTTGTTTTACCGACCAGATGTTATTGAGATTGGACACACTATTGTTATAAGCTTTATTGAATAATCAGAGAAACTTTGCAGGGAAACAGGTTTATTTACACATTATTGTGTAATAACATGAAGAATGAACTGTAACGATATCAGAACTGGAGATGCTGAGATAAGGGCAATTTTCTACATTTCTCAAATAAAAAGGAGCTACTTTTCTTCAAATATTTCTCATAAATCTTGGCAATTATTTTAAAGATACCAAGACGATAACCATAGTTTAATCGAGCTGCACCATCGATAACGTAAATCAGTTTGGCATTTGATATTTTAAACTCTATGCACCCTTTTACTTTTCTTTCATCAGCCTAATTTGAATTGTTTGGATGACTTCGGGCAAAATGAAATTCTTAAAATATTTTCCGAGTACCACATATTGAATACTTGTACAGCAAGGAATTTGCATCGTATATTAATTGTTTCCTTAAAGGTTTTCATATTTATTATTGGCTACATTCTATATTTATTTGGAACATTTATTGGCAAACAGAGTACGGGCGTCAATCCTCGTTGAATCAATCACAGGTAATCCTTTTTGTTCTTCACCTACACTACTTTTGATGAAAGATGCAACAGTTTTAGATATTGAACAAACTAAGCAAAAATGTTGTAACAAGTTTTAAATTAAGCCTTTCAAGGATTCATAAACAAAACGCAACTAGAACGGGCACTCGGTAGAGCGCATACCTTCGCCGCAGCTACTTTTGTTGCCAAAATAAAAGACTACAAGATCTGTGTAGCAAAGCATTTTGGCATTAGTTTCATACAAATTGGACACAAATTGACCGCGCTATGGTAAAAAGACGATTTTGACCTTTTCATGACCTTGACCTTGACCTTTGACCCGATCGATTCCAAAATCTAATCAAATGGTTCCCGGATAATAACCTATCATCCCACCAAATTTCATGCGAATCGGTTGAATACTTTTTGAGTTATGCGAATAACATACACACACACACACACACAGACATACAAATAAATACACAGCGATCAAAACATAACCTTCCGCTTTTGCGAAGGTAAACAAATAAATACACAGCGATCAAAACATAACCTTCCGCTTTTGCGAAGGTAATTATCAATAACTCAAGTGAATTGTCATGCATGCTGACTTGGTATTGCAGGTAGTCATCATTTATCAATAGCATGGTGGTATAGATGTGCCTTGAAATATTTTCTATCCTGTAAGAAAACGATGTTATATTAGGTCATTGGGGCATTAGGTCATTGTACCTTAAAATGCCTGTTGTTGGAGACGGCGTGAGGTTGCTGCAGTGGGCGTTGGAGACGGCGTGAGGCTGGAAGGTGTGAAAACATTTTGCTACCCGGGAGATATTTTCCCAGAAGTAAAATAAATTCATTTGTTCCCAGAAGTTAAAATTTGTTAAAAAATTTCCCAGAAGTAAAAAAAAAAAAAAAAAAAGAAGTAAAAAAATATTCATTTGTAAAAAATGAAAACTTATCAAGCAGCTGTCTTCATACTTTTAGACAAACTAATTGCATAATGGCCTGATGATCGTCACAATAAATGATTCTGCATCAAGATACCATTATGCTGATCGGTTATTTCACACAGCGAAGAGGTTTTCATCGTACAGTGTTATTTATATGCATGAACAGTGTTTAGCATATTTATTGCACAAAACTGTATTCCTATTTAGTTTTCTATCTTAAGATAAATGAATAATCCCAAGTGGGACAGACAATCGTCTCCCGATGGAGGGCGGTCATATTTCATTTGGTGATAAAGTTGAATTTCATTTTGATTTGATGGAAAATTATCGGCTCGTGGCGACTGAAAGTCCTGATAAGACGATTGTATTCGCGCAGAGAAAACTATATAGGATGAGCGGGTCTTGAATTGATAAAAAACACTCCATTCGTTTTCCTCCAGTGAAAGGACCCTTGAACCTTTTCAGACCCTATAAGGATGTAAAGGGTCTGGGAGTCTATAGGGGTAAGGCGTCTTAAAGGTGTAAGGGTCTAAAGGAGTCTAAAGTGTTGAAAGGGTCTTAAAAATGACTAAAAAGGTCTAAAGGAGTCTAAATGGTCTAAGGGATCTAAAGGGTACATTCCAATAGTAGGGTTTAAAGGGTCTAAATAGTCTAAAGGTCAAAAGGGTCTGCAGGTATAAGAGGTCTATAGGGGCCTACAGGGTAAAAATGAGCTAAAGGACTAAGGGATCTAAAGGATATTGAAAGGTCTAAGGGGTTAAAAGGGTCTAAAGCTGTAAAGGGTCAAGTGCTCAAAGCAGTCTAACGGGACTATGTGGTCTAAAGTGTTGAAGGGGTCTAATGTGTCTAAAGTGGTCTTAATTGTCTTAAGGTGGGGTCTAATAGTCTAAAGGGTCTATGGGGTCTAAATATCCAAAGGGTACATTCCAATAGTAGTTGGGGTCTAAATGTCTATAGGGTCTTAAGCGTTATATAAGGTCTGGAGGGTGTAAAGTGTCGATACGGTCTTAAAAAGGACTATAAGGGTAAAAGGACCCGTTTAGTTCTTTTAAGACCCTGTCGACACTTTACACCCTTTTAGACTACACCCTATAGACCCCTAAAGACACTTTATGAAGGCCCCCAATGTCAGTCATGAGATTAGGGTCATCTCTCAGGACGCATCTCGTGCTTTTGATACAGACTGGCATTCCACCTTGCTCTCCAAACTCTCTGCCTATGGCATCCAAGACCAACTCCACAATGGCTTACTGACTTCCTCTACTCTCATAGCCAACTTGTAGCATCCACTCTCATAGCCACGTCAAGGCTGGAGTGCCCCATGGCAGTCATTGTTCTTCTGGGTCGAGTCCTATTCCTGTGCCCAGTCCTAGATATACAAGTAATAAAAACATTTTAATGCAAAGGGATGTAGGGATGTTACTCAAGAGTACCCACTCTCTGGGTGGATAGAATTTGCGATGGAGTCTGGGTGGACAGTCTTTTTTTTGCAACTATACTATATATATGTTTGTGTGGTGTGCAGGGTCCATTGGGGACTACAGGGTCTTATGGATCGTGGGGTTCTAAAGGGTCTAACAAGGTATATTAGGTCTTAGGGTTCTAAAGGGTCTTACAGGGTCTATTGGGTATTGAGTGTCTAAGGGGGTCTATGGAGTCATAAAGGGTCTTACAGGGTCTATTGGGTATTGAGTGTCTAAGGGGGTCTATGGAGTCATAAAGGGTGTTAGGGATTTATAGATCTAAAGGGGCATAAGGGGTCTGAAGAGTTTTAGGGTTCTAAAGGTTCCAAAACAGTGGTTCCCAACATTTTTGTCCATGACCCAAAATTTGAAATCACATTCGCCTTAAGACCTAAATGGTACCAGTACCTACTTGGTACCGGTACCTACGATACATATTGTCAGAGAAAATGCTTTCAATGTGAAAAAACCCTCCTCAAAAACTGGGATTTTGGATTTGGAATTCAAGTTTGGGTCACGACCCTGGGTTTGAGAACTCTTGGTCTAATGAGTCTTTGCAGTCTTAGGGATTTAAAAGGTGTCTTGGGGGTTTTCAAGCGTGTTAGGGGTCTTAATGGTCTTAGGAGTCTTTAGCGTCTTAAGGTTTTTCAATATAGTATGTAATTAATATACCTACTCACGTTCTGTGTAGACAAACACACACCGACAGACAAAGAGACAAATGGAGCCAAATGCTTTGGCCAGGGTAATTAAGAGTTTAAATTAAGAGGTTTAAATTGAACAACAATGCAACATCTCTTGAGATGCCCGAATCTCGCGATATGTGATTGATATACAAGCATAGATTAATTTTGAGTTAATTAGCTAATTATTTCACCACCTCGATGGAAATTTAATAAGAGCTCCATTAGTTTTTGCGCATTGACATGAATCATTATGCCGAGTTTCAAAATGATCCCTTGTGCCACCTTGGAGGAGTAAGAAAAAACGAAAAAAAATGTTAATGGGCCCACTTCAGCCCACTTCAGCCCACATCACCAGATCTGATCCCAATCTATAATTTGTGGCCAAAATATCTGGCCTGGCTTGGCTTTGGCTTTAAATACCTCGCTTTGGCTAGGATGAGGTTGATAGCTTGACTACTCTTCGCGAAGGACACCATGTGGTCTATGAATGTCCATCAACTCATACTGACATATGGGATTCCCAGTTGAATGTTCATTCCCAGTTGAATGTTCATTCCCTGTTTAACAGTTTATAGCTGGGTCAACATTCAAACCCAGGCTAACCGGCTCAGAGACGAATGTGCGTACCTCTCGGCTATCCTGCCAGCCTTCAAAAGGGAAATGTTATTATATTCACAGTCAATCTGAGAACACCACATGCAACACATGGCTGCCTCCATGGAAATTGCTGAGAAATTCACGAAAATTGCATTACATGCTTGATCATGTATTTCTGCTTAACGAGAGTGAAAATTTGGATAATGGTTAAATATTCAGAACCACCTTTAGAGGCCATTTTGCCCCACAGAGCAGGGGTTGGCCTTTTTCGGGCACCGTGGTCCCCAACCCTGTTAGTCTCCTCTTGCAACACACAGGGAATTACCAGTGAACTGGTACTCAATTTGCCGACCTCGGAAGGATGACAGGCTGAGTCAACCCCCCTGGCGTAAATTCAGCAATCAACTGGGATTCGAACCCAGGATCCTAGGATCCCAAGCCCGCACCCTAACCGCTAAAGGCACGGTCCCATAGAGCCTGCGTTGGTATACGATGAGCTACGATGGCCCACAATCAGTCTGAACAAGTCGGGATGAACTGATGATGATGAAGTGATGGCTGATGGCTGGGGTTTATATACCCCCAAAGTAGCTACGAGGACGCACGGGTGAGGATGATCCTGCGTCCTCGCAGGATTGTCGTACGTTGTCGTACGACGGTCGTACGATGGTCTACGATTGTAGGATCGTGGACCATCGTAGACCATCTTTTGAACATTTCAAAAGATGATTTTCCAACCTACGATGGCCGCAAAATCGTACGTCGACGCAGGATGGGCTCCACGATGCTCCACGATCCTACCATCGTATACCAACGCAGGCTCTATGGGACCATGGCTTAAGCCAACACTGGGCTATAATGGTTAAATGTTTAGCATGGTAGAAAAGACGTCCGAGACGTTCGCATTTCGAGTCAATTCTTTATTAAACCGCAATGCTAAAAACCCTCAAAACCCCTGCTGAGAAACCCCGTTAAACCAAAATTAAAGCGTTTTTCACACATCACGAAACCAAAGGCAAAATGTTGCTGCGACACTACCCCCCCCCCCTCCTCGTGTGTTAATCGAATGGAAGGTACAAACAAATAGATTATGCTGTAAGATAAGAGATGTAAACTGTTCACTTAAAAAGTCACAGCATAGAGAAATGCACAACAAGCAAAATGTGCTCTCATAAATATCATGCTGGGAAGTGTACTTGACGCACAGAGCGAGTGGTGCAGGGGCACATGGTGGTAAGGATATCGTTGTGGTAGGTGTCGACTGTTGGGCGGTGGGAGGGATGGCTCTGGTGCTCTATGAAGAAAAGCAATGGAGACTGTAGCACGACTTCCGTTAACGACGTTAACATACCTTATCATTTAAAAAAAATAAAAAAATGAGCAGAGATTTAGATTAGATTGGGAGGGATTGGAGGAATTACTTTTGGGTTATGCATTGTGTTCATTTATAGGGTTATTGAATACACTAAGAAAATTTGCAAAACCTTTCTTTGTTTAATCCATTGTCTGAAGCTCATGCTATTGGCCAGAGTTGTTAGAGATCATATATAATAGAGAACCTTTTTTTTACAGGATCTAAGGCTCATAGTGGAGTTGCCACATATACATGTCACACACGTCGACATACAGACGAATACACGAGACACAACACAGAATTGTTAGATTAGACAAATGCAGCCACTGAGCTTGGGGGAAGTGCCATCACTTCCGGGGCACCGTGGGTACCAGCGACGCCACGTCAACGGTGCTGCCCTTCTCACCGCATCCAGCGGTGCATTTCCAAAAGAGGCATTGCCTCCTCATCATGTATGCCAACCTGTGGGGCTCGTCCATGCTCTTATCTCATTGAATGCTGAATGTCAAGCAAGGAAGCAGCACGTACCATTTTTAAAGTCTTTTATATGACTCCGCTGGGGGGGTTAAACCGCTGCCCTCCCAGAGCCAGAGGGGATGCGCAAACCATTTCACTACCAAGTCTGACTACAGGAGGCAGAACTAACTTTCATTAAATCAAGCTTATGTTGGACATAATCATCAAATTTATGTTTCCAAGTTTCACATGTTTTCCAGTGAACATATTGGTGAATGTTTTCAAAATGTTTAAATCAAAGTCGGTTCTGTTCTGCAGGAACCAAAGGAATAAATGTGGAAATCATGTTATCAGGAGATTTAAACATACCGCTGTGACGCTTCTCCCCCACATACTTCATGGTAGCTGTTGCATGTTGGCTGTCGTCACATCTAGTCAGGTTCACTATGTTTTTTCGTTCAAATTTTTTGGAGATTAGCAAAACTATACATTTTTGGAATATTCAGAGCATGAGGCTTCCAAAAATTAATGTTGGCATTTGCGTAGACACCTTTGCGAAAATGACACTCAGGACAGTGATGAAGATCTGTAAAAGCATATTCCTGAACGGTATAGACCTAGTATATCCTGTGTATAGGACTTATAGTTCAATCTGATACTAACAAGGCTGCTTTCTTGCTTTATAAACCCATACCTATAACTTCAAAGGACTTGCAATATCATGCATTATGTAATACAGTTATATCACAAATATAAAGACAATGGTTTTCAATCACCCTTGTTTGTTGCTTTTCTATAATCCTGAGCACTATTTTGAGGCCTTTATTGGATTCCTTGACCCAGAAAACATAGGATTAGCATATTTAATTAAGTTTCTTGGTTGACTAGAAGCCGAGATTGCGCAAAATATGTATTTCATGGCGGCCATTTTGAAAATCCAAAATGGCGGCCATGCAGGTGTCTGTGCAAATGGCAACATTGATTTTCGGATTCTCCATGCTCTGATGATTCCAAAAATGTACAGGTTTGCTAATCTCCCAAAATTTTGAACGAAATTATATTTGTTGACATAGTGAACCTGACAAATCAGTCTTTCTTACTTTACGCAAATGGACATTGATTTATTGACAATCAGCTTGAACTCGTTTTTTATCTCACTTGGAACGGAGTTCAGGGGAGCTTATGTGATGGTGCGTTGTCCGTCCGTCCGTCAGTCCGTAAACACTTTAAACTTCTTCTCCGAAACCGCTAATGGGATTGAGACCAAATTTTGTAGCTAAAGTTTGTTCACGGAATAAAAAGCAATGGGGTCAAGGGGGTTTACCGGGGTCAAAGTAAATTCAAGTTTGACCCCCGAAAATAGGTATTTGCTTTTTCCTCTGAAACTACACACACGATTTCGATGAAACTTGACCACAACCTCCACCACCCGCGCTGTACCGAAGTTTGTTCACGGCACTAAAAAAATCTGCCCCTTTGTGGGTCTAGGGGGGATTTCCCCCCAAAATATGTATTTGCTTTTTTTCTCAGAAACTAAACACACGATTTCGATGAAACTTGACCACAACCTTCACCACCCGTGATTTACCAATGTTTGTTCACGGCACTAAAAAAAATCTGCCCCTTTGTGGGTCTAGGGGGGATTTCCCCCCAAAAATGTATTTGCTTTTTTTCTCAGAAACTAAACACATGATTTCGATGAAACTTGACCACAACCTTCACCACCCGTGATTTACCAATGTTTGTTTAAGGCATTAGAAAAATTGGGGTCTGGGGAGGTATATGGGGTTGAGGAAGGGGGGGGGGGCACAAAATAGGTATTTTTTTGTTTAAAGTCTTATGATTATGTTAGTATGATTCTAAATGCTGCTCTGTCTTCCAGCAACCATTGAAACTAGCCGAAACCCGTGGAACATCCACGGAAGGGAGGATGTGGTGTATGGATAGAGTGTACCATTATGGATGGCATAGGGGATTTGCTTGTCCGAGTAAGAGTTAGGAAGAAAGATGAGAATGAAGAGTGCGTATATGAACAACGATCACCGACACCGGCACAAATGCATGCTCTGGATTGTCCACACAGTGGACGGCTTGCTTTTGCCTTTGCCTGTCCAATCAGCGGACGGCTTGCTACGCCTTCATCCAGCAGACACCAATACGATGGCGTCGTAAGATGGCGTCATATCGGCAGTTAATCGGATGCTTTTGGGCACCAACGTCGGCTAATTCAGATTTTTCGAGTATGGCTGTACGTGATAAACAAAGAGCGCGGTTCGTAGATCGTAAATCCATTAGTGCCGTGGGCATCGGGTCACTGGGTGCGGCGTAAAAGGGATAACAAAGTCGAGTCCTTATGCTATTATTATATAGACTAGCCGAAACCCGTGGAACATCCACGGAAGGGAGGATGTGGTGTATGGATAGAGTGTACCATTATGGATGGCATAGGGGATTTGCTTGTCCGAGTAAGAGTTAGGAAGAAAGATGAGAATGAAGAGTGCATATATGAACAACGATCGCCGACACCGGCACAAATGCATGCTCTGGATTGTCCACTTAGTGGACGGCTTGCTTTCGCCTTCGCCTGTCCAATCAGCGGACGGCTTGCTTCGCCTTCGGCCAGTAGACGCCAATACGATGGCGTCGTAAGCTGGCGTCGTATCGGCAGTTAATCGGATGCTTTTGGGCCCCAACGTCGGCTAATTCAGATTTTTCGAGTATGTCTGTACATGATAAACAAAGAGCGCGGTTCGTAGATCGTAAATCCATTAGTGCCATGGGCATCTGGTCACTGGGTGCGGCGTAAAAGGGATAACAAAGTCGAGTCCTTACGCTATTATTATATATATTGGTTTAAAATACCTTTAGTCAGTGCAGTATACTGTTTATTCTACCAGGTGAGCACGAGGGGTATTGCCCCTATGTTAATCAATAAAACGCACCTTCTTTCAGGGTGGTTTAAACATTTGCTTCTTTTCAACATTAAATTCCAGCATTTAATGTGTTTTGCCTCCTTTCACACTTTGCAGCATAGTACTTTTATTGACAATGCATTAATAATAAACTTTAGTTTGCTGCAATTTTACATTTTGTGGAACATGCCCAAGCCCTCTCACATCTGCTACGATTTATTCAATAGTTCGAAATCTGGGATTCTCCGCCATTCTTCATGCAGCACATCTTGTAGTTCTTTAAAATTTAGTGGTTGTTATCGTTGAAACCACAGTTAGCATTTTATTATTTCCCACAAATCGTGGCATCAGACTTGAGCAAATTCATCATTCCACAAAATCTGTACACAAACACGTTTGATGCAGGAGAAGGCCATTTGGCTCATCAATCCTGTACCCATCAGGAATACCTTTTCATCATAGTAGACCATCTGATGCTGTTTATTAAACACACTCATGAAAGGCTTGCGTGCACCTTACATGGAAATCTATGGGATTCACGGATCATTGCACGATCTTCATGCTTGCTTGACATCCCATTGACCATAGGCGTAGTTTGACTTCTTTACTTGGGAGGGGGAGGGGTGGGGGGGGGGGGGGGCAAGGGCTCAATATTAATAATGGGTAGCTAGGTCTGATTTCCAAAATTACCGTTTTTTTGTGTAGTTACAGTGTATGTGAAATCACAAATACAGTTTACGTTCATTATTGTTACTCATGTTTAAACACGCGATGTTTGCCCCGATACCCCCCAAACTCCGCCGGTGCCAGTGACTCTCCCAATTGTCAGGAAATCATGGTGGCCTGATGTGATAAAGTAGACTTCTATGTTTCATCAAACAAATCATTGCAAGGTCCTCTTTCTTCTTCAGTCGAGTTTATTTCCGATGGGGTGACTGTGGCTTTAAGTCTTTTTCTACTTCACGATGCCGTTCCCTACCTTTGATCTAGGAATGGCTAGGAAGGTTGAAACCGTCCCGATGAAGGCATTCACCTCATTTTATCTCCTTTAATTCCTTTCTCTGGGACATCATACTCTGAAAATGATCAATCACACTTTCCTTATTATTAAGATTTTTTTGCTGTCTATTGATAATCATATTTATACAATCACATCATCTACGTGTGGGCAATTTTCACAATTTGAAATGGGTGTCAATGACTTTTGGTAGTAAAGCATACGTGCATATCAATGTGTATCCATACGAAAAGAAAGAAGAGATTTCTGAGTGCATATGTTGTCAATTACATTAGAGGACATGGAAAAGATTTCTGATTGCTATAGAGTTTAACATGATATGATAGTGGGCTCACACTTTGAGAGATTGGATAGACTCTAATGACTGTAGAAACGAAGAACTAAAATAAATCCGTTTAAGGATTTTAGGAAAGAAAGAAACCCAATCATGATGTCATCCTCCTTGACATGTTGAGGAGGTGCTGTTGAAAGATTCTTTAAACAAGGAATCATTTGAATGTTTGGATA
The DNA here is from genome assembly GCF_964187855.1 of Myxine glutinosa. NCBI lineage: Eukaryota > Metazoa > Chordata > Myxini > Myxiniformes > Myxinidae > Myxine > Myxine glutinosa. The sequence continues at coordinate 25,810,075 of NC_136271.1, read as the reverse complement.
AAGCATATACTAGTACGACATATAAATTACACTCACATGAAAAACATACAATTGATGTCATCTCTCGTGTGTACGTAGTATGTGATTAATTTATTGTTATGTATACATATATATATATTAGCTTGGCTCAGCTCGCTACACTTGCCTCACCACGCGTCGTTACAGAGGAACAGGCTTGTTTTAGCTGAGTCTAATGACTGTACCTGAGATGCTGTGTTGTCATGATTTGCACCAATCATAATACAAACAATTATTTTGCACAAATTTATTTGTAGTGTTTGTGATATTACATTTTTATAAGCAATTTAGGTTGAAAAAAAAAACAATTAAAAAAAGAACCCCTCAGCACATAAATATGGGAGGGGTAGGTGCAGACTGGAAGTTTGGGACGATTACGCCTCATCTTCACGTAATTCAAAACACCTCGCCCCCACGTAATTTAAAACACCTCACCCCCACGTAATTTAAAACACCTCGCCCCCACGTAATTTAAAACACCTCACCCCCACGTAATTTAAAACACCTCACCCCCAAGTAATTTAAAACACCTCACCAAAAGGTAATTTAAAACACCTCACCACCACGTAATTTAAAACACCTCGCCCCCACCTAATTTAAAACACCTCACCACCAAGTAATTTAAAACACCTCACCACCAAGTAATTTAAAACACCTCACCCCCAAGTAATTTAAAACACCTCACCAAAAGGTAATTCAAAACACCTCGCCCCCACGTAATTTAAAACACCTCGCCCCCACGTAATTTAAAACACCTCACCCCCACGTAATTTAAAACACCTCACCCCCAAGTAATTTAAAACACCTCACCAAAAGGTAATTTAAAACACCTCACCACCACGTAATTTAAAACACCTCACCCCCACCTAATTTAAAACACCTCACCACCAAGTAATTTAAAACACCTCACCACTACGTAATTCAATACACGTCACCACCACGTAATTTAAAACACCTCACCCCCAAGTAATTTAAAACACCTCACCCCCACGTAATTTAAAACACCTCACCCCCAAGTAATTTAAAACACCTCACCAAAAGGTAATTTAAAACACCTCACCACCACGTAATTTAAAACACCTCACCCCCACCTAATTTAAAACACCTCACCACCAAGTAATTTAAAACACCTCACCACCACGTAATTTAAAACACCTCACCACCAAGTAATTTAAAACACCTCACCCCCACCTAATTTAAAACACCTCACCACCAAGTAATTTAAAACACCTCACCACCAAGTAATTTAAAACACCTCACCACCACGTAATTTAAAACACCTCACCAAAAGGTAATTTAAAACACCTCACCCCCACCTAATTTAAAACACGTCACCCCCACCTAATTTAAAACACCTCACCACCAAGTAATTTAAAACACCTCACCACCACGTAATTTAAAACACCTCACCAAAAGGTAATTTAAAACACCTCACCACCACGTAATTTAAAACACCTCACCCCCACCTAATTTAAAATACCTCACCACCAAGTAATTTAAAACACCTCACCCCCACCTAATTTAAAATACCTCACCACCAAGTAATTTAAAACACCTCACCCCCACCTAATTTAAAATACCTCACCACCAAGTAATTTAAAACACCTCACCCCCACCTAATTTAAAATACCTCACCACCAAATAATTTAAAACACCTCACCCCCACCTAATTTAAAATACCTCACCACCACGTAATTTAAAACACCTCACCCCCACCTAATTTAAAATACCTCACCACCAAGTAATTTAAAACACCTCACCAAAAGGTAATTTAAAACACCTCACCACTACGTAATTCAACACACCTCACCACCACGTAATTGAAAACACCTCACCACCATGTAATTCAAAACACCTCACCACCACAAAATTAAAAACACCCCACCACCACAAAATTAAAAACACCTCACCACCACGTCATTCAAAACAGCTTGCCACCACGTAATTAAAAACGCCTCACCACCAACTAATTCAAAACACCTCACCACCAACTAATTCAAAACACCTCACCAACTAATTCAAAACACCTCACCACCACATAATTCAAAACACCTCACCACCAAGTAATTCAAAACACATCACCACCAAGTAATTCAAAACACCTCGCCCCCACCTAATTTAAAACACCTCACCACCAAGTAATTTAAAACACCTCACCACCAAGTAATTTAAAACACCTCACCCCCAAGTAATTTAAAACACCTCACCAAAAGGTAATTCAAAACACCTCGCCCCCACATAATTTAAAACACCTCGCCCCCACGTAATTTAAAACACCTCACCCCCACGTAATTTAAAACACCTCACCCCCAAGTAATTTAAAACACCTCACCAAAAGGTAATTTAAAACACCTCACCACCACGTAATTTAAAACACCTCACCCCCACCTAATTTAAAACACCTCACCACCAAGTAATTTAAAACACCTCACCACTACGTAATTCAATACACGTCACCACCACGTAATTTAAAACACCTCACCCCCAAGTAATTTAAAACACCTCACCCCCACGTAATTTAAAACACCTCACCCCCAAGTAATTTAAAACACCTCACCAAAAGGTAATTTAAAACACCTCACCACCACGTAATTTAAAACACCTCACCCCCACCTAATTTAAAACACCTCACCACCAAGTAATTTAAAACACCTCACCACCACGTAATTTAAAACACCTCACCACCAAGTAATTTAAAACACCTCACCCCCACCTAATTTAAAACACCTCACCACCAAGTAATTTAAAACACCTCACCACCAAGTAATTTAAAACACCTCACCACCACGTAATTTAAAACACCTCACCAAAAGGTAATTTAAAACACCTCACCCCCACCTAATTTAAAACACGTCACCCCCACCTAATTTAAAACACCTCACCACCAAGTAATTTAAAACACCTCACCACCACGTAATTTAAAACACCTCACCCAAAGGTAATTTAAAACACCTCACCACCACGTAATTTAAAACACCTCACCCCCACCTAATTTAAAATACCTCACCACCAAGTAATTTAAAACACCTCACCCCCACCTAATTTAAAATACCTCACCACCAAGTAATTTAAAACACCTCACCCCCACCTAATTTAAAATACGTCACCACCAAGTAATTTAAAACACCTCACCCCCACCTAATTTAAAATACCTCACCACCAAATAATTTAAAACACCTCACCCCCACCTAATTTAAAATACCTCACCACCACGTAATTTAAAACACCTCACCCCCACCTAATTTAAAATACCTCACCACCAAGTAATTTAAAACACCTCACCAAAAGGTAATTTAAAACACCTCACCACTACGTAATTCAACACACCTCACCACCACGTAATTGAAAACACCTCACCACCATGTAATTCAAAACACCTCACCACCACAAAATTAAAAACACCCCACCACCACGTCATTCAAACAGCTCGCCGCCACGTAATTCAAAACAGCTCGCCACCACGTAATTCAAAATACCTCACCACCAACTAATTTAAAACACCTCACCACCAAGTAATTTAAAACACCTCACCACCACGTAATTCAATACACCTCACCAGCACGTAATTGAAAACACCTCACCACCATGTAATTCAAAACACCTCACCACCACAAAATTAAAAACACCTCACCACCACGTCATTCAAAACAGCTCGCCACCACGTAATTAAAAACGCCTCACCACCAACTAATTCAAAACACCTCACCACCAACTAATTCAAAACACCTCACCAACTAATTCAAAACACCTCACCACCACATAATTCAAAACACCTCACCACCAAGTAATTCAAAACACATCACCACCAAGTAATTCAAAACACATCACCACCACGTAATTCAAAACACCCCACCACCACATAATTCAAAACACCTCACCACCACGTGATTCAAAACCACCACAACGTTTTTAAAAACACGTCACAACCACGGAAACAAAACTTTCAGGGTTCAGTGACAACACAGACACTGCCCAGATATAATATGTGGATATATAGATAAATGACTGTACCTGAGTTGCTGTGTTGTCATGGTTTACACCAATCATAATTCAATCAATTATTTTGCACAAATGTATTAGTAATATACGTGATATTACATTTTGTAAACAATTGAAGTTGAAGACTTAAGTTGAAAAAAAAAAAATTTAAAAAAAAATCCAAAAGAAAAGGAAAAGAAAATTGGAAAATTTTTCAAAAAAACAAATACCCTAAGGAGATACATACGGGAGAGGTAGGTGCATACCAGAAGTTTGGTAGGATTTCACAAAAGTTTGAAGAAGTAGTTCAGTGACAAGACAACACAGACATTGCATACCTGTCAAAAATTACCAGTTAGTCAGACAAAAATTTACCAGTCAAAAATTTTAGAACACCTCAATTTTTCTAGTTTTTATTGAAATTTAAGCAATTCAGGTCCAGTGAATAACCTTAAATGGTACAAAAGTAAGCAGTAAACTGCTCGAGGTTTAAAAAAAAGTTTAGTTCAGCAAAAACGAGAAAATAATGTAAAAATAATCAGTGAGTACAGTTTCCGACACCATCAAAAGGCACTTGGAAACTGGAGGAAACTCTGACAGGAAGAGGTCTGGCAGACCCAAAGCCACAACCGATTCAGAAGACAAGTTCTGAGAGTCAACAGCTTGTGTGATAGGCGGCTCACAGGACAACAGCTTAACACTGGTCGAAGTAAGCAAGTCTCAGTTTCAACTGTGAAGAGAAGACTTCGAGCTGCAGGTTTGACAGGTCGAGTCGCAGTAAGAAAGCCATTGCTGAGATGGCAAAATAAGAAAAAGAGGCTTGCATGGGCCATGAAGCACCGCCAGTGGACGACTGAAGATTGGAAGAAGGTCTTATGGAACGATGAATCAAAATTTGAAATCTTTGGTTCATCACGCAGGGTTTTTGCATGCCGTCGAGTAGGCGAAAGGATGGTTCCTCAGTCTGTGACACCAACTGTCAAACATGGAGGAGGAAGCGTGATGGTCTGGGGCTCTTTTTCTGGATCCAGAGTCGGCGATTTGCACAGAGTGACTGGCACCCTGAACCAAAAGGGCTACCACAGCATTTTGCAGTGCCATGCAATACCCTCTGGTATACAACTAGTTGGTCAGGGGTTCATCCTTCAGCAAGATCAGACCCAAAACACCCCTCCAGGCTATGTCAAAACTACCTTCGAGGAAAAGAACAAGAGGGTAGGCTTCAAATCATGGAGTGGCCATCACAGTCTCCAGACTTAAACCCCATCGAGCTGGTTTGGAATGAACTGGACAGAGGGGTGAAAGCAAAGCAACCTACAAGTGCAACACATTTGTGGGAACTTCTGCAACAGTGTTGGGAAGAACTTCCCGAACAATATTTGATTTCCATTGTAGAAAGAATGCCACGAGTGTGTTCGGCAGTTATATCTGCAAAAGGTGGCTACTTTGCTGAGTTAAAAATTTTAAATTAAATTTTGTTAAACAAAATGATTCTATGATTTCTTTTTTTTATCTCCAATTGTTTATTTGTTCTATGCTTAATTTCAGAGTACATTGAGACATTAAACTGCATAAATTTCAATAAAAACTGGAAAAATTGAGGTGTTCTAAAACTTTTGACCGGTAGTGTATATATATTGTTACAGACGCGGTTGTGGATGTTAGTTTACCGAGCGGTTTGGTATGGCCGCATCTGCACAGTTTACCCGATTATACTCGAACGTTGGCCGAGTCGCGCTACGCTAAATCAATTGAGGAAAAGGACACAACGGCTGGGTTAAAATGACACGACACCAAGGGTTCAGTTCTCAAGACCTCCGGAGGAGGTTATAATAGTGCGGAAGGTCAGATTACAGGGATGAGAGAGACAGCATAGTAAGGTAGGCACTTAATTACGGTCTTATAGTAGCCCCGACAGACGACAGATAAACAGGACAAAACTGACTCACACGGGGATTGATGGCAAGGAAAGCGGGTAGTCGATGGCTCAAGGTGCACTTTGGCTCAGGGACAGAATCGACTCGGTCCGGTCCAGTAGATGCGGGGAGGTCGCTCAGCGCTCGGAGGTCGCGACTTGTCTTCTCAAGCTGGGGGCGCATCTCACGTCACGTCCGGTAAGTCGCTGCGTATATCCAGCGGGGAGTGACACACCCTCGGCTCGTTAGCTCCGCCCCAGATGGAATCAGCCCGTTGCTTCTTATTGGGTGCGGGGGGTTACCGGGCTCCGCCCTTGATGAGGGGCCGACAGTCAGCCCCTTCGTGGTAACCCCGTCGGAGCACGTGGGCAATGGCGGCTAACCAAGCCGGAGTGAGGACGCACACTCCCCGCGCGCTGTTGTTGTAGTTGTTGTTGTTGTTGTAGTTTCATGAGGAAGATGGGAGGATGTATGGGGAGGTCCTAAACTCACTACTGGTGCCATACGATCACATTCTGGTGCAACGAAGAGTCAGAATTAATGGAAACAAGTCCTTAACTGACATAGACTAAGAATAACTAGCAAGATGTCCGAAAGTTGTCTACGTGAGATGCGGTGGACCTGGGCACGACATTTAATGGGGGAAAAAGGGGAAGGTCGGTTCTACAGAGTGTTATTTACAGGCAATGGGACTAGGGAATGGGGGATTGGGGATAGTTGGGGAGTATTGGGGAAATAGGGGAATATTTACAAGCGGATATGGAGGCCAAATCCCATATCCGCAACATTGCACCCTTCTCTACCCTCGGGGCGTCCCGACCCGATAAATTTTTACCTATTTTAGTGTGGCACTCAGATGTAGTTCCCTTTACTATTAACTCTACCCTGAGTGCGACAGTTTTACAGATATTCACAAATGAGTAAATATGTCCCCCTGCGACGTTGCACCCTTCTCCTCACAGAAACACACCCACAGGATAACCGAATTGCGGAAAGAATTCGCAAACTAAACATACAGCCGGTAGGGAGCATTATTTACAAGACTACGCTGATATTTACACTACGATCCAGGACCTGTTTTTGGAGGAACACATGCAGATGTTATGCATAGAGAGAGCACGCATGCCAGCATCGATACACCAACCCACGAGTGCTCTGTGGCCTTACGGCCTTTAATAATGTGCAGAGCACCCCTTCCAAGCACCAAAAGCACCACCCCAAGCACCAATCGGTGCAGTCACCATTGTTCATTAAAATAAAAACAACAACCCCTAACCCTGCAGGTGTCTCTTGCTCTTCGTGTGGTGCACTTGGCCTTCTGGCTTCCTTCAAAAATAAAGAAAGGCGCCAACCGCGTCCATTTCTAGATTGTGGCCGTCAGGGGGCCAACTATTAGTGGTTCACCTGTATGGCATAGGTGCCACGTTGACCCATAGGTCCATCCATGGGTGGTGCTTGGCCGCAAAAGAACTGCGGTCCATTGTGGGTGGCCACCAAAATTGCGGTCCATATGGTGTATCGATCCAGGCAGCAAGCAGCGAAAGTGCAGGCCCACAACTGCGGAGCCAGCACCTCTCTCTCCTCTCTCTCTGCCCCAAAGCTAGATCCTCGGAGGTGGGAGACAAAAGAAGCAGACAAGTGAGTAAGGTGGTAAGGGCGCAAAAGTGCACGCAATACAAGGTGATGCACACTGGGGGCACATGGGAACCAGGTGAGACAGGTACGTTCCTACCGTACGCCGCCCCCCCCCCCCCACCAGGTAACCTACATGGCCCCTCCCTTACCCCTTACTGCATCCACAAAACACAACACTACCCATAAACATCTACTTTACCAATCAACAAATGTCCCTACTGTCTTCCCCGTTCCTCCCATAAACCAAATTCGTCTTCTCTCCCTCCTAACCAATCAAATTTGCCATTTTCAACTCAACATCATAATTTGCCATCTCCAACTCAACATCAAAATTTGCCATTACCAATTCATCATCAGTCCCTCCTAGGGAGGGAGAGATGGAATCACCCCAATGTCTCATCCACGTCGTGATGCGTCTCACCAATCCACAGCAATCTCATTTCCGCAACACAAACAAAGAAAACACAGGTGTGGAGTCATCATCACCACAGGTAAGTGGCTGCGTATGGTGCGACAGGTTCATCAATCCTAACTATTTCCTAAATGACTTTAACAACTTTACATTACCCGGGGTCTTTCTCCTGCCAAACCATTGGCCCTCTTACACTATGGGTTCTAAAAACCAATGCCCATTGACCAAACTGTGGTGCTTTTCAATTTGGGGTCTCACTCCCCCGATTCATCTCCCGGTGCCCTCGCACAATTTCTGGGCCGCGACGTGTACCTCTCCCAGCGGGTCTACCCACCTGCACACCCCCACCACTGCAGTTGCCTCCGAGCTTACCTGCTCCTTACCCTAACCTAACTACCTGGGGAAGGCCCTCTGGCGCTCTCCCCACTCGGTGCCCTCTCTGGCACTGGGCTACCCGATCCACACCCGGGATCCTCAGGCACCCACTCACAACTACCGGCTCCCAGAGCCCACCTGCGGCCTCACCTGGCCGACATCCTCACAGTGGTGGAGTGCCCAACCAACTACACGCACTAACAGGCTACACGCCCAGCCATTTCCACAACACTAATGCACCCATCCGCAATACCATTCTGCAACCGCACCACAAATGCCAATATCCAACCACAATTTACCTGTACCCTCTACCTAACACTTACACTACCCGCCCCGGGTATCCGTGATGGGGGTCCACTCTTCCCCCATTCACACCTTCGCACCATGCACACCACTCCGTACCACTTACTCCAACTCTCTCCACACACCTGTACTTGCACACCTGTGCTCTCACACCTGGTGCCACCTGCACCCTTCTCTCCCCAAGCGCATTCACGCTGATCCACAACACTCACTACTCATACACCGCTCCACACACCTGTCCAGTTGCACACCTGTGCAATCACACCTGTTCAATTCTCAACCACACGGCATCATCTCAGCTAACTACTCCCCTCTGAAACTTGCGCTTCCCAGTCGTCCCTTTAAACTATTGCGCTCCCACGTCATTATCATCCACACTAATCTACCTACGTCCCCACTACAGGTATCAGTCACTAACTAACCTTAACGTTACCTACTGTCATCTTCTAGGGCCCTATCAATATAACCTAACCCACCCGGGCTAGTTTTCACTGCCATACACCCCATAAACTATAGCGCATTTGCCCCATTATGGGAAGGGTGGCAGGGATGCCACCCTTACCCACCGGGCCCATCGCTCACTACCAATTTTGCACATCAAATTTCAACAAATCAAAAATTTGCCAATCACTGCCCATCATCTGCCAATCACTACTGCCAATCCATTGCCAATCATCAAATTTTGTTTTTCTCTAATTTTGGGTCCAAAACACTAACCTCATCACCCAGTCTACTCACTAATGCCTCTCGGTGCGCCAATTCCTGTCCAAAGCCCGGCTTCGTAAAGCCAAGCAATGGATGCTGGTTGTTCTGTGCCAGCGGCTGGATACGTCCCGCATTCGGTGCAGGGAAGGAGGTTTACCCGGGCCGAGATCCCACGCACCTTCTCGGCACGGAGCCATCCCATGGCTCGATCTCGACCTGCCGGAATGCCTCAACAAAAAGTGGTCGCCATGACGACCCTTCCTATCCAGCCGCCCGCTCCGCCTAGTGGAGCACGGACGCGGCCGTTCAAAGCGAGGCCCAGCACGCACCGAGGGCCCGCTTCGGCTAAAAGTCGACCTAACCTCTAACCTGGTTACCGTCGATGCTTCACCTGGATTCTTACACCCCGCAGCCCGTTCCTTGCTCACACATCCAGCCGTCTCCATGCTCCTCGTACCTTTCCTTACACACCCAGGTACTCTCATTCCACTCACCGACTTGGTCACACACCTGACCACCGAACACTTTGGCACACATTCGCTGGTTGCACACCTCACCAACACACCTCTTCGCACCCCCTCCTCTGTCACCTCCTCTGTGACAATCACAGGTGTGCTCTCATTCGCACACCCAACCACGTGCCTCACCACCAACTCCAGCGTGCATTCCCACTCACGCTCTACCATTCCAGGTGTGCATCCTTCCATCCCAGGTGTACATCCTCGCTCACCTGTCACAACCAACTCACTCTCCTTGTCACTCTCACTACTCTCCCCTCCATTCTTGACAGCGCACTCACCCTTACTCTTGACAGCGCACTCTTTCCTCATGCACCTGTCCGTCACACACCTTTCTCGCGCACACTCTCCCGTTACACCCTCTGTAACACTCACCACAGGTGTGCATTCTTCCTTGCCTTTGACAGCGCACTCTTTCCCCATGCACCCGTCCGTCACACACCTTTCTCGCGCACACTCTTGCGCACACTCTCCCGTCACACCCTCTGTAACACTTACCACACCGCGCTTCCATGTGCTCCCTCGCACACGCGCTATGACCGACTCACTCTCGCCAGCACCCTCACTCCTTGGCACGCACTTTTTCCTCAAACACCCCAGAGTCGGACTTTCTCGCACACCTCCTTTTTCGCACACCAGACCTGTCGCACACTTCACCAACGGCTTCTCACGAACACCCGGGTCTATCTCGACCCCCAAGCTTCTTAAATCCCTTGGCGCATCATACGCACGACCATATTGGTCACCACTTACACCGGGTCCTCTTCCTCTTCGCTTCTCCTCCATCACCTGTGAATCCCTCATCCGGTTAATGAGCACATCATCACGATCCAAACACAGACTTTGGACCAATTCTTTTATCTCCTCTTTTATCTCTTTCTTATCCCCTCTCCGTCGCTTCTTAATTTCGCTCACCCCTTCTTCCACTTCTTCTAATTTCTGCTTCACCTCTTTTATTCCCCGGTACGTCTCCTCAAGCTCGTCCTCCAAGGCTACCTTGACCGTTTCCATGTGCGTCCTCACCTGCCGGTCCTTCGTCTCCATTACCTCTATCACCTCGTCCAACCTCGTTGTCAGTCCCTCACGTACCATCTGACATTCCCTCTTCGTCGCTACCAAGTCATTTTTTAGGTCATTTTGTGTCGCTTTTAACCCTCCTATTGCCGCTGTGTTCTTCTTTACCTGGTCCGTTAGTTCTTTTTGTCCCTCCGTCAGCTGTTCCACCTCCTGCGTCAGGTCCTCTATGCCCCCTTGTAACTTTACAGTCCCCTTTCTCACCTCCTTCTCCATGTGCTCCTTACAGTGCCTCACCTCCTCGCGCACTCCTCCGACCTCCTCACTCACACCTCTTCTGATCTCCTCTCCCATCACTTGCATCTCCTGCCCAGATGCCACCCTCATCTGCTCCATTTCCTCCCTGTGAGCATCCAGTTTGGTTTCTACCCCCATTCTGACCCCCTCTATCTGCTGCCCCATTTGTTTAACTTCCCTTTCCGCTTGGTCCCTCATGTCCCTCAATTTGCCTTCCATACTGTTTTCTAACCCCTCTAACCCCTTTTGCATCCCTTCCATTTGATTCTCTTGAGCGGCCATTCTGTTTTCTACCCCCATTAACCCATTTCTCACCTCTTTTATCCCGTTGTCTAACCCCTCAAAATTATTGTCTAACTTCCCAAATTTCTTGTCTAACTCCTCAAAATTATTGTCTAACTTCCCAAATTTCTTGTCTAATCCCTTAAAATTATTGTCTAACCCCTCACCGGTACCCCTCGCTTCGTCCCTCATTACCCCCATTTGGTTTCCCATTACCCCCAATTGCTCACTCTGAGCATCCATCCGGTTCCCCATTACCCCCATTTGGTTTCCCATTACCCCCATTTGGTTTCCCAACCGCTCACTATCAGCCCTCATTCCCACCATTTGTTCCATAAAGGCCCTCATTTGCAGGAGGAAAAGGTTCGAATCCACCAGGGGCGCTGCCACGGTCGCGGGCGCGGTCGCCGTGACCAGCGAGGCGCCATTTTGCGCGCCCGCAACGTCGGGCGCAACGACGCTATTTTGTGCGTCTGCTACCCTCACTGCTTCGCTCTCCTTATGTCCCTCATTTTGGTCCTGGACCGACCCTGCCTCACTCTCCACTACCGGACCCCAGCCGACTTGGTCTGCCATAGCGCGACTTTCAAAATTCGGGTTTTTATATTTTGTAAAACACAATCAAATTTCGCCGTTATAATTTCGAGCGCGGGAAACGCGCTCCGGATCGAATTCTACCTCCCAACACCAATTGTTACCCTAGTGGTACAATTGGTGTTCCAAAATTTGGGCCTAATAAATTTAGTCCCAGGTCCGAATCCGACACTCCTGACACCAATTGTTACAGACGCGGTTGTGGATGTTAGTTTACCGAGCGGTTTGGTATGGCCGCGTCTGCACAGTTTACCCGATTATACTCGAACGTTGGCCGAGTCGCGCTACGCTAAATCAATTGAGGAAAAGGACACAATGGCTGGGTTAAAATGACACGACACCAAGGGTTCAGTTCTCAAGACCTCCGGAGGAGGTTATAATAGTGCGGAAGGTCAGATTACAGGGATGAGAGAGACAGCATAGTAAGGTAGGCACTTAATTACGGTCTTATAGTAGCCCCGACAGACGACAGATAAACAGGACAAAACTGACTCACACGGGGATTGATGGCAAGGAAAGCGGGTAGTCGATGGCTCAAGGTGCACCTTGGCTCAGGGACAGAATCGACCCGGTCCGGTCCAGTAGATGCGGGGAGGTCGCTCAGCGCTCGGAGGTCGCGACTTGTCTTCTCAAGCTGGGGGCGCATCTCACGTCACGTCCGGTAAGTCGCTGCGTATATCCAGCGGGGAGTGACACGCCCTCGGCTCGTTAGCTCCACCCCAGATGGAATCAGCCCGTTGCTTCTTATTGGGTGCGGGGGGTTACCGGGCTCCGCCCTTGACGAGGGGCCGACAGTCAGCCCCTTCGTGGTAACCCCGTCGGAGCACGTGGGCAATGGCGGCTAACCAAGCCGGAGTGAGGACGCACACTCCCCGCGCGCTGTTGTTGTAGTTGTTGTTGTTGTTGTAGTTTCATGAGGAAGATGGGAGGAGGTATGGGGAGGTCCTAAACTCACTACTGGTGCCATACGATCACATTCTGGTGCAACGAAGAGTCAGAATTAATGGAAACGAGTCCTTAACTGACATAGACTAAGAATAACTAGCAAGATGTCCGAAAGTTGTCTACGTGAGATGCGGTGGACCTGGGCACGACATTTAATGGGGGAAAAAGGGGAGGGTCGGTTCTACAGAGTGTTATTTACAGGCAATGGGACTAGGGAATGGGGGATTGGGGATAGTTGGGGAGTATTGGGGAAATAGGGGAATATTTACAAGCGGATATGGAGGCCAAATCCCATATCCGCAACAATATATATATATATGTGTATGTATGTATGTATGTATGTATGTATGTATGTATGTATGTATGTATATATAATATATATATATATATATATATATATATATATATATATATATATGTATATATATAAATATATATATATATATATATATATATATATATATATATATATATATATATATATATATATATATATATATATATATATATATATATATATATATATATTGTTACGGACACGACTTATTAAGATGTTATGCTGGGCCGAGCGGAATGGCCGCCGTGTTCGCACAAGTTACCCGATTATACTCGAACGTTGGCCGAGTCGCGCTACGCTAAATCAATTGAGGAAAGGACACAACGGCTGGGTTAAAATGACACGACACCAAGGGTTCAGTTCTCAAGACCTCCGGAGGAGGTTATATTAGTTCGGAACGTTTAGATTACAGGGATGAGAGGTACAGCATAGTAAGATAGGCACTTAATTACGGTCTTATAATAGCCCCGACAGACGACAGATAAACAGGACAAAACTGACTCACACGGGGATTGATGGCAAGGAAAGCGGGTAGTCGATGGCTCAAGGTGCACCTTGGCTCAGGGACAGAATCGACCCGGTCCGGTCCAGTAGATGCGGGGAGGTCGCTCAGCGCTCGGAGGTCGCGACTTGTCTCTTCTTCAAGCTCGGGGCGCATCTGACCTCACATCCGGTAAGTCGCTGCGCATATCTGGCGGGGAGTGACACGCCCTCGGCTCGTTAGCTCCGCCCCAGATGGAATCGGCCCGCCGCTTCTCACTGGCTGCGGGGGGGTTACTGGGCTCCGCCCCTGACGAGGAGCTGACAGCCAGCCCCTTCGTGGTAACCCCGTGGAGCGCATGGGCAATGGCGGCTAACCGAGCCGGAGTGAGGACGCACACTCCCCGCGCCGCGCCGCGCCCCTCTGTTGTTGTAGTTGTTGTAGTTGTTGTTGTAGTTGTTGTGGTTGTTGTTTCATGGGGAAGATGGGAGGAGGTATGGGGAGGTCCTAAACTCACTACTGGTGCCATACGATCACATTCTGGTGCAACGAAGAGTCAGAATTAATGGAAACGAGTCCTTAACTGACATAGACTAAGAATAACTAGCAAGATGTCCGAAAGTTGTCTACGTGAGATGCGGTGGACCTGGGCACGACATTTAATGGGGGAAAAAGGGGAAGGTCGGTTCTACAGAGTGTTGTTTACAGACAATGGGACTAGGGAATGGGGGATTGGGGATAGTTGGGGAGTATTGGGGAAATAGGGGAATATTTACAAGCGGATATGGAGGCCAAATGCCATATCCGCAACATTGCACCCTTCTCTACCCTCGGGGCGTCCCGACCCGATAAATTTTTACCTATTTTAGTGTGGCACTCAGATGTAGTTCCCTCTACTATTAACTCTACCCTGAGTGCGACAGTTTTACAGATATTCACAAATGAGTAAATATGTCCCCCTGCGACGTTGCACCCTTCTCCTCACAGAAACACACCCACAGGATAACCGAATCGCGGAAAGAATTCGCAAACTAAACATACAGCCGGTAGGGAGCATTATTTACAAGACTACGCTGCTATTTACACTACGATCCAGGACCTGTTTTTGGAGGAACACATGCAGATGTTATGCATAGAGAGAGCACGCATGCCAGCATCGATACACCAACCCACGAGTGCTCTGTGGCCTTACGGCCTTTAATAATGTGCAGAGCACCCCTTCCAAGCACCAAAAGCACCACCCCATCACACAGTCAGCACCATCCGGTGCACCAATAAAGTGTTTATAAATCACCGGTGGTGTCGCAGCCGGCCGATGTTCTGCCGCTGGTCTTGCCTTCGTGTGGTGCACTTGGCCTTCTTACTTCTTTCAAAAATAAAGAAAGGCGCCAACCGCGTCCATTTCTTTATTGTGGCCGTCAGGGGGCCAACTATAAGTGGTTCACCTGTATGGCGTAGGTGCCACGTTGACCCATAGGTCCATCCACGGGTGGTGCTTGGCCGCAAAAGAACTGCGGTCCATTGTGGGTGGCCACCGTCCATTGGGTGTATCGATCCAGGCAGCAAGCAGCGAAAGTGCAGGCCCACAACTGCGGAGCCAGCACCTCTCTCTCCTCTCTCTCTGCCCCAAAGCCAGATCCTCGGAGGTGGGAGACAAAAGAAGCAGACAAGTGAGTAAGGTGGTAAGGGCGCAAAAGTGCACGCAATACAAGATGATGCACACTGGGGGCACATGGGAACCAGGTGAGACAGGTACGTTCCTACCGTACGCCCCCCCCCCCCCCACCAGGTAACCTACATGGCCCCTCCCTTACCCCTTACTGCATCCACAAAACACAACACTACCCATAAACATCTACTTTACAAATCAACAAACGTCCCTACTGTCTTCCCCGTTCCTCCCATAAACCAAATTCGTCTTCTCTCCCTCCTAACCAATCAAATTTGCCATTTTCAACTCTCATCAAAATTTGCCATCTCCAACTCAACATCATAATTTGCCATCACCAATTCATCATCAGTCCCTCCTAAGGAGGGAGAGATGGAATCACCCCAATGTCTCATCCACGTCGTGATGCGTCTCACAAATCCAACAGCAATTCTCCTTCCTGCAACACAAACAAAGAAAACACAGGTGTGGAGTCATCATCACCACAGGCAGGTGGCTGCGTATGGTGCGACAGGTTCATCAATCCTAACTATTTCCTAAATGACTTTAACAACTTTACATTACCCGGGGTCTTTCCCTGCCAATCCATTGGCCAACTTACACTATGGGTTCTAAAAACCAATTCCCATTGACCAACTTGTGGTGCTTTTCAATTTGGGGTCTCACTCCCCCGATTCATCTCCCGGTGCCCTCGCACAATTTCTGGGCTGTGGCGTGTACCTCTCCCAGCGGGTCTACCCACCTGCACACCTCCACCACTGCAGTTGCCTCCGAGCTTACCTGCTCCTTACCCTAACCTAACTACCTGGGGAAGGCCCTCTGGCGCTCTCCCCACTCGGTGCCCTCTCTGGCACTGGGCTACCCGGGTCCGTCCTCCGGATCCTCGGGCCCCACTGACACTAACGGCTCCCAGAGCCCACCTGCGGCCTCACCTGGCCGACATCCTCACAGTGGTGGAGTGCCCAACCAACTACACACACTAACAGGCTACACGCCCAGCCATTTCCACAACACTAATGCACCCATCCACAATACCATTCTGCAACCGCACCACAAATGCCAATATCCAACCACAATTTACCTATACCCTCTACCTAACACTTACACTACCCGCCCCGGGTACTCGTGAAAGGGGTCCACTCTTCCCCCATCCACACCTTCGCACCATGCACACCACTCCGTACCACTTACTCCAACTCTCTCCACACACCTGCACTTGCACACCTGTGCTCTCACACCTGGTGCCACCTGCACCCTTCTCTCCCCAAGCGCATTCGCGCTGATCCACAACACTCACTACTCATACACTGCTCCACACACCTGTCCAGCTCTCACACAGCATCATCTCAGCTAACTACTCCCCTCTGAAACTTGCGCTTCCCAGTCGTCCCTTTAAACTATTGCGCTCCCTCGTCATTATAATCCACACTAATCTACCTGCGTCCCCACTACAGGTATCAGTCACTAACTAACCTTAACGTCACCTAATGTCATCTTCTAGGGCCCTATCAATATCCTAACCCACCCGGGCTAGTTTTCACTGCCATACACCCCATAAGCTATTGCTCCTTTGCCCCACTATGGGAAGGGTGGCAGGGATGCCCCCCTTACCCACCGGGCCCATCGCTCCTCAATCCCCCAGTCCTCTGGCACTAATAAGCCCCCCTTATTCAGAGGTACTGGGTCCCGCCTCGGCATCTAAAGCCGAGGCAATCCACGGGGGCGCCTGCTCGCCGGTGTAAGGTCTTATCCGGTCGGCGTGGACGATCCGAGGGAGGGCTCGTGGCCCCATTTTGATCTTAATGACCACGTCACAGATTTGCGACAGGACGACTCCTGGGCCTTGCCAGGGGGAGGTGAGCTTTGGGCACCTTCCCTTCCGCCTCCGGGGATTAAAGAACCAAATCTTCATCCCCGGAGCGTATTGACTCCCCTGGCTCCGGTCGTCGTACCTGCGCTTCATCTTTTCCCCCGCCAGATGGAGTTGGCGGCGGGCGAAGGCATGGACTAGCTCCATGCCTTCCTCTAGGTGACGTGCGTACCCCTCCCTCGGCGGGTTAACCACTGTGTCTGGCACGGGACCGCATAGCAAGTCGGCGGGAGCCCGTAACTCCCGCCCATACATAAGCAACGCTGGACTGCATGCGGTGGCCCCGTGCTGGCTGGTTCGGTAGGCCATAAGCAAATAAGGGAGATGTTCGTCCCAGTCATCCTGACGGGTGGCGGTGAACAGTGCCAGTTGTTGGATTAGAGTTCGGTTAAATCTTTCCACCATCCCGTCAGATTGAGGTCTTAAAGGCGTTGTTCTGGTTTTCCGAATTGACAGGAGACTGCACACATCTTTTAGCAATTTGCTCTCAAAATTTCGTCCCTGGTCGGTGTGCAACTCCTGTGGAATCCCATGCCGGCACACAAATCCTTCCACGAAGGCCTGCGCTACCACCCCTGCTTCTTGGTTAGGGAGGGCGTAGGCCTCCGGCCACTTGGTGAAGTAGTCCATCACAACGAGGATGTACTTATTACCTAGGCGGGTGCGGGGTAGTGGGCCTAGGATATCCATGGCCACCCGCTCTAGGGGGGCCCCCACCTGGTGTAATTGAAGGGGGGCCCTCATCCTCCATGCTGGTCCCTTTTTGGCAGTACAGGCGTCGCATCTCCGACACCAGTCCTGTATGTCGCGCCCCATATTCACCCAATAAAACCTCCGGCGTACCCGCGATATTGTCTTTGTCCTGCCCAAATGGCCGCCGGAGCGGGTACCATGCATCTGTTGCAATATGACGTTCTTGAATTTGTCAGGGACTATCACCAGCCAGGAAGTTCTATCAGAGGGAACCTCCACCCACTTGCGATACAAGATGTTATCCTTCAATTCCAGGGTCTGCCACTGAGCCCAATATGCCTTTGTTTGTGCCCCGAGGGGGGTGACCTCTTCCCCCTTTGGTCTTTGCCCCAATTTGACCCAATTGAACACTGGCCCCAGGACAGGATCCTCCTGCTGGGCCGTGCTCCATGCCAAAGTTCCGAATTCCTCATCTGCGGTTAGTGGCAAAATTGGCCCTCTCACCCGGGTTGCCCGGACAACGAGGGTCGGGTCCGAATCGCCCAATTGTTCCCTCTCCTCGTGTCTCGCACAAAATTTGCAGTTTTCCCCCAGACAAGGACGCCGAGAGAGTGCGTCCGCATTACCATGGGCCTTCCCGGCCCTATGGGCCACATCAAAATCGTACTGCTGCAACTTTTCCAACCACCTTGCAATTTGGCCCTCTGGTTCCTTGAACCGAAGGAGCCATTGCAAGGAGGAATGGTCAGTTCTAACCAAAAATTTCCGCCCGTACAAGTACGGGTGGAAATGGTTCATGGCAGCCAGCATAGCCAATAACTCTTTGCGAGTGACGCAATAATTTCTCTCGGGCCTACTTAAGGCCCGACTATAATAACCAATCACTCTCTCCACGCCCTCCTGTGTCTGAGACAAAACTGCGCCCAATCCTTCCTGGCTCGCATCCGTGTCCAGGGTAAATGCCCCGTTGCTAGTGGGGTACGCTAGAAGGGGTGCGGATGTCAGACACCCCTTCAATTTTTGGAAGGCCTCGTGGCACTCCCGTGTCCAATTAAATCGCGTCCCCTTCTCCGTAAGCCGGTGGAGGGGACGGGCCAACTCCGCAAATTTCGCCACAAAGCGCCGGTAGTAGGAGCAGAGTCCCAAAAATCCCCGCACCTCTTTGATGGTACGTGGTGCGGGCCACTCCTTTACCGCTTTAATTTTGTCTAGGTCCGTTTTTACCCCCTCGCGGCCAATCACGTGACCTAGATAGGCCACCTCTCTTGCAAACAAAGTGCACTTACTCGGGTTCAGCTTCAACCCTGCCTGTCTGAGGCACCAGAACACCTGGTCCAAATTAGCTACTGCCTGGGGGAACGTTTGGGCATGTACCAGGACTTCATCCAGGTACACCAGGCATGATTGCCATGGCATGCCGCCTAGTACATGCTCCATCAATCTTTCAAAGGTGGCGGGGGCGTTACACAAACCAAACGGCATCACAGTAAACTGATACAGTCCCTTACCTGTGGAAAATGCCGTTTTCTCCTTCCCTGCCCTATCCATCTCCACCTGCCAATACCCACTCTTGAGGTCCAAAGTTGTGAACCAATTTGAGCCCGCAACGGCATCGAGGGTGTCATCAATCCTTGGCAGGGGATATGAGTCCTTGAGTGTCACGTTGTTTAGCTGGCGATAGTCCACGCAGAACCGCGTGGTCCCATCCTTCTTTTTGACCAGCACAACAGGTGACATCCAAGGACTTCCCGAGGGCTCGATCACACCTGCGTCGAGCATTTTTTCAACCTGCTCGTCAGCTTCCGCCCTCTTGCTCCAAGGGAGCCGTCGGGCGGCCTGACGAATAGGCCGGGCCTCACCGGTGTGGATCTGATGTTTCACCAGGCCCGTACGTCCAATATCCTCGGTGGACAGGGAGAAGAGGTCCAAATGGGACCCAACCAGTTTGTGTAAGGCCTCCCTCTGGGTACCTCCCAACTCTACGCTACTACGATTTACCATCTCGCAAATGGGATCGGGCCAATTCCTACTTCTTATTGAAGGCTCCCCCCGGGGTCGGCTCGGCTGGACGTTCTCGCCCCTCACTGTCGCGACTTCCTCAACTGGGGTGCAGCCAGCTACCCTCGTGCCCCTTACTATAGTGCGTGGTTCTGTACTCATATTTATTACTCGGACGGCCACTACCGGTCCGTCCGTTTTTACAAGGGTGCGGCCCACGATTAAACCCGGTATGGACTGCGCTGCCACCGGTTCGACCAGGCCGCAGGACTCCTGCCACGTTGGGCGAGCTGCCCACCGGGCCGGCACTATCGCCTCGGCCCTTGGGGGGATGGTCACGGCCTCGGAAGCCTCCAGCTCCGCTCTCTCGGCCGTGCTCACTCCCCCTAACGGCAGCTCTTCTACTCCCACCTGCAGGATCCCCCGGCACAAGTCGATTTTACAGCCGCTGGCAGTCAACAGGTCCAACCCTATTAAACATGGGTCGCACACCTCCGCCACCCAAACATCTATCTCCCTCCTTACCGACCCTAACTTGAGGGTCACAGAACCACGCCCTATGATCGGGGCCGTTACCCTGGTAGCAAGCTGCAAACTATAATTTTGCAGGCGCTGGATCTTATCCCAGCCACCTGCGCTCGAATCAAGGACCACAGGGCTGATGATCGTGGCGCTAGCTCCTGTGTCCACTACGGCGTCTACCCCCACGCCGGCAATTTTGCATCTAATTGTCAGGCTACCGGTTCCAATTTGGCCACAATAAATGACCTGTCGCGTCAATGAGGGCTCTCCTCCATCCTCTGCTGCCGAACACCGCCCTACGTGCCCGACACCTTCTAGTTTCCCGGGGTCTGGCGGGGGGGTGTCTGGGGTCGGCTAACCCGCTCCCCCCTGGGCGGAGTTGAGGACCTCAACCGCCGGGGATCATCCCGGCGCGCGGCTCGACAGTGCCGCGCCAGGTGACCCAGACGGTTGCAGGTATAGCACCTCACCTGATAAGGTGCTTGCCTCCGGAATTCCAAATTTCCCCCCCTGTAGGTCCGAATTGGATTACCCGCTCGTGGTCCACCGCGGGCCACCTCCGGGGCCGCCTGCCATGGTCCAGGTCCCGCCAGGCGCTGGTCCACCAGCCTCCGGACCATGCCCGCCAGGTCAGGACCCACGTCGGGGGCGGGCCCCCTAAGGGTCCGCCCTCCATCGGGGGTCCCACCTGGCGGACCGCCATTGCGAGACGCTCGCCCCCCCGGGCCAGGGGCCTCGCTGCTTCCCAAAGGGCCGCAGCGTCAGCCGCCTGGCTCAGAGTCTGCGGGCGCCACATGGCGAGCTGTTGCCGGAGCTCAATATCCGGGAGGGCCTGGATAAAATGGTCCAGCGCCAGGCTTTCCCGGGAATCCGCTGCCATGCTAGCATGTGCGATCCCCACTGTGCGGCGAATGTCGTGGGCAAGTTCCCCGATGGCTTCCTGGGGCTTGCGCTTTCGCAGCGCGAGCTGAGCTTTAACAAGCTCGCTCTGCTGTTCAATGCCGAATCGATTAATTAGGGCGTCGCGGAGGGCTGGCAGGGTGAGAGCACCCGCTGGTAATGCCGTCAGCACCTCCGCCGCCGCGCCGCGCAATGCGGCCACCAGGTGTACTCCACCTTCGTCCTCACCCCAACCGTTGCCCTTACACACACAGTCGAACTGCGCCAGGTACGCGCGTAGATCACTCTTGCCGTCATACGGCGCGAGTGGGACCTTGTGGGACCACCTCGTATGCGAGTCGTTGCCCGCCTGCCGGACCCCGTGCGTCGCCCCTTGCGGGGTCAGCGCGGGGCCGAACCGGCCGGGCCCCCACAGTACATTACCCCCAAGGGGCTCTCGTGCCTCCCCGGTCCCTCCAACAACTACCCCTGTTGGTGTCGATGCATGGGTCACACTTCCGCAACCCGCTACCCATTCCATACCACCACAACCTTGCTCACCCACACCTCGCACCTCTCGTTCCATACCCTCCGGACCAGCCATACACCTCACTCGTGGCCTCTCACGAACATCCGGGTCTATCTCGACCCCCAAGCTTATTAAATCACCTGGCGCATCATACGCACGACCATATTGGTCACCACTTACACCGGGTCCTCTTTCTCTTCGCTTCTCCTCCATCACCTGCGAATCCCTCATCCGGTTAATGAGCACATCATCCCACTCCTGACACCAATTGTTACGGACATGACTTATTAAGATGTTATGCTGGGCCGAGCGGAATGGCCGCCGTGTTCGCACAAGTTACCCGATTATACTCGAACGTTGGCCGAGTCGCGCTACGCTAAATCAATTGAGGAAAGGACACAACGGCTGGGTTAAAATGACACGACACCAAGGGTTCAGTTCTCAAGACCTCCGGAGGAGGTTATATTAGTTCGGAACGTTTAGATTACAGGGATGAGAGGTACAGCATAGTAAGATAGGCACTTAATTACGGTCTTATAATAGCCCCGACAGACGACAGATAAACAGGACAAAACTGACTCACACGGGGATTGATGGCAAGGAAAGCGGGTAGTCGATGGCTCAAGGTGCACCTTGGCTCAGGGACAGAATCGACCCGGTCCGGTCCAGTAGATGCGGGGAGGTCGCTCAGTGCTCGGAGGTCGCGACTTGTCTCTTCTTCAAGCTCGGGGCGCATCTGACCTCACATCCGGTAAGTCGCTGCGCATATCCGGCGGGGAGTGACACGCCCTCGGCTCGTTAGCTCCGCCCCAGATGGAATCGGCCCGCCGCTTCTCACTGGCTGCGGGGGGGGGGTGTTACCGGGCTCCGCCCCTGACGAGGAGCTGACAGCCAGCCCCTTCGTGGTAACCCCGTGGAGCGCATGGGCAATGGCGGCTAACCGAGCCGGAGTGAGGACGCACACTCCCCGCGCCGCGCCGCGCCCCTCTGTTGTTGTAGTTGTTGTTGTAGTTGTTGTAGTAGTTGTTGTTGTAGTTGTTGTTGTAGTTGTTGTGGTTGTTGTTTCATGGGGAAGATGGGAGGAGGTATGGGGAGGTCCTAAACTCACTACTGGTGCCATACGATCACATTCTGGTGCAACGAAGAGTCAGAATTAATGGAAACGAGTCCTTAACTGACATAGACTAAGAATAACTAGCAAGATGTCCGAAAGTTGTCTACGTGAGATGCGGTGGACCTGGGCACGACATTTAATGGGGGAAAAAGGGGAAGGTCGGTTCTACAGAGTGTTGTTTACAGACAATGGGACTAGGGAATGGGGGATTGGGGATAGTTGGGGAGTATTGGGGAAATAGGGGAATATTTACAAGCGGATATGGAGGCCAAATGCCATATCCGCAACAATATATATATGTGTGTGGGAGCTGTGCTCGCACGATAAAATCGGACAAAATGGACGACGCCAGGAATTAGGTTTCTCTGAGCTATTTATTCCCAGCTCACTCAAACGAACTCCAAAGCACTGAATCAGCCCATCGAACGGGCGGCAATATATATCAGAAACTCAACACACAAAAGCCATGCCTCTGAGGCGGGGCGTGGTATGCAAATAGATAAGCCACGCCTCTCAACGGGGCGTGGTATGCAAGGCAAGCGTTCGCCCGGTAAAGGCAAGTCTCAACATTCCCGGGCGAGTCCGGACACGTGACCACTCGCCGGTTGCGTCATCGGCCGGTGCAGGGTAAATGTGTCATGCTACTGGTAACCGCTACATATATATATATATATATATTACATACAGTCGGACTCCGCTATTCGTGGTTCTGCTATTCGTGGTTCCGCTATTTGCGGTTCCACTATTCGCGGTTCCACTATTCGCGGTTGATAAAATGCGACCTGTTTCTCTATTCGCAGAAAAGTGTCCCACGAATTCGTGGTTTTTCCGGGGCGCAAAAAGAAATTTTCACGAGCCACGACCTTGACACATTTATATAACCCATCTTTCACCAGCCATTCACAAAGCAGCTGGACATACCCAAAAAAAAACATTCTATGAGCCGCGAGCAATACCTGCTCTTGCGTTCACTGCCGTGTGTTTCGCGTTTTCTTGGCTTCCGTGGGATATCCCGCTGTTCACACTGTGAAAAGCTTCACGTGATATTCCACCATTCACAGGGAAACAATGTTTCGTGGGATATCCCTACAGACTGTAAACACTGCTTCCAGCTGCATAACACGTCATCCAGTTACTGTACAGAATGAAAACACTCCACAGTATCTATTAGTGCAATTAGCAATTAGCTGTCAATCTCTCCTCCTGAAACAACCCCCACAATCTCAAGTTTCCTATTAAAACATACATATACATACATGTTGAGCTACCTACTTTGGGTTTGATTTCTGGCTAAATAGGATGCAACCCCAAACTGTCGTCCTATTTGATCCTTTGCATGCACGATTGTGGATCATAAAGTGTCCACATTCATTGTGTCTGTCCCACTTGCTTGTGGTTAAATAAATTACAGCACCTTCGATAATGTCGGCTATTTTGTGCTGTTACCGTGGCTGAATTCGAAATTCCTTCTGGGACCTTTGCTTGAAAGACAAGGGCAAACCACCCAGTGACTTTAACCTGAGAAATTGCTTCGGCGGCAATAACTCTCTTATCGGGAAATGGTACTTTTCAGGACATTATGCAGTGTTTTTACACACTCTTGTTGGTTGGGTGGCAGAACACGAACATGCCTCCACCAACATATGCTTTTATGAGCTAAGGTGATATGTGTAGCCTTTGCTGTGAATTACATGTGCTGTTAAAAACACATTTTGATATTTTTAAAGTGATTCTTCACCATTGGGAGATCGGGCCAAAAACGATACATAACAGGATATCTCAAAAAGGTATTGATGGATTTGGATGAAACCTGTTGGACAGGTTGGGTGTCTGGCAAGGACGATTCGATGAAATTTTTGTGAAGATCCGGATCCGGATCGGGCTCGTATCATTTTTTAAGGGTGATCTGGCCAAAAAGTGATCCATTGAGTGATCATTGAGTGATCTGGCCAAAAACGAGGGGTAGATCAGGGTATGAAAGACTTGGACCTATGGTGATGCCTGTGATTAATTTAGATTAAATGTGATTCTGTGTTGTGATTTTCTGGTCTACTATGAGATACAAAACGTAAACTCTTCACCATGCGGAGGTTCGCTCTCTACTGACTGCCGTTCTAGTTTTTCATTTGATTGTTTTAAAAGTTTAGAGTAAAATTAAATTCCCCACAAAATTTTTTCCCCCCAGAAACAATGTCGACTTGTATCAGTCATACAGTCAGCCAATGACCTTGTTCCTCCATAGGGCATCACGACACCCGTGGCAAGTTGTGACTATTTTGCAGCTGAGAATCGACCGTGAGCATTCCATTACTGGACATTTTTTATCAGCCCTGAACGTAGTATGGGATATCAAAACGGTCCTCAACGAGGGCAAGAATTTGCAATTTGGTCGCTGAAGCAGCACACAATGGCGGACTCTTTTCAAACAGCACCCTGGAGGCCTATAATGTATGCTGCAGCGAGCAGACCGACATAATATGCTGCTTCAGAAGGGCAACACAGGGTACGCAGCGTACTTTCCAGAGGTTTATGATGTGAAATGTTGTACTTTTACAATTGATCACTGCCCACCTTAAACAGATCGTTGCATCATGAAGGATATTTTCTGTTTGGTTTGATTGTACTGTATTTTCATGGTGCTTTTGATTTGCACTCGGGGAAAATCTTGCAAGGCAAATTGGTTGACGATTGCCAGATTGTGTCCCATTGGGTTGATCAGTAAAGGGTGTTAATTCTCCATAACACAAGTAGCAATGACAAAGGCTATTGTGTGGAATGTACAGGCAGTGAACATTCTGTTTCAGTGGTGATGTTTACCCTTTCAGAAAAAGGAGCCATTATTTGTTTCACAGTGAAAAATGCCTTTATAGAGATGTTTTATGCATCACTCCAGCCAATTTACCATGAAACTTTCATTTTAATTTTTCATTGATACTAGCCACCGGTATTGTCTGGTCAGAAGTTCAACAACAATGACATAGATAAAAGAGCTCCTGATCTTTTTCTCCTGAACAATATATATATATATATATTATAATAGCCGTAGATGATTCTGTCTGTCTGTCTGTCTATCTGTTGGGTGTCTGTCCGGGGTGTGGCTTACTCGGTTTGCAGAGTAGCTCCACCCATAGCTCCACCCATTCTGGGAAAGGCATCGCTTCATATAAACAAATATCCACCATTTTATTAACTCGCATAGCTTTGAGGCCTGTTTCGTAGGCCCGTGGTGTCTTGCTCTCTCTCCCAGTTTTATTGCAAATCAAATTCGATATATCATTTCATTTTTCACAGTCGCTAACATAGTTTTAGACTCGGTTGAAAAAAAACGGAAAGAAAATCCGATGAAAGTTGCCGTTTATAGAACGAAATGAATTCTCAAAGGCCTGTAACTTCAAGGCCATTGAGTCTCTCTCACGCCTTTATCTCCAATCTAACTCACCATTTGATTTCATATTTATCGATGGTTTTGGACTCGGTGTCAGCAACGCGGGAAAATGCAGAGATATATTTTTAAAAATACACCATATCACCGCCCACCGCCCAACCGCCAACAACCGCCCAACCGCCAACAACCGCCCACAACCGCCCAACTGCCAACAACCGCCCAATATGTATCATACACCGCTCAACATATATCATACACTGCCCAACATGACAGACGGCAACATGTCAACATTATCGCTTTTTCTTTAAACCGAGTGAACCGAGCCGAACCGAATACACCGAGTGAATTCACCGAGCGAATTTCATCCAATTCCACCGAGTTTCATGAAACCGAGAGATATTTCTTCGTTTTTATTTTATTAGTTACCAGCAGAAGCACCCAGCGTTGCCGGGCGGGGGAGGGGGGAAGGGCACGTACACTTTAAACATGTATATACATGTGGGATGTGGGATATATACATGTGGGACATGTGTACGTGTGTGTGTGTACGTGTGTGTGTGTACGTGTGTGTGTGTGTGTGTGTGTGTGTGTGTGTGTGTGCATGTGCGCGCGTGCATATATGTGTGTGTGTGTGTGTGTGTGTATATATGTGTGTGTATGTGTATGTAGGCTAACCCCCGCTCTAGCAGGGAAAATGGCCTTAAAATACATGTTGTTGTTGTATGTGTGTATATATGTCTGTGTGTGTGTGTGTGTATGTGTGGATATGTGTCTGAACGTGTGTGTGTGTGTGTGTGTGTGTGTGTGTGTGTGTGTGTGTGTGTGTGTGTGTGTGTGTGTGTGTGTGTGTGTGTTGGAGGAGTGGGTGTGGTTTTGCATGAATTTGTTTTTCTTTGATTGGTGCATGTTGTAAGGGTAGGTGATTGGTTGGTTTTTATTATTTTTTGTTTTTTTTGGTGTGTGAGTGAGTGGATGAGGGGCTGTGGATTCTGGGAGTGGAGGCGGTTTTATTGTGGTTGTCTGTGTTCTCACGGGCTGGGGGTAGGGATATGTATGCATCGAAGTGGAGCTGTTGCATGTGGAGGCGTATGTGCCCCTGCTGGCGCACCTTAGCTTGCCATATTGAGGTTGAAGGGCCGAAACGGGATGATGCTGAGGAGCTCGACTGAGGACCCCGTCAGTGTGGCACACTTGTGACCAGGTGTGATTTGAAATTATATATATATACTAGCCGAAAGCACCCGGCGTTGCCCGGGTTGTTTTTGAATGAATTTACTACTATAATTCAGCTTTTACCTCGCGGCCGTAGAAGATTGACTACTGTAATTCAGCTCAGCTTTTAATTGCCAAATGGGCCCAGCCCGGCCGAAGTGGCCTCGACCTGCCTCGCCACCTAGCCTATAACCTTCCCGGGGCCCGTCCCGACATTTTTTGTATTGGAGGTTTCCTCCTATCTTTCACCGTTCAGGAGATTAGCGCGTGCAGACAAAGAAACAAACAAAAACTCTCTTGTATATACAGTGCATTCAGAAAGTATTCAGACCCCTTCACTTTTTTCACATTTTGTTATGTTGCAGCCTTATGCTGAAATCGTTTAAATTCATTTTTTTCCTCATCAATCTACACTCAATACCCCATAATGACAAAGAGAAAACAGGATTTTAGAAAGTTTTGCAACTTTATTAAAAAGAAAAAACTGAAATATCACATTGACATAAGTATTCATACCCTTTGCTATGACACTTGAAATTTAGCTCAGGTGTCTCCCATTTCTCTTGATCTTCCTCGAGATGTTTCTACACCTTGATTGGAGTCCACCTGTGGTAAATTCAATTGATTGGACGTTATTTGGAAAGGCACACACCCGTCTATATAAGGTCTCACAGCTGACTGCATATCAGAGCAAAAACCAAGCCATGAGGTCGAAGGAACTGCCTGCAGAGCTCAGAGACAGGATTGTGTCGAGGCACAGATCTGGGGAAGCCGACAAAAACATCTCCTGCTGCATTGAAGGTTCCCAAGAGCACAGTGGCCTCTATAATTCTTAAATGGAATAAGTTTGGAACAACTAGGACTCTTCCTAGAGCTGGCCGTCCGGCCACACTGAGCAATCGGGGGAGAAGGGCCTTGGTAAGAGAGGTGACCAAGAACCCGATGGTCACTCTGGCTGAGCTCCAGAGATCCTGTGTGGAGATGGGAGAAACTTCCAGAAGGGCAACCATCACTGCAACACTCCACCGATCTGGGATTTATGGCAGAGTGGCCAGACGGAAGCATCTCCTCAGTGAAAGACACATGAAAGCCCACAGAATCTTGTTTGTCAGTCTGAGAGTCCTTTAGGTGCTTTTTTGCAAACTCCAAGCGGGCCATTGGCCATGTCTATGCCAAAAATCAAGAACGTGAGCCTCTCCGTTTAGGAATCTATAGGTAACATATACACACAAACACACACACACACGCACACACACACAAACACACAAACTGTGTTTTATATATATATATATGACATTTCTGTAAGGGTGTATAAGCAGGGAAGTTGTGTTGTATAAAAGGGTATGCATTCTTAAAACAGGAATTCTAATAGCATCAAGAAAAGGAACATCCCAGGAAGGATTTTATAGATAACCGGTTACAGAGAAAGAGGGTCAGTGATGATTGGCTTTGGTTATGTGCCCACTTGGAGAGGCAAGTGGTGGCTTCGGGGTTTTTTTTTTTCTCGCTTCTGACACCATTTTCATTTTTTACACATTATTCAATATTAATCACCTTTTCAATTCCTTTCCATCTTTCACCACCCTTCATATTAAGGGTTGCGGGCTCATATTTCATAATATTTTCACAGCATCAGTTCCACGCAAAATGCTTATCAAGCTCAAGTTGTAAAAACAGGTGGCGGGAAATTGGCAAACATGTCTGATTTGGCACAAGGCCAAACTCATTAGCACTCTCTCGTCACAAATGAGAGAGAGCGTCAGGAAGTATGGTGAAGCAGCAAGGTCTTTGCTTTCTTGGTGAGAGCCAGCGGTGCGAGATTGATAATCTTCGTGTCTGGCCAGGGGTTAATGAACATTGCGCTGCACACTCAATCAATTTGGTGGAAATGCATTCTTTTGCTATTGCGAATTGGCAAGGCTTTGTGGCCATTTTCTCTTCTGCCTCGTTAGCAATTCTGAGTGAGCTGTAAAAACAGAATAATTATGCCTTGAAGATAGCAAGCGTTTCTTCGCGATTCGTTTAGCGTGACCATTTGCTCCATTCTGTGTGCATTGCACAAGAAACAGCTCCAACTATGGGCTTAACTTGCTATATTCAAAGCATAAGATATTGCTCAGATAATGCTAAGATATTGTTTGATTTTCTTAGAATGTTTGTTGTCATTGGAAAATTATCCCTGGACTTCTGCACATGCTACATACCCAATTCTTTCCACATCTGGCTTCCTGAAAACATGCATTGCAGTAGCTGTGGTGCTTAAACAAGCAAAATGAACATGCTTAATAAACAGCTGTTTGATTTCCCCTTTTGCAAAGAATGTTGCTTGGGTTAGCAAAAAAGTAAGACTGCAAAGCAGCAATAAGTTTTCCTCATTATAGGCCATATCTATTATAAGTGGCAAGCAATATGAGCCAATCACAAAAATGTTAATGCTGCCCTCACTGCAAATGCCAGCAGACCATAGTAAAGCTTTCATTATGCTTTTCATAAAACTGTCTTGGCTGTCGTAAAGTAGGGATTTTATAACAGATCATGTAAACGAAACATTGATAATGGACTAATTAATCTTTGCAAGGGTTTGGCAAAATTTACATCAACACCAATCCTGAATGACCCTGTTTATGTTGCATCTAATATAAACACGACTTGGTGAGTTGATTACATTTGCACTTCTTGTAAATTTCTTATTTACGTACGTTTGCCGCAAATATGAAAGTATATTTCGTGATTTACAATGATGTGTTTATTTTCGTTTTAAAAAATGCATAGTGTGGTTATTATTTGGGAGGGGGAGTGGATGGATGTTGAAAGGTTTTTCCATTTTAAAAAAACATGAATGAACAAGAAACAGCAATCGGAGATTGCAGACCCTCGCCAGGACGTGTTTTAGTGTTTTTAAGGCTCTTGTGTTAAAACAAATATGGCCGCCAAACCACATGACCGATGTCGTCATCATAGTTTTTTTCCCCTCAACCAAGTTATCCCTAGATGACACTCAACAAATTTAATCTTGATCGGATGAAGTTTTGTACTTGTCGAATTATGACGTCATAATGGAGGCACCTATGTCATCATCGTTAACAAATTTTATTCCCCATGGAGAGTTCTTTAAAATGAGCCATGTCTCAATTTTTTCAATGCAGCTCTTTCAGTGATATAGAGGTGCAAAGTTTTTTTTTCGGTTTTTCCAAGATGGCGCCCATACCACATGACCTATGACATCATAATTATCATAAGAATTATACAGGTGGAGGTGCACCTACGGTGAAAATTTTCTGTCAATTGGACCAACAGTTGCAGAGAAAATCATATTTATTCTGAGCGGACAACAAACAATAAATAAATATGTCGTGCATAGCACGATACTTGTGACATCCCTAAAATAAGTTATTGGCCTGTGATGTCCTCAAAAATACAAGGTGGTTGAACTCGGTGACCAGATATGCAAGTCCTCTTCAAATTTAAAGTTAATTGGATAAAAATTGAGGATTTTAGAAATTTGGACTATGTTGACCTTTTTGCCTATTTGACCTTTTGGCCTATGTTGACATCAAAAATACTTGGTGGTTGAATTCAGTGTCCAGATATGCAAATTCTCTTAAAATCTCAAGTCAATCGGATGAAAATTGAGGATTTTAGAAATTTTACAAAGTTGGTGACCTTTAGCCTATGTTGACCTTTTGACCCGAAAAACAATAGGCTTCTTGCTTATGACCAACTATTCCATTGGGTGAAGTTTTGTGAAGATCGGTTGAAAATGTGACCTGAAGGCGACTGACATACAGACATACAGACAGACAGAATGAAAAATCCCTCATAGAGCAACACTTGGCAAAACAGAACAAAGTTGAAGTAGAGCATACTTTTGATATCAAAAATAATTAGTGGTTGAATTCAGTGACCTGATATGCAAATCGTCTTAAATTTTATGTTAATCGTATAAAAATTGACCATTTTAGAATTTTAGCCTATGTTGACCTTTTGGCCTATGTTGACCTCAAAACTAATTGGTGGTTTGTTTCAGTAAGCTGATATGCAAATCCTATTCAGATTTCAAGTAAATCAGATGAAAATTGAGGATTTTTGAGATTTGAAAGAAGTAGTTGACCTTTGGCCTATGTTGACCTTTTGGCCTATGTTGACATAAAAAATAGTTGGGGGTTGAATTCAGTGACCAGATATGCAAATCCTCTTCAAATTTTAAGTTAAACGGATGAAAATTGACAATTTTAGAAGTTTGGCCTGTGATTACCTTTTGGCCTATGTTGACCTCAAAAATAGTTGGTGGTTGGTTTCAGTAAGCTTATGTGCAAATCCTATTCAGTTTGCATGTCAATCGGATGAAAATTGAGGATTTTAGAAAAATTGAAAGAAGTGGTTGACCTTTGGCCTATGTTGACCTTTTGGCCGATGTTGATCTCAAAAATAATTGGTGGTTGAATTCAGTTCGCTCAAATGAAAATCCTCTTCAAATTTCAAGTCAATCGGATGAAAATTGTGGATTTTAGAAATTTGAAATGGTTGTTGACCTTTGGCCTATGTTGACCTTGTGACCTATGTTGACCTCAAAAATAGTTGTTGGTTGAATTCAGTTAACTGATATGAAAATTCAATTCAAATTTCAAGTCAATCCGATGAAAATTGAGGATTTTAGAAATTTGAAAAGGTTGTTGACCTTTTTGGCCTTTGTTGACCTTTCGGCCTATGTTGACCTTTTGGCCAATGTTGGTCTCCAAAATAGTTGGTGGTTGAATTCAGTTAGCTGATGTGTAAATCCTATTCAAATTTGAAGTCAATCGTATGAAAATTGAGGATTTTAGAAATTTTAAAAAAGTGGTTGACCTATTCCCTATGTTGACCTTTTGACCTCAAAAATATATAGGTTTTGTCCGACCACGAACTCTAACATTTGGTGAAGTTTCGTGAAGATCAGTTTAAAATTGTGACCTGTGGGCAAGTATGCGAGCACACAGACAAACAAACACACACACAAACACATACATAAACACACACACACACACACACACACACACACACACAAACACACACACACACACACAAAGACAACACACACACACAAACACACACACACACAAACACACACAAACACACACACACACAAACACACACACACACCACAAACACACACACACACAAACACACACACAAGCACACAAACACACACACGCACAAACACACACACACACACAAACACACACACACACAAATACAAACACACACATAAACACACACACACAAACACACACACAAACACACAAACACATACACACAAACAAACACACACATACACACACACAAACACACACACACAAACACACACAAAGACAACACACACACACAACCACACACAACCACACACACACACACACAAACACACACAAACACACACACACACAAACACACACACGCACAAACACCCAAACACACACACACACACACAAACACACACACAAACACACACACACACACACAACCACACACAACCACACACAACCACACACACACAGAAACACACAAACCGGAGTGATCAACCTACTTGTCAAAAATATTAATTTTTGCCAAGTAATAACGCACAAGACCAACCAATCAATATACATGTAAAATCCTAGATTTTCACAAATAACAGACAAACGGACTCAAATGCAAGCACCATCCTCTCCTCTGCCGAGGGTAATAATTCTGCACCAGTGATAAGTAATTAACTACAAGTCATAGACCTTTTCTGTGGAGTTTCCATCCAGTGTCGCATTTCTTTTTTCCAGTGAGTGAGTTTCGTGGCTTGCAGGATGGCCTAGTGCTACACACACTAGCTCTGAGCTATCTAGCCTAGGTTCGAATCCCGACCCAGCTATAAACTGCCATCCCGGTGTTTCACAGACAGGGTGAACCATCATTTTGTGTGCTGTCCTTCGGATGGACGTTAAACTGGGTGTCCCATCTGTCGGTATTAGCCAGCGGATATTAAAGATCCCACTGTGTCCTTCGTGAAGAGTGGGCAAGCTGTCACCGGCACCCTGAACAAATGTCAAATTCCTGCGTTGACTTCCTGTGGTTGAGTGGCGATCCGTCCAGGAATTTAGCCCTTGCCAATAAACTGCCTCGACAGAATTTAGCCCTTGCCAATAAACTGCCTCGACAGAACCAACGCTCTGTATAGAGCATGATACATGATCATGAGTTTCTTAAAGGTAACGTTTTTTGGTTCTGAAACATTTCGAAAATGTATAAAGCAATTACTTTTCGACGTAGTAATTCAAGTTGCCCCCACATTGTCAAGTGGTCTACGTTTAAAATCAGCTTGTAATACTCTGTTTATGTGGCCTGGGACAAAACAAGTGGGGCATAATGATATTTAACTCTTTAAAGTAAGGATTAATTTCGAAAGAAAAAAGTGCAATTTCGTCTAAATGGATCGGTGGTGCAAATGAGAATATTAGCTTGGTCATCATGAAAAGGCAGAGGTCTGAATGAGAATGGCAGTGAATGTTAAAACTGATTTGTGGTCGACATTTTATTATTTGACAATTTTCCTACTTAGACTAATAACTGCACGTTTTGTAATATATGTATGCATGTATGTTTATGTATGTTATATATTGTTACGGATCTCTGACGTCGGCTCTCCCCTTATCGAGGGGGGGTTAATCCCCTTGTCCTTTTACCTGGCTGACGCGAGTCCTGGAAGTTATAACGTCCTTCCCGGCGCGGCGTTAGGTAGGGTTTGTTAGGCCTAGGGATGCGCTACTACCTAAGTACTAACGCCGACTGGAAACGAGGGAATAACTCCCGCTCGAATCACGGATATGGATGGAATATGCCGAGCGGATAGCAATCCGCGATCCGAGCTGTTAACAGTTGACTAGACCCGATTCTAAGCGGTTGCGATCGTGCCACGCTTACCCAATTAGAGAAAAGACTGATGCGATCGGATGGAGAGGAAACCAGGAAAATAGGAAGAACAGAGCAATTTATTACAAATGTACAAGAAGAAGAGGAAATGAAAGGAATGCACAAGAAAGAAAGAGGAAGGAAAAGTACACAGGGCAGTCTTAACTACAGGCTTAACTTATTCCCTGGACAAACGGGCCCGTCTCACATACAGACACTCACACGGGGATTGCAGATGGTCGGGTGGAAGGTCACTAGCGCGTCCGGCTCCGGTCCAGGCGATGAAAAACCCGGCAGGCAGCTCGTATTGTAACGTAGCGCGAACGGACAATTAGAATGACGGGGGGAAGGCTGGTGTACTGGCGTACGTAATATTCGCACGACTCGCGCCAAGCGCTCCCTCCCAAATGTCCTGCTTGGAAATACCAATGCCAGTGAACCCTCTTTGCACAGTCCTTTCAACCACGATCAGTTATTTATCACGCTGCAAATGGTGCCAGTCCTGTTCAACCACGATCAAGCGCATATACTCTCGAGTCCTTGGTAATCACGACAGTCCTTAGCGAGAGTCCTTTCAATACCACTCATTCACTCGAGTCCTTCCGAAGGGCTTTGTGTGCTGGCTTTTATAAGTCAAGCCAGCGATCGCTCCGCAAGCCCCAACCAAGCCCTGTCAGGCGATGTCTCTCCAGCCCTGGTTGGCTGGTTATTGCTTACCGGCCCCGCCCTGACAGCTGGGTGACGTGGGCACACCTCCGCCCTGGTGCTCCGCCCCCTTTTTCCGGGCTTCACCTCATGGCTTATGGCGGCGTTGAGCGAGCTCACGGGCAGCGAAGGCTGCTGCTGCTGGCCAAGGAGCGTACCAAATTGGGAGGGGCCTTGGGGCACAGACTGGGGAGCGCGCTTAATGGCGTCGCTTGGAGGGAGGCTGCAAAATGAACGAAAGGGCCTACTCTTATTTGATTGACGCAACGCAGATTCAACTATTGGGAAATGGCCTTATCTAACACATACTATGAAATAACTGATGTCCTATGGTGACCTACGTGTTGCTTGTGGCCTATCTATGGGGTGCTACCTTTAACCTTTAATGATGTGATATTTACAAGCAAGTGTGGGTTCTCAAAACCGCAACACTGCACCCCTCCTTTTGCCAGGCTCGTTCCGAGCCGAAACAGTACCTGGGTCAGCACTATCTTTTAACAATTAGTGTGACACTTAGGTGTGGTTACCCTCTACTTTTAACCTACTACCCTGAGTGCGACAGTTTTAACACTAGATATGTCCCCCCTGCTGCGTTGTGTCCTACCTAACTGACTCACGCCCACAATTAACCAAATTACGGAATGGTTTTCAAACTAAACATTTAAGCCGGTGGGGAGCATTATTTACAAGACACTACTAATTATTTACAACTACATCCCAGGACCTGTCTTTTGTGGGAAAAAGAAGAGAGAATTTGATAAGAGGAAATGCCAATCGCAATGCACTGCACCGATACACCATACAACCATATGCACCCAAAAATAAAAAAATATGCACAAAAAGCACCATCAACAAAATGCACAAAAACATTTCAAAAATTATTAAATGATGACGTCTTGTGCTTCTCTGCTGGGCCGATGTATCTTGGCTGTCTTCTTGCTTGATGGCTTAATTAATAAAAAGGGCACAACCCGCGTCCGCTTTTTTATTTATGGCCAGCAGGGCCAGCGTAGGTGGTCCGCCTGCATGGCATGTGCGCCACTTAAGAACACAGTGGTCCACAAGCAAGATGCTGCTGGCAGCAATGGTCTGTCTCAGCAAAGGTGCTAGGCCACAGAACGTGTGGTCCATAGGTGCCAGGCCACAGAACGTGTGGTCCATATGGTGTATTAGCGCAGGCCGGCAGGCAGGCAGGCAGCAAGGGTGCAGGCAGCAAGAGTGCGGCTGCACCGCTCAGGGCACCTGCACACTCCCCTCACACAAAAGACCATGGTCCATGAGTGGGGCGGTAGACAAAGCAGAGGTTAGCGGGGGCAAGGGCGCAAGGGTACACGTAATCACAAGGCAATGTGACATGAAGGGCGCGGGAGAGCGAGCTGAGAAAGCTCGTCCCTACTCGTACGTCACCCCCCATGTCAGCCTACACTACCTTTGCCCTTCCCCGTATTTACACAATTTACAAATCCGTCTCTACTGCCTCGTCCCCCATTTCTCCCCTAATTCCGAATTTGTCCCCAATCCCTCCCAAGAAGGAAGGGATGGAATAAATACAATGTCTAACTCCGTCATCATGCGTCTTACATTCTCCAAATATTTGCCAAAACCTGGTGTGGAGTCCTATCACCTCAGTGAGTGGATGCGGATGGTGCGAAGAGATTTTCTCCTAACTATACTCTAATTGACATTACACTTTAACTACCCGGGGTCTTGCCCTGCCAATCCAATGGCCATAATTACACTATGTGGTTCTAAAAACCAATTCCCATTGCCCATACTGTGGTGCTCTCCCAATTTGGGGGTCTCACTCCCCCCCATTTTTCCATCTGTGCCCTCGCACAATTTCGGGGCTGGGCTGTGTGGCTCTCCCAGCAGGTCTACTTACCTGCGCATCTCCGCCACTGAAGTCGCCACCCAAGCTTGCCTAGCTCCTCACACTACACTAACCGGGGAAGGCCCTCCCTGGCACTTACCCCCTCTATGCCCACCTTGGCATCGGGCAACCGGGGTCCTTCCCATGGATCCTCGGGCCCCACTGAACTCTACACAACACTACCTGGCTCCCAGAGCCTACCTGCAGCCTCACCTGGCCGACAGACTACCAGTGGCGGAGTACTCAATAACCACACGCACTAACAGGCTCACACGCCCAGCCTTTCCACTTCACTTATGCACCCCTCTAAGCACTTCATTGCTACTACACGCACCACAGATGTCAATATCCAACCAATTTACCTACTCCCTCTACCTAACTTTAAACTACCCTCCCCGGGTATTCGTGAAGGGGTCCATCCTTCCCCCATCCACTCCTTCGCACCATACACTCCACGCCATGCATTCCACACTACTCACTCCACACCATTCATTACAGACCATTTATTCCAGACCATTTATTCACTTGCACCCTATGCAAGGCAATCACTCAATACACAATGACACATCCTCTATACTCCATGCATACACTTACACACACACACACACACACACACACACACACACACACACACACACACACACGCACGCACGCACACACACACACACACACCGCTCTTGAGCATTGCCTCATTTGCTCACCAGCACTACAAGGACTTCCATTCACAATGCCTCATTTCCGCCTTTCCGCCTAAACCTCAAGCTCATACACACAGCACCATCTAGCTATCTACTCCCTTCTACTACTAGTGCTTCCCGTCATCCCTTATACTAAGCACTCCCTTGTCATTATCATCCATCTAATCTCTCTACGTCCCCACTACTTGTTCAAATGTCACTACTTAAATCTCAAGTCTCCTAAAGTCATTTTTCTAGTTTCCTAACGATTATCCTAACCCACCCTCGGCGAGCTTACACTGCCAAACCCCATAAAACTACTGCTCCTTTGCCCCAAAAAGGGATGTGATGTGAGGGATGGTAGAGCTACCATCCCCCTACACCAGATACCATTTGCCATCACTACCTCTATTTGTTCACTATCTACGAGCCTCTCGTGCGGGAATACATTTTCACTGCTCGGCTTCGAAAAGCCGGCAATGCGTACGGATGGTCAGTCTCCTGTTGGTTGGGTCCATCCGGCATTTTCGATTCTGGGGAGGAGGCATACTTGGGCCGAGGTTCCAGGCTCCATCTCGGCGCGAAGCCTTTCGGTCTCCGGCCTGATGACCCAACCTCACCCGGTCGGAACACCGCGCCCGCCAGGGGGCGAAGGTCCGACCTGGCCTTTCTCCCCCAGAATTGTGCCGGTCGCCGCTACGACGTGGCACCAACCATACAGGGCGGAGCCCGGCCCGAATTGTGCACGGCGCTCCATGCAAGAGCGCCACGGCAACGATCCCCACCGGCCCCCGCAGCACACAAAGAACACCACGCCCCGAGAGCTCGCGTCGGCTATACGTCGGCCTAAGCACTGCCCCGGTCAGCGTCGATGCTTGAATCGCATGCTCACATCCACACCTCGCGACCCGTTCTGCACTTGCAAAACGCGGCGCTCCAGCGCCTCCCATACACTCCACACATTTCGTCACCACACTCTCTCGTGCACACCACCCAGGCGCACTCATACACTCCGTTACACACCTCTCCCGTGCACATCCTGGCGCACTCTCCCTCGTTACGTACTCCATAACCACCACGGGTGTGCACTCTATTGCACACCCAATCACCCTCTCCGTTGTGCATCCCCGCACACGCTCCTCATCCATCTCACACTCTGTCACACTCACTCCCACTTTCACACTCTGTAACACACTCACTCTTCGGCACACACTTTTTTCTCACACGCGTGCCATTTCCTTTCATACAGTGCACCACGGACCTTCTACGAGCGCCCGGGTGACGCCGGGATCCCAAGCGCGTGAAAAATCCTCTCGCGCCAAACTTTTTCGCGCCACATACAGCCCGGCTTACCTTCGGGATCCTTTTCTCCACACGCAGCTGCAAACTTCCATTGGGGTTAACAAGTACAGCATCATGATGCGAACACGGACTTTGGACATATTCCATCCTTTCGTCCCGCAATTGCTCTTCTAAGTCGCCGTCTTCTTAACCCCAATTTCCACTATCATTATTTCATTTTCCTCTCCCTCGACGACCGCTGGCGCTAATAAAATTTTCTTTTCTACTTCACCAGTCGTCAGCTATTCCATACCC
The DNA here is from genome assembly GCF_964187855.1 of Myxine glutinosa. Lineage (NCBI taxonomy): Eukaryota > Metazoa > Chordata > Myxini > Myxiniformes > Myxinidae > Myxine > Myxine glutinosa. The sequence goes on along the minus strand of NC_136271.1, from coordinate 25,770,634 downwards.
TGAGTCGCGATTTCTATACTCATCCACGTAACTATGCCTTGCTCAGCCTCGCTTTCCCCGCGCTTCTCAAGTCGCGCTACCCTGTCGCATACCATTGTGCCTTTCCCGCTCGACCTGCAGTCTCTGTCTTTCCCCAATGCTTTTATTTCACACCTGGCTTCCTCCCTCGCTAACCCCTCGTTTATTTCTCGGGCCTGGCCATTCACGTCCTCCAATTGGCCCCCTAATTTGCTTTCTAATCCCCCCAATTTGCTTTCTAATCCCCCAATTTGGTTTTCCAATTGCTCTCCCATTTTGTTTTCCAATTTATTTATGTTACCCCTTACTTCGTCCCTCATTTCCTTCATTTGGCCACCCATCTTGTCTTCTAATCCCCCCAATTTGCTTTCTAATCGCTCACCCTGAGCTTTCATCTCATTACTCAATTCCCCAATTTGATTTTCCAACCCCAGTTGTATGGCTGCCTGCAGCTGCGCAATGAGGTCCTGCATATTCATCCCTCCCATTTGCGCAGCGGGCGCGGCCCTCGTCGCCATGTGCAAGGCGCCACCATTTTGTGCGCCTGCAACCCCTACTGCTGCATCCTCTCCAATTGCATCCTCCATCTCCTCCAATTGTCCCACTTCTTCCCGGGGGTCCTGGATTGCCTCTAACTCCTCCTCATCTACCCCCACCGGCATCCAATCGCCTTGGCTATCCATGGCACGATTTAATTTGGTTTTCTAATAAAATTTCGGCCGCTCGTAATTTTGACCAAATTTATCCAACAGATAAAAAATTTGGTTCGGGTCAAAATTCCCACTCCCAGACACCAATTGTTACGGATCTCTGACGTTGCCTCTCCCCTTATCAAGGGGGGGTTAATCCCCTTGTCCTTTTATCTGGCCGACGCGAGTCCTGGAAGTTATGACGTCCTTCCCGGCGCGGCGTTAGGTAGGGTTTGTTAGGCCTAGGGATGCGCTACTACCTAAGTACTAACGCCGACCGGAAACGAGGGAATAACTCCCGCTCGAATCACGGATATGGATGGAATATGCCGAGCGGATAGCAATCCGCGATCCAAGCTGTCAACAGGTGATTAGACCCGATTCTAAGCGGTTGCGATCGTGCCACGCTTACCCAATTAGAGAAAAGACTGATGCGATCGGATGGAGAGGAAACCAGGAAAATAGGAAGAACAGAGCAATTTATTACAAATGTACAAGAAGAAGAGGAAACGAAAGGAATGTACAAGAAAGAAAGAGGAAGGAAAAGTACACAGGGCAGTCTTAACTACAGGCTTAACTTATTCCCTGGACAAACAGGCCCGTCTCACATACAGACACTCACACGGGGATTGCAGATGGTCGGGTGGAAGGTCACCAGCGCGTCCAGGCTCCAGTCCGGCTCCGGTCCAGGCGATGAAAAACCCGGCAGGCAGCTGGTATTGTAACGTAGCACGAACGGACAATTAGAATGACGGAGGGAAGGCTGGTGTACTGGCGTACGTAATATTCGCACGGCTCGCGCCAAGCGCTCCCTCCCAAATGTCCTGCTTTGAAATACCAATGCCAGCGAGCCCTCTTTGCACAGTCCTTTCAACCACGATCAGTTCTTTATCACGCTGCAAATGGTGCCAGTCTTGTTCAACCACGATCAAGCGCATATACTCTCGAGTCCTTGGTAATCACGACAGTCCTTAGCGAGAGTCCTTTCAATACCACTCTTTCACTCGAGTCCTTCCGAAGGGTTTTGTGCGCTGGCTTTTATAAGTCAAGCCAGCGATCGCTCCGCAAGCCCCAACCACGCCCTGTCAGGCAATGTCACTCCAGCCCTGGTTGGCTGGTTATTGCTTACCGGCCCCGCCCTGACGGCTGGGTGTCGTGGCCACACCTCCTCCCTGGTGCTCCGCCTCCTTTTTCCGGGCTTCCTCTCGTGGCTCATGGCGGCGTTGAGCGAGCTCACAGGCAGCGAAGGCTGCTGCTGCTGGCCAAGGAGCTTACCAAATTGGGAGGGGCCATGGGGCACAGACTGGGGAGCGCGCTTAATGGCGTCGCTTGGAGGGAGGCTGCAAAATGAACGAAAGGGCCTACTCTTATTTGATTGACGCAACGCAGATTCAACTATTGGAAAATGGCCTTATCTAACACATACTAAGAAATAACTGATGTCCTATGGTGACCTACGTGTTGCTTGTGGCCTATCTATGGGGTGCTACCTTTAACCTTTAATGATGTGATATTTACAAGCAAGTGTGGGTTCTCAAAACCGCAACAATATGTATGTTTTGTAATACCCCTGGTCAGAGTTTGCCAGCGATGTTTGCACTCATGGATGACCTGACAGTTGTCCAGCAATTGGCCGATGCAGCAGAACATGTACTGGGACGACTGGGAAGGTTGATGCGGTGGGAAAGAATGGGATTTAAAGCAAGAAAGTCGAGGAGTGTGGTCGTGAGACGAGAAGTGGTGGAGAACATGCACAGGTTTGAGCTGGGAGGGGAGATGGTTCCATCATTGACAGAGGCCCCTGTGAAGAGTTTGGGAAGATGGTATACAGTGGAGTTGAATGATGTGGGAAGGGTGGAGGAGGTGAGGAACAAGCTTTTGAGAGGTTTCAAGAGGAATGATGGATGTGCTTTGCCAGGTAAGTTGAAGGTATGGTGTTTGAAGTTTGGATTGATGCCACGAGTATTGTACCCATTGATGATGTATCATATGATATTGCAATTGGGCATGTAGAGAGGATGGAGGTTGTGGTGAGCGGGCTTGTGAGGAGGTGGTTGGGAGTGCCACGCTGTTTGACGAACATTGCCTTTTATGGTCAGGGTGGAAAACTCCAGTTTCCCTTGACATCATTAACCGAGGAGTTTAAGGTGGTGGGGGTGCGGGAGTTCATGATGTTGTGGGATTCAAGTGATGAAGTGGTAAAGAATGCTCTCCCAGAGAAGAAGGGAAGTCAGAAGTGGATTGCAAGAGCAGAGGTGGACGAGATGGAGGAGCGGTTGCAACAGGAGGAGGTCATGGGGATGGTACAGCGCAGGAAGCATGGCTTGGGGTGGATGAAGCATGAGCTATGGGGAAAGGCATGTGTGAAAGAGAGGAGGAAGATGGTTGATAGGGAGGTAAGAAGAAAGGAGGATGAGGGGAGATATGTGAAAGCAGTTGCACAGGCACAGGAAGGTGCTTGGAACGCGGTGGGAAGGTGAGAACATTGAAGTGGCAAGAGATGGGGAGGATGGAGCCAATATTGTTGAGTGTCCTGTTGCGGGCAACGTTTGATGTGCTTCCATCACCAGTAAACTTGAATGTGGGGGTTGTTGCAGGAGGAGAGATGTTCTCTGTGTAGAGGTTTGGGAACGGTGCAGCATGCATGCACTGAGTGCATGCTCAGTAGCATTGGCAGCAGGAAGATACAAGTGGCGGCATGATCAGGTGTTGGCGGTGGTGGTGCAGATGTTGCACCAAGAGGTGCTGCGATCGAGAGAGAGAAGAGTGGAGAAGGAGACCGATGGGGGAGAGGTGATGTTTGTCAAATAGGGCCAAGTAGTAAGAGGTGGAAAGAGGGAGAGGAGGAAAGCAAGAGGGCTGTCAGATGCTTGTGATTGGCAGGTGGTGGCAGACCTAAAGCCACAATTGGTATTCCCAGAGGAGATCTGTGTGACAAGGTTGCGGCCTGACATTGTCATCTGGTCGGGTGCAACATGACAGGTCATCTTTGGGGAGTTGTCGGTACCTTGGGAAGAGAACATGGAGGAGATGCATGAGAGGAAGAGAGGAAAGTACAGTGCGCTGGAGGCAGAGTGCCGGGAGAAGGGTTGGCGAGTTTCATGTCAGCCATTTGAGGTGGGGTGTAGAGCGTATATTGGCAATTCCTTTTCTGCATTTCTTCCTCGGCTTGGAGTGTGTGGAACAGAAAGAAGGGGGATGTGTGACAGAGCGGCCCAGGTTGCCTTGAAAGGCTCACTTTGGATTTGGAGGAGATTTATGGAGGCATGTCGAATGGTGTCGGTTGAGGTTGTGGGTGGTCGTTCATTTCAGCCGAAAGGGGTAGTGACTGAGCGCGGAAGAGAAATGGAGATGTGTGAATGGTGTGTGTGTGTGTGTGTGTGTGTGTGTTGCAGTAGTGGGTGTGGTTTTGCATGGATGTGTTCTTGTTTGAGTGGTTCATGTTGTAAGGGTCGGTGCTCGGTTGGTTAGGTGTGATTTTTTTATATTTTTTATGAGTGGGTGAGGGGCTGTGGAATCTGGCAGTGGAGGCGGTTTTGTTGTGGTCTGTGTTCTCACTGGCTGGGGGTGGAGGTTTGTACGCATCCAAGTGTAGCTGCTGCATGTGGAGGCGTATGTGCCCCTGCTGGCCCACCTTAGCAGACCGTATCGAGGTTGAAGGCCCGAAACGGGAAAATGCTGAGGACCTCGACAGAGGCCCGTTCAGTGAGGTGCACTTGTGACCAGGTGTGTTTTGAAATGCTTGAAACAGGTCCCCATAATGTCAAAGTGGAGTAAATAAAAAAATTCATGAAATAATTTAAAATTAAATACAGAAATATCTAATTTGCATAAGTATTCAACTCCCTTGGTCAATACTTCGTAAAAGTGCCTTTGGCACTAATTGCAGCTTCAAGTCCTTTTGGGTATTTCTGCATCAGCTTTGCACATCGGGATTTGGGCTGTTTCTCCCATTCTTCCTTGCAGATTTGCTCAAGCTCTGTCAACTTGGATGCGGAGCGTCGGTGAACAGCAATCTTCATGTCTTTCCACAGATTCTGAATGGGATTAAAGTCTGGGCTTTTGCTGGGCCACTCAAGGATTTTGATGATCTTGTCCTGAAGCCATTCTAGTGTTTGTCTTGGCTGTATGCTTGTGGTCATTGGCCTGTTGGAATGTAAATCTTCACCGCAGTCTTAGTTATTTTACATTCTGAAGCAGGTTCTCAATGATTTGCTTGTATTTGGCTCCATTCATTGTTCCCTCTATGCTTACAAGTCTCCCAGTCCCTGCCGCTGAAAAGCATCCCCAGAGCATGTTGCTGCCATCACCATGCTTCACGGTAGGGATGATGTTGGATGGGTGATGAGCTGTGCTCGGTTTCTGGCACATGTGAAAGGTAAAGAGTTATATTTTCGTCTCATCAGACCACATAATCTTTTGCATCATGCTGTGAGTCTTTCACTTGCTTTTTTTGCAAACTCCAGGCGTGCTGTCATGTGCCTTTTTCTCGGGAGTGGCTTCCGTCTGGCCACTCTCCCATAAAGCCTTGATTTGTGAAGTGCTGCAGAAGCTGTCGTCCTTCCGGGGGGTTCCACCGTTCTCAGCCAAGGAACTCGGTAGTTCCGTCAGAGTAGTCATTGGGTTTTTGGTCACCTCTCTGACCAAGGTCCTTCTTAACAGGTTGATCAGTTTGGTTGGACGTCCCACACCTGGAAGAGTCTGGGTAGTTCCGTATTCTTTCCATTTCCTAGTGTTGGAGTTCACTGTGCTCTTGGGAACTTTCAATACTCCAGAAATTATTTTTACTCTTCCCCAGATCGATGCCTCCTCACAATTTTATCTCTGAGTTCTACGGACAGTTCCTTGGACTCCACGGTAGAGTTTCTGCTCTGGCATGCACTGTCAACTGTGAGACCTTGTATAGAAAGGTGTGTTTCTTTAAAAAATCATGTTCAATCAATTGAGTTGGCCACAGGTGGACTCCAATCAGGTTGTAGAGACATCTCAAGGATGATCAAAGGAAACTGGATGCACCTGATCTCAATTTGGAGTGTCATAGTAAAGGGGTTGAATACTTATCGATTGACTAGAGACATATCAGGTTTTTTATTTTTTTATTATTTTGTAGATATTTTAAATATATCTAAATATCTATAAAGCTCAGTTGACGTTTTGCTCCACCAAATAACAGCGAAACGGAGTTGAGTAAAAGGGTGAAAATTCTACAGATGCTGTGATAAATAACTACCTCTGTCGTTTTGAATGTTTGAAAGAGAATAGACGTCTGGATCAATTTTTGAATTAAATTTAAATCCTGATTTATATATATATATATATATATATATATATATATACATGTATATATATATATATATATATATACGCGAGTTGTCTGTGTGTGTCCGCGTTTTATTCAGAGATGGCTGAACGGATCTTCATCAAACTTTCAGAGGTTCATCAGTGAGTGCCTGGGAGTGTTTTAGGCAAAAATAAAAAAAATAGGAAAAATAAGTTCGTTTTTTTGGAGTTAAAAAAAAATCAAAAACAAAATCGCTCGATAGTGCTGAAGCCTTTTTAAATTAATGACAGTTATATACAAGTACACATTCGCATAAATAAATACAAAACAATCATCAGACATTTGAATGCAAATAAATCAAACAATTCTGGAAGTGTGCGTAGTTGGTAGTATGGCTTCTTCTTCTTCCTGATCGGCAACACACTTAACCTTCCCCCCTCCCCTCCCCCCCCCTCCCCTCCCCTCCCCTTCCCCCTCCCCCCTCCCCTTCCCTCCCCTCCCCTTCCCCTCCCTCCCTCCCACCTCTTCCCCCCTTCCCTCCCCCCACCGCTTCCTCCCCTCCCCTCCTCCCCCCCCTACCTTCCCCTCCACCGCCTGGCAACGCCGGGTACTACTGCTAGTATATATATAATCCACACTGACATTATGGGTTTTATGTCCAGCTCTGTGAGAAAAAAATAGATCTCAATTTAATCCATTCTATATTCAGGCTACAACATAACAAACAAAATGTGAAAAAAGTCAAGGAGTGTGAATACTTTCTGAAGGCACTGTATATATATGTATGTATATCTGCATGTATATATGCATGTCTGATTACAAATCTTTAGATATGATTGAAAATAATTGCAGAATAAAACAAGATATTCAGTTTTCGAGTGGTCCTTCGACTACAAAAAGGAAATAATTATGCATGGTTAATTTATTGGGAATTGTTTGTCTGATTTTGATGGGATGTTGTTTGGCATATCTTGGTCAACAAGCTCAGCTTAAATGCTGTCATTTATACTTGATACCAAATTTTGATGTATATGAGCAATCTTACTATCATTATCCATGTAAATAATACGATGGTGTCTGTCTGTCCGGTTTCCTATTTCCTCTCCCACCGCTTATCACATCATCTCAAACTTTCTCTGCATAATTAAGAATGTTTGACAATTCTGCTTTGGCATCTAATTTTACTTCAAACCTTTATTTCGTTTGAGCCAGCCAAAGGTAAACTTTTCTCAAAGCGTGACATTCTCGTGGGTGACACTTTAAGTCCAACCGTTGCAGGATTGTTATGGTTGTTGTTATTCTATGGCCCTATTGTCCTATCAAATGTCATTTCATCTCATTACAACCATCCTTTATGGGTATATTTGCAAGTTATTATTATTATCATCTCATTTTGAATTCAAATATAAGGAAGAGAATATGGGAGAAAAATGTGGTCTGAGATTTGTGGAGGAGAGGAGAGCAAAAGGGAATGGGGTTCGGAGGAGAAGGTAGGAGTGAGACGACTAAGGCTGTGTTTTCATGAGTCGATAACTTGATGCATGACGCATGAACACAAATCCCAGCACATCATACAATGCACAAATGGACCATTTCCAACCATGGAAATGGTCCATTTTTCTCATTTCACTCAGGCCAACTGGCACGGTCTTCAAGCAGCCATCAATCATCTGGACTGGTCTCCCATCTCTCCCGCCTCTGACATCAACTCATCCTGGGAATTCTTTCAAAGTAAATTGCTCTCTCTCATGCACAGATTTATCCCATCTCGTCTTCCGTTGTCATACCCTTCCTCCCGTCCATGGTACACGGAATCTTGTGGTGAGGCTGTTGCCCAGAAACAACTTGCTTTCGTCTCCTGGAAAGCAAATCCAACGGAAGGAAATCTCATTTCCTTTCACAAAGCCCGAAACAAGTGTGTGTCCACCCTCAGGAGAGCCAGGAAACAATATCTCACCGTTCTCAAGACCGAACTCTCTTATCTGTCTCCCTCTTCCAAATCCTGGTGGCGCCTGGTCAAATCTGTTCCTGGTGTTTGTTCACCCTCCATCCCCTCCCTCACCTCAAACGGCTACACGGCTGACTCCGCAGGTGAAAAACCTGAATGCCTCAACTCTGTGTTTGCCTCTAAATCTTGTGTCCCAAACCCATCCCTCTCTGTACCCACCGTACCCAGTCGTACCCAGCTGCTCCTGGACTCTGTGTCCTTTCCTCCTGACAAGGTGGAAAAGTTTCTGTCAACCCTCGACTCTGATTCTGCAACTGGTCCTGACGGCATCAGCCCACGGGTCCTAAAATCATGTTCTTCCGCTCTTTCCCTCCCTCTTTCTGTTCTCTTCACCCTCTCTTTTGCTCAAGGTCATCTGCCATATGCTTGGAAATCAGCCAACATCACCGCTTTGCACAAAAAAGGTGCAAAAACAGATCCTAGCAACTACAGACCAATCAGCCTTCTCCCAATTATCAGCAAAGTCATGGAATCCATCATTGCTTCAGATATGAAATCTTTCCTCTTCTCCAATGGCTTGATCTCTGACCATCAATTTGGTTTCAGACCTGGTCACTCTACTCTGGACATGCTGCTTCTGCTTTCTCAACAATGGATGGAGGTCCTCAACGCCAAACAGGAAATTAGAGCTGTCTCCATTGACATTTCACGTGCCTTCGATACGGTCTGGCACCCCGCTCTGCTCACCAAACTCTCCTCCTTTGGTATCCGTGGAAACCTCCACGCGTGGCTGGCGGACTTCCTCTCTGGTCGTAGTCAACGTGTGGCCCTGAATGGGTTTCTCTCATCTCCTCTTCCTGTTCAGGCTGGAGTTCCCCAAGGCAGTGTTCTGGGCCCTGTGCTTTTTCTGGTCTTCATCAATGATCTCTCTGGTGTCTGGCAACCTGGTGTTGGGCTAGCGGCTAGGGTGCCGGCTTAGGATCCTAGGATCCTGGGTTCGAATCCCGGTCGATCGCTGAATTAACGCCAGGGGGGTTGACTCAGCCTGTCATCCTTCCGAGGTCGGCAAATTGAGTACCAGTTCACTGGTAATTCCCTGCTTGTCGTAAAAAGGCGGCAAAAAGGGTTGGCGTCAGGAAGGGCATCCGGCCGTAAAACATTGCTTCAAAAAGGGGACCAAAAAACAACAACAACCACGGTTCCCGAAAAAGGCCAACCCCCGCTTGCGGGGAAAAATGGCCTCTAAAGGTGGTTATTTTTTTTTTTATATCAATGATCTCTCTGACTCTTGAAAATCCTCTCTATCTCTTTGCTGACGACTCTACTCACTGTCGCTCCATTCCTCATCCTTCAGATCGGCAGTCTGCAGCCTCCTCGCTCTCTGCAGACCTGGACAAAATCACAGACTGGGCAAACAAATGGAACATGTCTTTCAATCCTGACAAATCTCACACTCTTACGATGTCTCTCCGAAAAGACCGACTGGACAACCCTCCCATCCACTTTCTGAATAATCCTCTCCAAGAAGTTCTGTCACTCAATCTTTTGGGTCTCACTATCTGCCATGATATTTCCTGGGAAAACCACATTTCAAATCTGGCCTCCAAAGCCAGTCGCCGACTGGGCATCCTCCGTCGTGCGAAGTCCTTCCTTGGTACACCTGAGCTCCTCACCACTTACAAGGCTTTCATCCGCAGCTCGATGGAATACTGCTCTCTCCTCTGGTCTGGTGCTCCTGCCTCACATCTAGCTCGTCTTCACGCTGTTGAAACCAAAGCGTTCAGAATCATTGGAATCTCCCGCGATGAAGCTATCTCTGAGGGCCTTTCACTCACTCACCGCAGGCAGGTTGGTGGTCTTTCCGTCTTCTACCGACTCCTCTCTGGCCTTGCCCCCCCAGCTCTCTCTGGGCTCTGTCCCCCAAATATTCCTACAGGTCGCACAAGATCTGCCTGCAACCCTCTTATGGTTAAACTGCCAAAATCAAGACTTTCTGCTCACCTTCACTCCTTCATTCCTCTTTTCTCCCACCGCTGGAACAAACTCCCTCACTTTCTTCAATCCCACTCCACCCTCCAGGTCTTTAAAACAGCTGTTCACCACCATCTCTTATCTTCCCCCATCCAAAACCTTGATCTTTTCTACCCCCGCTAATTTCGGTCCCCTTGTATTTTATACCTCTCTCCCCCCCCACCCCCCCTTCCCACGCCTCCTCCCCCCAAGCCCTCTCCCTCCCACACTTCTCCCTGCTCTCAAATGTTGTGTTTGTGTGCTTCCCCTTCTCTCCCCATCTTGTCTTCCACTCCCTCTTTTTATATATTTTGTTTGTCTGGTTGATTTGTTTGTGAAATAAATGTTAGCTCTTTCACGAGCCTCGTTTCAGTATACAAAAAAATAATAATAATAATAATAATAAAAAAGTGATATTTTCACATGATTTGCTGCAAAACTTCTGAAAGAGTTGGGTCGTGCTACAGGGAAGACAGTACGTTGAGTTTTGTGTGCACTCTATAAACAACGAAAGACCTCCAATAATCCTTGGACATCGTCGAAGCTTTGTCCTCGGCTTGAAGAAGAGAAATAAAAAATTTTCACTCCTTCTGACAACTGCCGAGATGTGCAAATTGAAGAATCCACAGGCTTTTTGTTGCGTGCTTTTCCACATATTTTTTGCCATGGCATTCTTTTGAAAGCTACCTCTCTTTGTACGGTCTAATGCTCGAAGGACTAATGCTGGAAACGTCAGCCGCTTCCCACAATGGTGAACATATTCATCAGATTTCAATTGATAGAATACATTAACTTGTCTTCCAATGCAGACTGCAGCCATTAGCCTTCACAAACTTCACTTCACAAATTTGTTATATGTTTTATGTGTCGGTTTGTCTTTCTGTGTGATTAATGTTCGCTCTTTCACGAGCCTCGATCTTGTATACAAAAAAAAAAAAAAAAAAAAAAAAACACTAGTATTTCATGATATATTTTTGGAATAGACTCCGCAATCCCATTGTTATATAAAAAGGGCAAGGATAGGGTACTATATGTTCAATGTCACTTGTGCAAAAGTTTCAGGTCCATCTTTGAATCTTTCATCCTGCAAGTTCCCTCTGACCCTCCTCCCACCCATACCGACACGACAATATAGATAGCTTCAAAATCCTGCCTGGCCCATCATGCAGTAAAAGGAATCGTAGAATGTGTCGAGGATGACTAAAGTGTGCTGACCTCGGCAGACAATTCGAACGATATGTTTTATCAACTGCTGGTTGACAAGTGTGCTAACCTCACTGGGAAGCAAAGTAACGATTACGTTTTGGGTGTTAGCCCTTTGGCGGAGCAAGAGTGTGAGCCTGCTTCTGGTATTATAGCTTGATTTACTATATAAGATTGACTTCTTCTGAACATGTTGCCATTTGTCTGTAGGATGGATGACGGATTGTTATGATGTAAAAAGTTGCATGGGTTCCTTACCTAAGCAGAAAGAAGAGAAGGGGATGTATAAATTGCATGAGGGTAAAGGGAGTGGTCAGACATCAAAATTCCACCATTTATGCATATATGATGTGCAGATCCTCCTTTCCGTATGCAGCACATAGCTACGTGTAGTATAATTTGCTGGGGGCTCAGCTGTGCATGGTTTTTCAAAGAACCTTCGACTCTGATTCTGCGACTGGACCAGATGGCATCAGATCACGTGGCCTAAATCTTGCTCTGCTGCTCTTGCGCATCCTCTTTCTGCTCTTTTCAACCTATTATTTGCCCTAGGTCATCTTCCGTCTGCTTGGAAGTCTGCCAACATCACCGCATTACATAAACAAGGTACAAAAACTGATCCCCTTAACTACAGACCTATCAGCTTACTTGCAATCATGAGAAAGGTCAGGGAATCCATCATCGCAGTTGATATTGTCGTGCGGCCGCCTTTGATTAAAATCAGGTGGTCACGGGAGCCGATCGCGAAGGCCATAGCTCTCGAGGCGAAACTCAATGGCGGACTCCAAAAACAAAAGCTACATCAAAGCGCGCGGGATGGAGGGGGGCACGCAAGAGCCCTGCAGCCTTACCTATTAAATTAATCACACGGAAACTGCGTTCAGATATATATACAGAAAATAATATAAGGGTTTATTCACAAGGAGGTGGGACAGGAAAAACATGCGCCGGTAATAAATATCCTAATCGGGACGTCCCCACACACAGATTTCGGATACGAGACGAGGGAATATGAATTAAGGAAAAGAAAACGTCCGTTATCTTGTGAAATGTGGTGCGTCCTTATCTGTCCGTCGTCTGGTATTGTCTGCCATCCAACACGGCTCCGTTCGGCCCCGCTCGCGCGCCACCAGGCCTCGCTCCACGCTCCAATCGGTCGCACACCACGAGGTCCGTGCACCACTCCAAGCACCACCCAGATGGCAAGCCAACGACCACCAGGGACCTCCCAAGACCAAGCAGGGAAGCGCAGAGAGCACAAGACAGCCAGGGAAGGACGTGCACAAGAGAGTTCGAGCTGCCAGAGGAAACTGCACAAGCAAGAAGAGCCGGATGTGCAAGAGTGCAAGAGAGAAAATGTCGTTCGGCGTGCCCCTATATAGCCTTGCGGCGGTGACGTCAGCCTTGGCGCGCCACCCAATCAGTGCCCTCCACCGAATCACAGGCCTGTAGCGTGGTTATAGCTCGTACTACTCGAGGTGGCTAGGCCTGCCGGAGGTGTAGGTGGTGGCGGCCATCATCGGTGGTGTCCTGGCCTGGTTTCCTTGCCTGTTCCTTCCGAAGTCACTGTCAGGGAAGGGAATTATTTAATGTGTGCACTAAAGGGCCTAGCTAAGTGTTTATATGGGTGTGCGTTGCCATAAAGGACAAAGGTTTGATTACCAGGTTTGACACACAGGGGTTTATCTTTAATCCCTACACTATCTAACACTCGAACATCCTGGTATGTTCACAGGTATACATCTTAACCCGACAAACCGGACTACACAGAACTTATTACAAGGTAGATTCCCTATCGCGACAGTCGAAGCATGTTACCTATTCAGATCTACCTGGCTCTAGATATTGCTCTACCCTACCGACATAACAATATGAAATCCTTCCTTTTCTCGAATATCTCATATCAATTCAGATTCTCCACAGTATGATGGAGTACTACCTTGGAGTTGCTGCTTTTACTCTCCCAACAATGGATGGAGGCCCTCAATGTCATACATGAGATTAGGGCCATCTCTCTGGACATATCTCGAGCATTCAATGCAATTTGGAATCCCACCTTACTCTCCAAACTCTCTACCAATGACATTCAAGGGCAACTCCATACATCGCTAACTGACTTCCTCTACTCTCATAGTCAATGTGTGGCACTTAACGGAATCCTTCCGTTCCTTCTCCCTGTTGAGGCTGGATTCAACCAAGTCAGTGTTCTGGGCCCAGTCCTATTCCAAATATTCATCAATGATCTCTTTGACTCTCTGGAAAATGCCCTCTATCTATTTGCTGATGACACCACCCTCTGCCGTGACATCCCTCATCCTACAGATAGGCAAGCAGCAGCATCTTCTCTCTTTGCAGACATTGATAGAATCACAAGCTGTGGAAACACTTTGAAAATGTCTTTCAATCCTGATAAGTCTGACGCACACTCACTCACTCTCTCTCTCTCTCTCTCTCTCTCTCTCTCTCTCTCTCTCTCTCTCTCTCTCTCTCTCTCTCTCTCTCTCTCTCCAAAAGGACCACATGGGAAACACTTGCATATACTTTCTTTACAATCCTCTTGAGGAAGTTCAGTCACTGAAATGTTTGGGTCTCACTATCAGCCATGATCTTTCTTGGGCAAACCATATTTCTAATTTAGCCTCCATAGCCAGTTGCTGACTGGGCATCTTCTGTCATGGAAAGTCTTCACCTGGCTCACCTGAACTCCCATCCACCTCCAAGACCTTCATGCAGAGTTTGATTGAGTACTGCTCTCTCCTCTGGGATGGTTCCTCTGCCTCACACCTTACTCAGCTCCCGCATTGAAGATGTGTCTATGGGCCTATCGCTTTCAACATAGCAGTCAGTGGCCTATCACTGGTCAGTGGTCTCTCCGTCTTCTACTGCTTCCTTTCTGGTCTTGCATCCTCTTCTCTTTCTGTGCTTTGTCCCTGCAGGTTTCTGCAGGCCACATGCTGTCCACCAAGAACCCCCTTTTTGGTGAAACTCCCAAAATCCATAATCACTGCTCACCTCCACTCATTCATTGCACTTTTTGCCACGTGCGGAACAAACTTGCACACTTTCGTCAATCTCATTCATCCCTCCAGGTCCTCAACACAGCTGGTCACCACCATCTCAGATTATCCTCATCCAGAACCATGATCTTTTCTGCCACCATTAGCCCACCCACTTCCAAATTTCCAGCTTTTCCTTCCTGAGAGTCTGCTTCTTTATCCATGTTGCCCACCTAATGCATCCTCTCCTACAGCTCATTCTTCCCCACATCCCTTATATGTCCAAGTCTCCCTATATTTTATCCCTCAACCCTGCTGTTGGTGTGTCCCCCACTCTCTTTATACTGTTCCTTTTGTTCTGTTACATTCTGATCCATTTGATGTTCTAGCTCATCATGAAGGACACCATGGGATATTTAATGTTTACCTTCTCATGCTGGCAGACGGGTCGTCCAGTTTAACGTCCTGCTGAAGGACGTCACACACACTGATCAATCGCCTTGCCTGCAAAATTCCAGGATGACAGTCTATAGCTGGGTCGTTATTCAAACCTAGGCTGGACAGTTCAAAGGCAAGTGTGCCTACCTCAAGGCTATCCTGCCCATTGTGTAGATGGCTTAATATAAAAGAAACTTTTGAATCCTTTGAAAAGGCATTCATTCCAAAGCACAACATCTCCCCATAGTTTTCAGATTCAGGATTCAAGCTTTCACATTGAATCTAATGCCAAGAGCATTGAGGCAGCTCTTTTATTGATAGAAATAAAGATTGAATTTAGGAAAGGAACTTTTCAAGTGGAAACAGAAGGACTAATAATAAATGAACAAATAATGTTGTCACAATGAACGGGGTGTGCAAACTCCGTTTCATGTGGGTCGTGACCCTGGGTGACCAAGTGGTGCAGAATGCAGAAGCCAAGATGACTGTCATTATAGTCAGGTTCACTATGTTTTTTCGTTCGAAATTTTTGGAGATTAGCAAAACTATACATTTTTGGAATATTCAGAGCATGAGGAATCCAAAAATTAATGTTTACATTTGCGTAGGCACCTTTGCGAAAATGACACTCAGGACAGTGATGAAGATCTGTAAAAGCATATTCCTGAATGGTATAGACCTCGTAGATCCTGTGTATAGGACTTATAGTTCAATCTGATACTACCTATAACTTCCTATAACAACCTATAACTTCAAAGGACTTGCAATATCATGTATTATGTAATACAGTTATATCACAAATATATAGACAATGGTTTTCAATTACCTTTGTTTGTTGCTTTTCTATAATCCTGAGCACTATTTTGAGGCCTTTATTGGATTCCTTGACCCAGAAAACATAGGATTAGCATATTTAATTAAGTCTCTAGGTTGACTAGAAGCCGAGATCGCGCAAAATATGTATTTTATGGCGGCCATTTTGAAAATCCAAAATGGCGGCCATGCAGGTGTCTGTGCAAATGCCAACATTGATTGTCGGATTCTCCATGCTCTGAAGATTCCACAAATGTACAGGTTTGCTAATCTCCCAAAATTTTGAACGAAATAATTATATTTGTTAACATAGTGAACCTGACTATTAATAAGATTTGTGAACAGGTAGGCCTGAAGGAGTGATGGCCTTTAGTATTTTGCTGATGATGGGTAAAAAGTAAAAAAAATCTGGCTGGCTTATAATAAACAGGATCAAAGTAGAAGGCCATGAATATATATATATATATTGCTGAAAAGAATGAACAGGGTTGCTAAACCAATGAAGCAGGACGACTCGTGTTCTGCTGTCATCAGAAGATTGATATGGAAGACTCATTTACAGTTCGACGGTAAATCTTTCACCCTGGTGGCCAGAAAGCTAATTTCGTCAAGATAACAGCATATTTTATTGGAGGAAAGTGTGAATAGGGAAGGATGTGTCGGTATGTCTTGTCATTCATTACCTCCGCTACCGAAGGTGGACGGACGTTATGCTTTCACCCCTGTTTGTCTTTCTGTTTGCCTGTGAGCAGGATATCTCAATAGGTTATGGACGGATTCGGATGAAATTTGGTGGACTGGTCGGGTGTGTGCGAGTGAAGATCCAGATCAGATATTTTTTACGGCGTAGCCCATCGGGCAATGCTGTCGAGAACAGCGTTTGTCTGTCTATATGTCCCCACAACGTACACCAATCGGAGCTGAGGATCTGGTCACATGACAGCGGGCTGCGTTTCGTAACCATTACAGTTGCATATTTTACTGAAAGAAAACATAATAACCTTTTGTGGAACGTTTTGGGGTTCCAGCTGGTGTCGTAAGGCAGGTATGAGGCTTCAGAAATTCCTCGATACAATTATGATTTTTAAATGTGATCGACACGGACCTTGCTCCCGAATCCAGAAGTGAACAGATGACGATGGTTCGCTGGTTTGATAATATCTCAATACAATGGTTATTTAACATTATATTTTGATATATTACTATTATAGTATTTGTGATTGGAATGATGCATGATGCTAAAATACGCCTAATACGAATGGTGCTCCATAAAATAGGTATTTTTTTTGTTTGTTTGTTTGTTTAAAGTGTTATGCTTACGTTGGTATGATTCTACATGCTGCCCTGTCTTCCAGCAACCATTGAAATTGATTTTAAATACCTTTAGTCAGTGCAGTATTCTGCTTTACTCTGTCAGGTGAGCACCCAGAGGTATTGCCCCTATTTTTTGTCATATCATGAATATTACACAAACTAGAGCTTCCAGGGAAGCAGAACTCAACTGAACAGACTGGACAACTTTAAAGTAGGTCAGTTGTCTGTACTAGATTTGACTTAAGATAGCAACCTACGTTGTGTGGTAAGAGTCTCACACACCAAGTTTGATCAAAATCCATAAATATTTGTGGACGTTAAAGTCTTAATGTCGTTTCGGAGCTGAAAACAATATGGCGGCCTATGGCGGCCATTTTGTGCCGGATCGGGTTGGAATGCAATAGCAACCTACCTTGTGTGGTAAGGGTTAAACATTCTAAGTTTGATCAAAATCTGTTAATATTTGTAGACGTTAAAGTCTTAATGTCGTTTCGGAGCTGAAAACAAAATGGTCGCCTAAGTCCGCCATTTTTCAACGTATCGGGCTGAAATGTAATAGCAACCTGGTCCTTGGGGTAAGGATGCTGCATGTCAAGTTTGATCAGAATCGGTTGATATTTGTGGACGCTGGAGTGTTAATGTCGAAAAGTTGACAGACGACAGGTGACGACGACGACAGACGACGGACGCCGGAGGGTTCAGTATGTGATGAACTCAACTGGACGGTAGTCCAGTTGAGTTAAAAACCGTGATCATGAGCAGATATAGTCATTCACTGATTTTTTTTGGTAATCTGTCCTTTGTTTTATGACACAGATGCTATTCATGTATAAGTTATGCAGAAGATTCCCACAGAGTGAAAGTGTAAGACTCTGATGGAAGATACGTCAAAAGACCCAAAAGACCCATGTGTGTATGTATGTATGTATGTATGTGTGTGTGTGTGTGTGTGTGTGTGTGTGTGTGTGTGTGTGTGTGTGTGTGTGTGTGTGTGTGTCCTCACTCAAATTGGATATCTGTATTTCTTTTTTTTAATATAAATGTCTTTAAATGGAGGCAAAACATTTTTATAAATTTCATTTTCATGTTTAAAATGTAATCAAAATATTTGGGACTTCAATGCTAAATACAAGTTTTTCTGCTATAGTTTTAAAGAGTTTTCTGCTATAGTTTTCTTGTCTCAGTAAATTTACATGTCCAATAATTTTGCAATGGAAATAATGTATTGTATGTCATTTATTATTCTGCTTTTGAAACTATTCAAACGAATTCAGCAACCAATTAGGTTGAAATCAATATTCCATGGCAGACCAATAAATGTCATCCATCGCATTTTGTTACCCTATATGAAATAGGTGACCACAGAATACTGAAAAAAGACCTCATGCCCATTTACTTGAAATAAAATAGCATTTTTGGTTAACATGTACTGTATATGGGGTACATAAAGTGCAGAACATGTGCTGTGGCTTTTAATTTAGTCTATCGTATTTATAGTTCAGTCTATCGTATTTACAAATATGTGTGTCATGCACATACCGCACATACTTTTACTCATAAAGTAGGAAAATATTGAAATTGATTTCTATATCATTCAACAGTCTGCTTTGCCGAACAACTTTAAAATGGTGGGATAGGTCAGCCTCTCGACTTTGGATAAACCGAGATTTACCAGGCTGGGTGGAGAGACACATGACGTCATACTCTAATCGGTGGGCAATGATGCCATGGGCCAAATTTATGAAAGGCGTTTAAGATTTAGACGCATCGCTAATCGTGCGATGATCACCCGTTCAAAGTTAATCGCCTATCGTAGAAGAGTGTTTATTTAATGCGTGATCAAAACTGAATCACAAGCGTTTAAATAACAAACAAGAAAAAGAGCAATCAGAGATTGCAAACCCTCGCCAGGATGTATTTTCAGTGTTTTTTTAAGGCTTTTGAGTTAAAACAAATATGGCGGCCGAACCACGTGACCGATGACGTCATCATTATTTGTTTTCTAAACTAATTTATTCCTTGATGATGCTCAAGAAATTTCAGCTTGATCGGATGAAGTTTTGTACTTGTCGAATTATGACATCATAATGGAGGCACCTATGACATTATCATTAACATATTTTATTCCCCATGGAGAGTTCTTTACAATGAGCCATGGCTCAATTTTTTCTATTCAGCACTTTTGGAGATATGGAGGTGCAAAGTTTTTTGGTTTTTCCAAGATGGCGACCGAACCACGTAACTGATGACGTCATCAATTGGGCATAGTCTATTCCAGGGAAAGACAAATATGTGTGTAAAGTTTGGTGATTCTACGTGCAACGGTGTAGACGTAGTGCTGCGCACGGACAGACAGACAGACAAACCAACCGATCAACATACTTGCCGGAATCTTTCCGGCAAGTAACAAACGGACTCAAATGCAATACCCTCTCCTCTGGCGAGGGTAATAAACCTTTACACGTCGTTGAGGACATGTTTAACATTGCATGTAAGGCCTTGAAGCAGGAATTTGGAAAAAAAATTGTATTGTCAGAACTGCAGTTGTGCTCTCATATACTTCCTGACAGTTGAAGTTCACTTTAGAATAACCATGAGGGTATGGAAGGAGTGGCAAAAGTCACCAGATCTGCAAACATAATAAATAGATAGCCAGTAATTAATTACCTCCGTCACCAAAGGTGGATTGGGGTTATATTTTCACCCTTGTCTGTCTGTTTGTCTGTCTTTGTCTGTGAACAATATATCTCAAAACATTGTGGATGGATTCAGATGAAATTTGAAGGAGAGGTAGCGTAAAGGACAAGGATGAAACGATTTGATTTTGGTGAGGATCCGGATCCGGCTTGTATAATTTTTTAATGATTCTTCACTATTGAGAATGAATAAATGAATGAATGATCGTTTTAAGGCCATTTTCCCCGCTAGAGCGGGGGTTAGCCTTGCGGGCCCCATGACAATCATGGTTCCCTGTTTGAGGCAATGTTTTTATGGCCGGATGCCCTTCCTGACGCCAACCCTTGGTCACGCTCTTACGATGCGCAGGGATACGGTGTACCTATTCTAAACCGGGGTACACACCAGGATCATTCATCCCAGCAAGCTGGTACTCAATTTGCCGACCTCGGAAGGATGACGGGCTGAGTCAACCCCCCTGGCGTTAATTCAGCGATCGACCGGGATTCGAACCCAGGATCCTAGGATCCCAAGCCGGCACCCTAACCGCTAGGCCAACACCAGGCTTTTAAGCCAACACCAACACCAACACCATTCTTCACTATTGAGAGACAGGGCCAAAAACGATACATAGCAGGATATCTCAAAAAGTTGTGGACGGATTTGGATGAAGCTTGGTGGAGGGATTGCGTATGTGACGAGGAAGAAATTATTCAATTTTGGTGAATATTCGAATCTGCATCCAGATCAGAGAATTTTAAAGTGATTTTTCACCATTGAGTGATAGAGCTAAAACCGACATATAGCACGATATCTCAAACAATTATGGACGGATTTGGACGAAACGTCTTGGACCGGTTGGGTGTGTGATGAGGACGAAATGATTCGATTTTGGTGAAGACCTGACTATGGATTCGGATTCAAGGATTATTTAATTTGAAAAATAGTTCTTCGCCATTGAGAGATCGGGTGAAAAGTGATATATAACGTGATATTTAAAAAAGTTGCGGACGAGTTATGAATAAACTTGGTGGATGAATTGGTCAGGTGACAAGAACAAGCAGATTAGATTTTGGTTCAGGTCCGAATCCAGATCCGACCTATCAGTGGGATGCAAAACGTAAACTGTTCAGCCTGGTGAAGGTATGCTCTCTACTGAGTGCCGTTATAGTTTTATACTGTAGTATACAACCCAAATATAAAACATGATCGATGTTACAATAACCATCATCGATCACTTCAATCCAGATTACCCAGAGTGGCGGATACATGTGGGAACGATAGCTCGGATACTGAGATTGTACACATTCACAGATTGTCTTTTTCATGATCAATGGTTGGAGGGATGGATGGATGGATGAGGGGAAGGAGGGATGGATGAGTGAAAGGAGGGATGGATGAGTCGAAGGAGGCATGTGGATGAGTGGAAGGATGGATGAGGGGAAGGAAGGATGGATGAGGGGAAGGAAGGATGGATGAGGGGAAGGAAGGATGGATGAGGGGAAGAAAGGATAGATGAGTGGAAGGAAGGATGGATGAGGGGAAGGAAAGATGGATGAGGGGAAGGAAGGATAGATGAGTGGAAGGATGGATGAGTGGAAGGAGGGATGGATGAGTGGAAGGGTGGATGAGTGGAAGGAGGGATGGATGAGTGGAAGGATGGATGAGTGGAAGGATGGATGAGTGGAAGGATGGATGAGTGGAAGGAGGGATGGATGAGTGGAAGGATGGATGAGTCGAAGGAGGCATGTGGATGAGTGGAAGGATGGATGAGGGGAAGGAAGGATGGATGAGGGGAAGGAAGGATGGATGAGGGGAAGGAAGGATGGATGAGGGGAAGGAAGGATAGATGAGTGGAAGGAAGGATGGATGAGGGGAAGGAAGGATGGATGAGGGGAAGGAAGGATAGATGAGTGGAAGGAAGGATGGATGAGTCGAAGGAGTGATGGATGAGTGGAAGGAGGGATGGATGAGTGGAAGGATGGATGAGTGGAAGGAGGGATGGATGAGTGGAAGGGTGGATGAGTGGAAGGAGGGATGGATGAGTGGAAGGATGGATGAGTGGAAGGATGGATGAGTGGAAGGATGGATGAGTGGAAGGAGGGATGGATGAGTCGAAGGAGGCATGTGGATGAGTGGAAGGATGGATGAACGAGTGGAAGGATGGATGAACGAGTGGAAGGAAGGATGGATGAGGGGAAGGAAGGATGGATGAGTCGAAGGAGGGATGGATGAGTGGAAGGAGGGATGGATAAACTGGGAGGGATGGATGGATATCTCGAAGGAATCATTTCGTTGGCTGCTGAATCTAATGCAAGACGACCTGGATCAGCGTATGATGAGGAGCAATCTGCTGAATCCCCTCCAACAATTGTCCATGGCACTTTGATTTTATGCAAGGGCATCATTTCTATTGGATGTTGGAGATATGGGCGTGGTTTCACAAGCTAATCGGCTGTTTATCTGGTGCACAACTCAACGGATGTTAATCTCCCTTCGTAAATTGCTGTTTAGACGTGTGATTAGCTGTGCACGTACAACAATGTTTTTGCAAGCGCTTAAGGGTTAGGCGTATGTTAGCAAGATGCTCGCAAAACACCTCTCATAAATTTGGTCCTTAATGTTGACATACAGTTAATATCTGTACAAGATGAAGGCCATGTCATAATCTGAAGAGGAATAATGACGTCTGGTTATATTAAATTAATTTGGGGAGAGTGCAGTTTTGTGCAGTGCAGTCTTTGTGCAGTCTTGTCAGTTTGAGTCATGCAGACTGCATAAAGCTATCAAACTACTGGAGTACACCATGCAATTTATTAATTGTGATGTAGATAGCATGATTTGTTATATGGTGGTTGAAGAGATGGGAGTCAGACAGCAGCATTAAGGATGGGTAGGAAGGAAAAGAGAATGGGAGAAGAGGGAGTAAAAGGGCAAATGCATGCAAGGAAAAAAACAAACATGAGGTTTCCGTCATGGAACACAACAATTTATGAATGTCAACACAAGCAAACACACAAATAAAGGGATGAATGAACACGTGATCTTTAACGGAATATGGGATTTCAAGATGATGGTTGTTTATATAAAAAAAATTAAAGTATGATTTCCTTATCTTTGGGTGAATTCCTTGGATGATACAAGAGTTTCTACTTTAAATCCTAGCTCTGTGTGTGTGTGTGTGTGTGTGTTTGTGTGTGTGTGTGTGTGTGTGTGTGTTTGTGTGTGTGTATGTGTGTATGTGTGTGTGTGTGTGTGTGTGTGTTTGTGTGTGTGTGTGTGTGTGTGTGTGTGTGTGTGTGTGTGTGTGTGTGTATGTGTGTGTGTCCAGGTGTGTGCGTGTGTGTGCGATCATTATGACAAAACTAGGTGGATGAGTTAGTTAGGTAACAAGGACAAGCCAATTCGATTTGGGTTCAGGTCTGGATCCAGATCCAGCGGCACACAAAACGTAAAATGTTCACCCTGGTGGAGGTATGCTATCTACCGAGTGCCATTGTAGTTCAATATACTGTATGGTGTGCATTGGTTCGACAATTTTTTTTTTTTTATTCGACAAAATATTTTAACGTGGATTCTTTAAACTGCAAGTAATTGTAAAATACAATTTGAGTGCTCCAATCTAGAACTATCCTATTCATGTCATACATATTTTCATATAAACCTGTTTTAAAAGCACAAATTGATATAACAAGCATTCATTAAAAATTTTGTCTTTGTAAATTTGATCAGCCCAAAAAAAAAATAGTGGTGAAATAGTGTAAGCAAAACTAGGTGGCAATCTCATCTGACATTTGTGTAGACAAGACCATGAATACATGGATTTACTAAATTTCATCGAGTTCATTTCAGACCATCCAAAGTTTGGTGGTAAAAGTTTGATCGAGTTTGGCTCTGCTATTCTAAAGTCCTGAATCTAACATTTTCTCAACTAGTGAGATACCCATGCTACGAATTTATTAGACGAGTGAGATACCCGTGCTACGAATTTATTAGACTAGTGAGATACCCGTGCTACGAATTTATTAGACTAGTGAGATACCCGTGCTACGAATTTATTAGACTAGTGAGATACCCGTGCTACGAATTTATTAGACTAGTGAGATACCTGTGCTACGCACAGGTGGGGGCCAGAAGCAAACAGGCAATGCAGATACGGCGAATGCTAAAGCATGAAACCAATAAATTCCACATTCCTGTAGCACCCTCAGTCACACGTCAGACATGGACAGCAAGTTCGTGAAGGACTTCCATGAAAAATGTACCTGTTCGCAAACAAACGGGTACGTTCACGTATAGAAACATCGATCGTGGGTCCATGGCGAATCTGCATATGGCAATCCGTGAAGTTCACGTTTAGAAAGTAGAAACCATCACGGCATGTCGTCATTCACTTGAACTCGATATCTCTTTTTTCATTCCAAACAACATAACTCCAATCACAAATTAATCACAAAATAAACTTTGAACAACATTGTTAATGTTTCCTTCATTGTAATAACTACCAAGTCAACAGTTAAAAGGATTTTGAGCCGATAGGTGTTACGGCCTTGGCAAGATCGATGGAGACGGCAATCTGTTAGCGTATACGCCGCCCAAATAGCTATGTGGAATTGTCTCATGTAGAGATTAAACTCACGTCGTTTGAACTTTGGCTGAGGTCATTGTTTAATTTTAATGATGTTTAGATACGAATCAAAAAGAAGATAATTGGTTTTGGGTCGTCCTTTCCGCATATCTCGTGGGATTGTGAGTTGGAGAGACGACCGTGATGGCGGGGATGGGGTTTGGCATTCTCTCTCAAGCAGGGATTCAACCCAGGTCCTTATAAAAGGTCTTTGTCCGAGGTCACCGAGTCCAATCGGTGCAGCTGTGCAGCGATCGTTGCAGCCGTTTGTGCGGCACCCGGGAAAATAACGTTATGCGGGAGTCCAAACCTGAAAATGTTGGAGGCCAAAGCTGAAATTGGAAAATCAATATAGCCTATTTTACTCCAGGAGATCCCAGGGTTACCCACCCAAAATATCGTTGCGATCGGTTCAGCCGTTTTTGCGGTACCTTCGAACGGACGGACGGACGGACGGACGGATGGACAGACAGACAGACAGACAGACAGACGGACGGACATTTGGTGAATTATAGCAAGATCCCTTCAAATGTAATATGACAGATGTATTTATTTAATGGCTTAGCAATGAAGTTAACCAACTCCAGCTATTTGGTCAAAGATTATTCGAGCCCTTCAAGAGATACAGCATTAAATATTAAAAGTATATAAAAACTTTTTATAATATGTGACTGTACATTGCAAAAACGTATTATTGTGTAAAATTTCTTGAAATAACTATGAAAATATATTTTATATCCACTTATAACATACAATTTGACAGGAAATCACACATGAATACAATGCTCAACCCCAACGATGAATAAGAATGTTTTTTTTAATTTTATTGAAAATATCTTTCCGTGGAATGTATTTTTTTTCAGGAATCAATCAGTACCGGTATGACATGCTTTTATTGCTTATTTCAATCACCCAAGCAAAAAACATTGCCTTAAATACAATATTTCTATAACCACATACGAAAAACAAAATAATGAACAAGGATTTTTTTTTATTGTTTAAACAAAATTTAACCACAATCTGCAATGTATCAAAAGGATGAAAAATCCCGGTTGCAAAGAAACTATTGGTCAAAATTATACCGTACCATTGTTTCCACATAAAGGAGCAAATGATGAAAAACAAGAGAAGGAAGCAATGTGTTATTTTATTCTTGAACTGATTGTGGAGAAAACATCAGTTCCATATCGACAGTGCTATCAATTGAAGACCACTTGAAGAGGTTAACCACTCAAACTTTTGGGCCTCACCATCAGACATGATCTTTTTGGGCAGACAATTTAAAGATGGCCTCTGAAGCCAGCTCCAACTGGAAATCCCTAATGGTGCAAGCTCTTGCCTTAGCCAGTCTGATCTTTTGACAACGTATGAGGCCGTAATTTTCAGCTTGAGCCCTCAAAATCATTGGAATCTCCCTCGACGAAGCTGAATGTCTGGTCTTCTTACTTTCGCATCACAAACGGTTTGGTGGCCTCTCTGTATTCTACCACCTCCTTTTTGGTCTTGCACCCTCTGTCGTTTCTTGGCCCTGTCCCTCCCAGGTTTCCACAAGGGCACACATGGTTTGCCAGTAAACCTCTTCTTGCTGAACTTCCAAATCCAGGCCTCACTACTCACTTCCACTCATTTGTTCCTCCTTTATCTTGCCTGTGTAACCAACTTGCCTCGTCTATTCAGTCCCATTCTCCTCTCCAGTACGTGCCAAAAGGATGGGATACTCCATGATGCTTTACTTTGGAAGTTACGCTACCTCTGCATGAGCTGTCCTGTCAGGAACCAGCAAAGAAGGATGTAGTTAAAACACGTTTTACAAAAATGTTATCTTTAATTTCAGCAGTCAAAGAAAATAATACAGTACTTCATGTTTTACGTAATCTGTTGGATTCTCAACCCATATTTTCCCACTAAGGCTCCTACCCTCTCCTCAACTTGATCAAGTCTAACTTCTCCTCCAACATTTGCTGCTCTTCCTCAGCTCTCCTCGTCTCATGTCCTCTTAACTCACTGTCTATATATATTTGGTTTTTTTTAAATACAAGATCGAGGCTCGTGCAAGAGCTAACATTGATCACAAAAAGACAAACTGACACATAAAACATAAGATAAAGGGAGCAGGAGACAAGATGGGGAGAGAGAGGGAAGCACACAAGTACAACAGCAGAGAACAGGGACATCGGAAGATCTGTGGGAAGGAAAGGGCTTGGGGGGAGGTGGCATGTGAAGGCGCGGGGGGGGCTCAAAATTTTGTGGGACCTGTAGAAATATTTGGGGGACAGAGCACAGACAGAGCTGGGGGAGCTAGGCTGGATAGGAGTAGAAGACAGAAAGACCACCAACCTGCCTGCGGTGAGTGAGTGAAAGGCCCTCGGAGTTGGCTTCATCGCGGGAGATTCCAATTATTCTGAAAGCTTTGGTTTCAACAGCGTGAAGCCGAGATAGGTGTGAGGCAGGAGCACCAGCCCAGAGGGGGGAACAGTATTCCATTGAGCTGCGGATGAAAGCCTTGTATGTGGTGAGGAGCTCAGGTGTGCCGAGGAAGGACTTCGCACGACGGAGGATGCCCAGTCGGCGACTGGCTTTGGAGGCCAGATTTGAAATGTGGTTTTCCCAGGAAAGATCATGGCAGATAGTGAGACCCAAAAGCTTGAGTGACAGAACTTCTTGGAGAGGACCGTTGAGAAAGTCGATGGGAGAGTTTTCCAGTCGGTTTTTATTGCTGTATTCAGAGAACTGACAAGGTGCTGACACTCCTTAGCAACCTTTACAAGCCAGAAAAAAAAATGAAAAGACCTGTGGGGATGGCATCCCCAAAAAACACCCACACAAGGTGGGAAGGAATAACACCACAATGCTTTTAGGATTGCCATCACGACATCTTTTGACATTTTTGTCATCGAAGGTCAGAGTAACAATTGTATGAAGATGTCTATATGAGCGGTAGTTGTGGATTTGTACTGTGGTTAGTTTAATTGTGTATTTGATTTGTTGTGGGGGTGAGACAGATGACATATTGACTTCGACAGTATTCCTAAGAGCCAATCAGGAACCAGGTCTGAGTAAAAACTGTTTTGGGTCTCCATCCCTGGTATTCTTACTTGCGTGTGCCCCGACAAGTGCAAGACGAAAAGCTTTGGCAATGTTGGTTCTTTTTGCAATCTTTTCATGTTAAACAAATCCTGGCAGGGTGAATTTTTCACGCTGCACTGACTGCCTACATGATCCCATATTTGTCTTAAAACTACTAGGTACCAACCAACGCGCATTAACCAATATGGAAGTGTAGTCCAGGATTCATCACTGGATATCATCCTCCTATCACATATATGGATGATGATAATAATCTGGTAGTTTAATGATCTCGTCTGCAGTGCACCTTCTCTTCGACAGACTGCTCTGTTTCACCTCTTCATCTCTGGGCATACGTTTCTTTTTCTCTCTCTTTCTCTATCTCTCCCTCTCTCCTTCAAAAACTCATACCATCACACGTCCATCGATGCTGCCCAAATTCGCATCCCTGGTACAGCGATTCATGTAGTGAGGCAATGCCAAAAGCAGCTTACCTTTTACTCGTGGAAAGCAAACCCAAACTAATGGAAACCTGCCGGCTCAATGTAAAGCTCTCACCTCTGGTCATTGGTTTAGCTTTCTCCCATGTCATTGCACCCTGGACATGCTGCTTCTACTACATAAAAATTATGAGTTCCCTTGCAAGGAATGTCATCCCAGGAGGAGGGCATTAGACCCATCAAAACCTGCATTGTGATTACCAACGTGATTGTTTGTCAGGTGCTCTATCCTATGTAAATGCTGAGCATCATGCAAGCAGCGCATACCAATTATACATTCTTTGGTATAACTCGGCCGGACCTCAAGCCACCAACCTCCTCGACTCAGCAGAGATGCTCTTACGATTAGACCACCGAAGCTGGTAATTCCAAGGCCTGGCAATAAATCAAATACCTTACTGATTTTAAGATTCCTACTCCAAGTGGATGGAAAACTGTGATAAACCATAGGTCTGTGGGAGGAGAGAGATGTGGAAGTATTAGCAAAGGTCAAATTATTAGGGGAAGGTTAATTTTGCTGATTGTAAAATTGTGGTGACAAACATTGCAGCATCGGTTATGGAAAGTGCGAAATCGATGTGCGATTGAATAATTCATTTGGAATCTCATGCTGCTTGGCATTAATGTTTTTAAATATTTAAAATGAAATCGCCATTCTGTGACAAATCTGCAGAAAACGGCGTTGAAGCGTTCATTGCGTGTTCATCAGGCATCCTGCTGGCGAAGATAAACTGATGATTTTTTATTTTGTGCAGTGTCAATGTTCATAACAATTAGGGGAGTTTGTTTGTTTGTTTGTGCAGTGTCAATGTTCATAACAATTAGGGGAGTTTGTTTGTTTGTTTGTTTGTGCAGTGTCAATGTTCATAACAATTAGGGGAGTTTGTTTGTTTGTTTGTTTGTTTGTTTGTGCAGTGTCAATGTTACTAACAATTAGGGGAGTTTGTTTGTTTGTTTGTGCAGTGTCAATGTTAATAACAATTAGGGGAGTTTGTTTGTTTGTTTGTTTGTGCAGTGTCAATGTTAATAACAATTAGGGGAGTTTGTTTGTTTGTTTGTTTGTGCAGTGTCAATGTTAATAACAATTAGGTAAGTTTGTTTATTTGTTTGTGCAGTGTAAATGTTAATAACAATTAGATAAGTTTGTTTATTTGTTTGTGCAGTGTCAATGTTAATAACAATTAGATAAGTTTGTTTATTTGTTTGTGCAGTGTCAATGTTAATAACAATTAGGGAAGTTTGTTTGTTTGTTTGTGCAGTGTCAATGTTAATAACAATTAGGGAAGTTTGTTTGTTTGTTTGTGCAGTGTCAATGTTAATAACAATTAGGTAAGTTTGTTTATTTGTTTGTGCAGTGTCAATGTTAATAACAATTAGATAAGTTTGTTTATTTGTTTGTGCAGTGTCAATGTTAATAACAATTAGGGAAGTTTGTTTGTTTGTTTGTGCAGTGTCAATGCTAATAACAATTAGATAAGTTTGTTTATTTGTTTGTGCAGTGTCAATGTTAATAACACTAAGGTAAGTTTGTTTGTTTATTTGTTTGTGCAGTGTCAATGTTAATAACAATTAGGGAAGTTTGTTTGTTTGTTTGTGCAGTGTCAATGTTCATAACAATTAGGGGAGTTTGTTTGTTTGTTTGTTTGTGCAGTGTCAATGTTAATAACACTAAGGTAAGTTTGTTTGTTTATTTGTTTGTGCAGTGTCAATGTTAATAACAATTAGGGGAGTTTGTTTGTTTGTTTGTGCAGTGTCAATGTTCATAACAATTAGGGGAGTTTGTTTGTTTGTTTGTTTGTGCAGTGTCAATGTTCATAACAATTAGGGGAGTTTGTTTGTTTGTTTGTTTGTTTGTGCAGTGTCAATGTTACTAACAATTAGGGGTGTTTGTTTGTTTGTTTGTGCAGTGTCAATGTTAATAACAATTAGGGGAGTTTGTTTGTTTGTTTGTTTGTGCAGTGTCAATGTTAATAACAATTAGGTAAGTTTGTTTATTTGTTTGTGCAGTGTCAATGTTAATAACAATTAGGTAAGTTTGTTTATTTGTTTGTGCAGTGTCAATGTTAATAACAATTAGGTAAGTTTGTTTATTTGTTTGTGCAGTGTCAATGTTAATAACAATTAGATAAGTTTGTTTATTTGTTTGTGCAGTGTCAATGTTAATAACAATTAGATAAGTTTGTTTATTTGTTTGGGCAGTGTCAATGTTAATAACACTAAGGTAAGTTTGTTTGTTTATTTGTTTGTGCAGTGTCAATGTTAATAACAATTAGGGAAGTTTGTTTGTTTGTTTGTGCATTGTCAATGTTAATAACAATAAGGTAAGTTTGTTTGTTTATTTGTTTGTGCAGTGTCAATGTTAATAACAATAAGGTAAGTTTGTTTGTTTATTTGTTTGTGCAGTGTCAATGTTAATAACAATTCGGTAAGTTTGTTTATTTGTTTGTGCAGTGCCAATGTTAATAACAATTAGGTAAGTTTGTTTATTTGTTTGTGTAGTGTCATGTTAATAACAATAAGGTAAGTTTGTTTGTTTATTTGTTTGTGCAGTGTCAATGTTAATAACAATAAGGTAAGTTTGTTTGTTTGTTTGTGCAGTGTCAATGTTAATAACAATTAGATAAGTTTGTTTATTTGTTTGTGTAGTGTCAATGTTAATAACAATAAGGTACGTTTGTTTGTTTATTTGTTTGTGCAGTGTCAATGTTAATAACAATTAGATAAGTTTGTTTATTTGTTTGTGCAGTGTCAATGTTAATAACAATTAGGTAAGTTTGTTTATTTGTTTGTGCCGTGTCAATGTTAACAACATTTAGGGAAGTTTCCTTGTGCAGTGTCAATGTTGATAACATTTAGGGAAGTTTGTTCGTGCAGTGTTGATGTTAACAACATTTAGGGAAGTTTGTTTGTTTGTGCATGTGTCAATGGTAATAGCATTTAGGGAAGTTTGTTCGTGCAGTGTCAATGTTAACAACATTTAGGGAAGCTTGCTTGTTTGTGCAGTGTCAATGTTAACAACATTTCGGGGAAGAATGTTCGTTTGTTTGTTTGTGCAGTGTCAATGTTAATAACAATTAGGGGAGTTTGTTTGTTTGTTTGTTTGTGCAGTGTCAATGTTAATAACAATTAGGGGAGTTTGTTTGTTTGTTTGTGCAGTGTCAATGTTAACAACATTTCGGGGAAGAATGTTCGTTTGTTTGTTTGTGCAGTGTCAATGTTAATAACAATTAGGGGAGTTTGTTTGTTTGTGCAGTGTCAATGTTAATAACAATTAGGGGAGTTTGTTTGTTTGTTTGTTTGTGCAGTGTCAATGTTCATAACAATTAGGGGAGTTTGTTTGTTTGTTTGTTTGTGCAGTGTCAATGTTCATAACAATTAGGGGAGTTTGTTTGTTTGTTTGTTTGTGCAGTGTCAATGTTAATAACAATTAGGGGAGTTTGTTTGTTTGTTTGTGCAGTGTCAATGTTCATAACAATTAGGGGAGTTTGTTTGTTTGTGCAGTGTCAATGTTAATAACAATTAGGGGAGTTTGTTTGTTTGTTTGTGCAGTGTCAATGTTAATAACAATAAGGGGAGTTTGTTTGTTTGTTTGTGTGTGCAGTGTCAATGTTAATAACAATTAGGGGAGTTTGTTTGTTTGTTTGTTTGTTTGTTTGTGCAGTGTCAATGTTCATAACAATTAGGGGAGTTTGTTTGTTTGTTTGTTTGTGCAGTGTCAATGTTAATAACAATTAGGGGAGTTTGTTTATTTGTTTGTGCAGTGTCAATGTTAATAACAATTAGATAAGTTTGTTTATTTGTTTGTGCAGTGTCAATGTTAATAACAATAAGGGGAGTTTGTTTGTTTGTTTGTTTGTGTGTGCAGTGTCAATGTTAATAACAATTAGGGGAGTTTGTTTGTTTGTTTGTTTGTTTGTTTGTGCAGTGTCAATGTTAATAACAATTAGGGGAGTTTGTTTATTTGTTTGTGCAGTGTTAATGTTAATAACAATTAGATAAGTTTGTTTATTTGTTTGTGCAGTGTCAATGTTAATAACAATTAGATAAGTTTGTTTGTTTGTTTGTGCAGTGTTAATGTTAATAACAATTAGGTAAGTTTGTTTGTTTGTTTGTTTGTTTTTGCAGTGTCAATGTTAATAACAATTAGGGAAGTTTGTTTATTTTTTGTGCAGTGTTAATGTTAATAACAATAAGGTAAGTTTGTTTGTTTATTTGTGCAGTGTCAATGTTAATAACAATTAGGTAAGTTTGTTTATTTGTTTGTGCAGTGTCAATGTTAATAACAATTAGATATGTTTGTTTATTTGTTTGTGCAGTGTCAATGTTAATAACAATTAGATAAGTTTGTTTATTTGTTTGTGCAGTGTCAATGTTAATAACAATTAGATAAGTTTGTTTATTTGTTTGTGCAGTGTCAATGTTAATAACAATTAGGTAAGTTTGTTTGTTTATTTGTGCAGTGTCAATGTTAATAACAATTAGATAAGTTTGTTTATTTGTTTGTGCAGTGTCAATGTTAATAACAATTAGGTAAGTTTGTTTGTTTATTTGTGCAGTGTCAATGTTAATAACAATTAGGTAAGTTTGTTTGTTTATTTGTGCAGTGTCAATGTTACTAACAATTAGGTAAGTTTGTTTATTTGTTTGTGCAGTGTCAATGTTAATAACAATTAGGTAAGTTTGTTTATTTGTTTGTGCAGTGTCAATGTTAATAACAATTAGGTAAGTTTGTTTATTTGTTCGTGCAGTGTCAATGTTAATAACAATTAGATAAGTTTGTTTATTTGTTTGTGCAGTGTCAATGTTAATAACAATTAGGGAAGTTTGTTTGTTTGTTTGTGCAGTGTCAATGTTAATAACAATAAGGTAAGTTTGTTTGTTTATTTGTTTGTGCAGTGTCAATGTTAATAACAATAAGGTAAGTTTGTTTGTTTATTTGTTTGTGCAGTGTCAATGTTAATAACAATTAGGTAAGTTTGTTTATTTGTTTGTGCAGTGTCAATGTTAATAACAATAAGGTAAGTTTGTTTGTTTATTTGTTTGTGCAGTGTCAATGTTAATAACAATTAGGTAAGTTTGTTTATTTGTTTGTGCAGTGTCAATGTTAATAACAATTAGATAAGTTTGTTTATTTGTTTGTGCAGTGTCAATGTTAATAACAATTAGGTAAGTTTGTTTATTTGTTTGTGCAGTGTCAATGTTAATTACAATTAGATAAGTTTGTTTATTTGTTTGTGCAGTGTCAATGTTAATAACAATTAGGGAAGTTTGTTTGTTTGTGCAGTGTCAATGCTAATAACAATTAGATAAGTTTGTTTATTTGTTTGTGCAGTGTCAATATTAATAACAATTAGGGAAGTTTGTTTGTTTGTTTGTGCATTGTCAATGTTAATAACAATAAGGTAAGTTTGTTTGTTTATTTGTTTGTGCAGTGTCAATGTTAATAACAATTCGGTAAGTTTGTTTATTTGTTTGTGCAATGGCAATGTTAATAACAATTAGGTAAGTTTGTTTATTTGTTTGTGTAGTGTCAATGTTAATAACAATAAGGTAAGTTTGTTTGTTTATTTGTTTGTGCAGTGTCAATGTTAATAACAATTCGATAAGTTTGTTTATTTGTTTGTGCAGTGTCAATGTTAATAACAATTAGGTAAGTTTGTTTATTTGTTTGTGCTGTGTCAATGTTAACAACATTTAGGGAAGTTTGCTTGTGCAGTGTCAATGTAAATAACATTGAGGGAAGTTTGTTTGTTGTGCAGTGTCAATGTTGATAACATTTAGGGAAGTTTGTTCGTGCAGTGTTGATGTTAACAACATTTAGGGAAGTTTGTTTGTTTGTGCAGTGTCAATGTTAATAGCATTTAGGGAAGTTTATTTGTTTGTGCAGTGTCAATGTTAATAACATTTCGGGAAGTTTGTTTGTGCAGTGTCAATGTTAATAACATTTAGGGTAGTTTTCTTTGTTTGTGCAGTGTCACTGTTAATAACATTTTGGGAAGTTTGGTTGTTTGTTTGTGCAGTGTCAATGTTAACAACATTTCGGGGAAGAATGTTCGTTTGTTTCGTGCGCTATTTATGTTGACAGGTTTTGTGATGTTGACATGTAAAGTATTCAAATTGTTCTGGAAAAGCAGATTGCTAATTTCATATTTGTATGACAATTTTATTTTACAAACTTCATGCTTTTATGACAGGTTTGTAATGGGTGCTTAGATCTTGAGCTTCTCGCAAGGTATTTAATAACCTTCACGGACGGACGGTTAAACACAGAAATGTTTTAAAGTCGCCAGCCCTTACATAACATGAATATATTCATACAGAATTGGTATGAGGTGAGGGAATGGGTGGTGGAGGTAAACGTAAGTGCAGATTCATCAAACGGAGTGACATTCCAAACTAGTGATGTCAAATTTGAGAAAAAGGCAAGGAAATGAGATTTTACTTTTTCAGTTGTTGTGTTTCCTGGCATTACACATTGGTGAACAGGATTCGTGCTCGATCCAAGTGGAACCTCATATTGAACACTCGCACTATTTTATTGCGCAGTGCCAAAAATCTCAATGCTTCATTTCAAATTGATTTTGCTCCATCTCTACTCTTTAGATTGGGCCGCAAGACCAAATCGCTCCGTATTTTGCTCATCATTGAGGATGATGCATGCTTGCTTCTTACAATCGTTTAGTGTGGTCAGAATGAACGTGGCATCAGAAGGACATGGCCCCAGGAAGATTGACTGTGTGAAGAAAGTGCTTGGATTAACAGTTCACCCGCACACAGTAGGCAGTTTGTGTGGTACTTAATGCTTCTATCCAAACTCCCCCAAACCCACCTCTTTCCACATGCCCAGTTTTTCCTTCCTGAGCGTTTGCTTCTGTATCCATCTTGTCCACCCTGTGCGATCTTCCTTACCCCCATATTCTTCCCCACATGCCTTATTTGTCCAGGTCTCCCTCAATGTTTTCCCTCAACCCTGCTGTTGGTGTTTTCCCCCTCTCACTGTTCCTTTTGTTCTGATTGCGTTCTGGTCCATTCTGTGGACATTTGGGGGAATGCTCATCATTCCCAGTTCCTCGTGCTCTTCCACGAGCCTTGACTTTTGTATACAAATAAAGAAATTCCTCAGTGCAGCGGAGCTAATATGAGAGACTTGTGCTTCTTAAGAAGGCCTATCTTGAAACAATTTTTGTTTCTGTATCAAGACTAGGCTCATGGAAGAGCAAGTGGACAGATGTGATAAGGGAATCCACTTATAGTGCGGCAGGGGGGCAACATGCATATGCAACAAGGGGAATGATTCACAAATATGCCTGAAAGTTTGAAGGATTTGAAATCTTTATTTTGTATGACATACCTTTACAGTACAGCGTAGAAATACTCTTTCTTTGTGTTCACCTGCTGCTTTAATGAGAATCATTATTAGTCTGTCATTACATTTATAATAGCTCAATGGCTGACCATATTATCAGGACTGCTTTGAAAAATGTTATACTGTATTTACTGTGCAATCACTATATGCTCCTTTCATCCTTGATATTGCAGTGGAAGAAAATGCATTGAGACTGCACCAACCAATCGCTGGGCTGCCGTGCCCATGTCTACCAGCGGAATTGCCTCTCTCGAGTCCTCAAAGTCCGAGCGGAGCAGGGCCATCCCCTCCTCCACCCCCACCTCGGCGCAGAAGAGGGTCGGGCTGCACCATTCCTCCAAGTTGCTTCTCCTCAATTCCTGGGGGTTCACTCCCGCGCAGTTTCTATTCGAGCTATGCTGGAAGCACTGATGGAGGAACTCCGAGAACAAGAGGAAGCCCAGGAGAGACCCTACCAGCAAATCTATGCATGAGTGGTTCTTTGGGGTCACTTACAGTGCAAACAACACGACCAGAGCAACAAAGCTGCTGTAAGTCGGCCATAAATTTCCCTCTGCATATGCATGTGCCCACCCACAACACTTGTCCAACCCATAGTCGTAAAGCCTGCACCGGGTGCGTTTCGACAAGAAAGCTGCTTCTTACTCCCTCTCTTTACATGCATTTCCCTGAAATAAATTTGCTTCATTGCTGAAATGAATGAATAGTTTAACATAGCCTTCAAATAGATGTTCATCAGCCTTTAAAACAACTATGATAAGAATGATTCAGCTTTGGTGCTGCAGATTATAATAATATTCATACATTCCTTCCCTTGGCTATCATGGATGCCGACATGCCTAATAGATGCATATAAGTGCGTTTTAGAAAAGCATTTCCACGTCATCGATTGCCCATCCCAACACACGATCTCTTCACCTCCATTAACCTGACTGAACCCAACCCTTTTTCTTTTGGTTGTTTTTTTTCCTACCCTTCTCTTTGTGTCACCTCTCTCTTACCATTTTGTGTGTGTGTGTGTGTATATATATATATATATATATATATATATACATACATATATATATATATTGTTGCGGATCTCAACGTCAGCCTTTCCCCTTACCAAGGGGGGGATTAGTTCCCTTGTCTTGTACTAGCCGACGTGATCCGGGGCTATGAGTATGACGTTCCTTCCGGTCAGCGTTGGATAGGGTGGTAGGCCGAATTCCTAATGCCTAATTACCAATGCCTCCCAGGAAGCAAGGAAATAACTCCGCCCGAATCACGGTTACAATTGGAAACGCCGAGCGATAGCGAGCCGTGATCCGAGCTGTTAACAGGAACTAACCCCGATCTGAGCGGTTCGGAATCGTGCCACGCTTACCCAATGGAGGAAAGGACTGATACGGTCGAATCAGGAAAGACAGGAAGAACAGATTGGTTTATTTAAACTTTGTACAGGAAGGAGAAGAAGAACACACAGTGCAGCGTATACAGTCTTATACTTATCCCCTGGACACGGGCCTGTTTCACTCTCAGACACACTCACACGGGGATGTAGATGGTCAGGGCGATGGTCCAGGTATGATGGCGTCCAGGCAGTCCACTCCGGTCCCCGACTCGTACCGCGAAGCAGATTGTCAGGGCGGCGGAAGCTCCCCGCGGGTCGTCGACGCGGAGCGGACAATTATGAGGTTAACTGCGGGGCGAAGGGTAGGTTGGCTGGCGGTTACTTCGCGGCTCAGCCGCGTACATAATAAATGAACCGGGCTTTATATTCGCTCCTAGTATAGTTCACTGCAAAGCGCCTCTCCCAACGAGTCCTTTACGCAGAGCGCGATCCCTTGCAGTTCTTTATACACGTCCTTTCCTCATGAGTCCTCTCAAGACCAATGCTTGGCTTCAGTCCTCCAGGTCAGTCCTCATACAAAGTCCCTCGCTCATCAGTCCCTATCGAGGGCTTTGTGCATGCGCTTATATAGCGCCGCCCAGCGAACCCTCTGGAACTTGCCAGCCGCGCCCTTATCATGCCCCTCACGCCATGTCACCCGAGCCCTGGTTGGTTGTTGGCTCTCACCGTCACCGCCTTCTGACGTGCTGCTTGATGCGGCCACACCTCTTCCTCGCGCTCCTCCCCCTTTCCAGGCCTACCTCGTGGCCACCCGACTAGTTTGAGCGAGCAACTGGCAGCCAACGCTGCCGGCCCAACGCGTAACAAACGAGGTGGATTAGCCGAATGGGGCGCGGGATGGATGCTGCCCAACGAGGTAGATTGGAGGGTGGCCGCAAAATGAACGGGACCTAAGCTTATTTCTTTAACACAACGCAGGTATCACTAATGGAAATGGCCTTATCCTGACACATACTATGACATAACTAATGTTCTAAGGTGGCCTACGTGTTGCTTGTGGACTAACTATGGGGGCAAACCTTTAACCTTTAATGATGGTATATGTACATTCTCAGAACCATAACAATATATATATATATATATATATATATATATATATATATATATATATATATATATATATATATATATATATATATATATATATATACAGTGAAACCTTGACTTACGAGTTTAATTCGTTCTGTGACCGAGCTCGTAACTCAATTTGCTCGTTTCTCAAATTAAATTTCCCCATTAAAATGAATTGAAATGCTATTAATCCGTTCCAGCCCCCCAAAAACCACACCAATTTTTTTTGAAATATACAGTATATATAAAAATATCTCGCGCTTTATATTTCACCTGTATGCAGCATACACGTTGGCAGGATGGCCTGGACTGGAGGTACGCACACTTGACTCTAAACTGTCCAGCCTGGGTTTGAATCCCGACCCAGCTATAACCTGTCATGTCGGTGTTTCACAGGCAGGGTTATTCATCAATGTGTGTACCGCTAAACTGGGCGCCCCGTTTGCGTCCCATTAGTTGTTGGATGTTAAGGATCTCACCGTGTCTTACACAAAGAGAAGGCGAGCTATCGCCGGCACTCTGAACAAGTTGTGGCCTGGCATGCTCTTCTCCTCTGCCGTTATATACGTCCTCCTCGGCATCTTTTTCCAGAAGAGCCCTGTCTCGTCACAGTTGAAGATTTGCTGGGGGATGTATGCTTCGGCTTCTATCAGTTCGGCAAAAGCTATAATAAAATCTTCAGCTGCCTTCACATCCGAGCTTGCTGCCTCACCATGCCTGACGACGGAGTGAATGCCGGTCCTCTTCTTAAAATTATCAAACCATCCCCGACTGGCTTTGAATGACTCTTCCGATGCCTCGTCCGTTGATGTTCCCGCCGTCTGCTGCACCAAATCCCCGTAAATGTCTCCTGCCTTCTCACAGATGATGCTGTCGGTCACGGTATCTCCTGCGAGCTGCTTCTCCGTCAACCACACAAACAACAACTTCTCCATCTCTTCATGGACAGAGGTCCGGAGCTTTGAAATAATCTTAACGCCCTTGGCTGGCGTTATAGCCTTTATCGACTCCTTCTGCTTCAAAATCGTACATATCGTAGAAGTACTACGATCGTACTGCCTCGCCAAGTCGACAACACGCACACCTCGCTCATGTTTTTCGACGATTACGTGTTTTATATCCAAGCTCGCTCGCTCGTAACTCAGATCTCGGCTCGCATCACAAAGCAAAAAATCGACTGAGCGACGGCTCGTATCTCGGAAAACTCGTAAGTTGGTGCACTCGTAAGTCAAGGTTTCACTGTATATATATATATATATATATATATATATATATATATATATATATATATATATATATATATATATATGTGCGTGTGTGTGTGTGTGTGTGTGTGTGTGTGTGTGTAAAAAAAAAAAGAGCAACTTTATATATATATGTACACATGCATAGAGGCATGGACAGCCAGTTCATGAATGACTTGGGCAAAAATGGCGAATGGCAAACCATGAGCCAATAAATTCCATATTCCGATGCCACCTTCAGTCAAATGGCAGACATTGAAAACAGGTTCGTGAAGGACTTGGGCAAAAAGTACCCGTTTGAATGGTCCTATACCCAGTTAATGGCGAATCTGCATATGGCGAATCCACGAATGTCATTGTTAGAAAGTAGAAACCCTCACGTCATTTCCCCATTCATATTTAAACTCAATATCTCTATTTTCATTCAAAACAGCATCATTCCAATCATACATTAATACTATAACAAAATACTGTGTCAAATGACGATTGTATTAGGATATTATCAAACCAGCCCATTGTCATCATCTGTTCACTTCCGCATTCAGGAGCAGGTCCGTATCAAACCAATTTCAAAATTATAATTTTATTGAGGAATGTATGAAACCTCCTACCTACCTTACAACATCCACTGCGACCCCAAAACGTTCCACAGAAGGTTTGGCGGGGCTAACCCCAAAATGGACAGAGTAGTGTCGGGACGGACAGACGGACAGACACTCCTTTTTCATTATATATATATATATATATATACAGACTTGGCATTTAATATGGAATATTTTTTTTGTGGGGGTGAACTTACTTTTCAAGATGTCTTATTACCAAAAGTTCATTAGAATTATGTTGAAATTATTCTAGATTTTGTTAATGTGACCTTTAAAAGAAACAAAAACCACATTTGACATTTCGAAACAAATAAATTGATCCTTGAAAGTGATGTAAACTGATATCGAACTCAATTCATGGACAGTACTGTGTTAAACTTCTGTACGTTTTCCAGAAGTATCTCTTTATTTTGCACATTAGCCAAAAAAATTTTTAACAAAAACAAAAGTTAAATTACGACTGGGATTACGGACAGTAAAATTGCAGTTCAGTACTTCGTGTAACCCCCACGAGCATTCAGGAGAGCACATACACGTTGAGGCATGCTGTTCACGAGATTTGCCAAGGTTTGGACAGGAATCGCTTGCCATGCAGTGACAATAGCCTGCTGCAATTCACGAACAGAGGTCAGCTGCTGGTCCAAGTGGTCGATTTGACGCGTTAATTCTGCCCACAAGTTCTCTATCGGATTCATATCCGGGGACATGGCAGGCCACTCCATATGCTCTACACCACTGTCAGCAAGAAAGTGTTGGATCATGCGAGCACGATGAGGCCGTGCATTGTCACCTTGGAAGACAAAGTTTCCTCGAAAGACTGCACGAGCAAATGGAAGCAAGGTTTCTTCCAGAATGGCCCTGCACTTGAACTGGTTCAGGTTTCCATTCAGAACAACCAGGTCAGTTTTGCCCCCTGCATGAAAAGCAGCCCAAACGGTCACCCCACCACCTCCAGCTTCGACTCTTGGCACTATACAATCTTTGTTGTAGGCCTCATGCACTTGTCTGCGCACTCGGACGTGGCCATCTTGACGATAGACCAGAAATATAGACTCGTCACTGAAGATCACGTGATTCCAGTGTCCTGGCTGCCATTGACGGTGCTCTCTGGCCCACTGCAATCGGCGCTGGCGGTGTTGTTTGGTCAGGCGTGGCTTTCTCAGAGGACGCCTGGCATGATAGCCTGCTTGAACCAGTCGTTGGTTGACTAGCCTTCTGGATACAGGCACATTTGTTAGTTGCTGCCACTCAGCCCTAAGCCGATTAGCTGACTTGGTACGGCCATTGCGGACTAACCGGTGCAGCTGGCGATCATCCCTCCTTGTGGTTCTGCGGGGACATCCTGGCCTCGGTATTGGAGTAACCCCTCTGAGCATTTCGTTTCAGGATCTTTGACACCTGACCTTGAGTGATGCCATACTGCCGAGCAATAGCACGCTGTTTCATGCCGTAATTTCGTAAAGCCACCACTCCATGACAAACAGCATTGTCGAGTTGACGGACCATCTCCAGAGGAAGCGGCAATAACATTTGGAGACGTGCAGCAGTTGTTTTCCACTAATACAGAATGCAACAACCCTTGTATACCCGACTGTGAAGCCAATCATCAAATGCACCTGTCCGTACATTTTGCCATGCCACCTGTGATATAATCCTGTTGTTGACTTCTTGCTACGACAGACAATCAGTGACATGGTTCTTTTAACAAATAAATCACCAAAGTGTAAAAGAAACTCACCAGATTGATATAGTGAGTTAAGAAAGTAAACCCAAGTCAAGAAAAAAAAAAAATTCCATATTAAATGCCAAGTCTGTATATATATATATATATATATATATATATATATATATATATATATAGATATATATATATATATATATCTACAGTGCATTCAGAAAGTATTCAGACCCCTTCACTTTTTCACATTTTATTATGTTGCCGCCTTATGCTGAAATCGTTTAAATTCATTTTTTCCCTCTTCAATCTACACTCAATACCCCATAATTACAAAGAGAAAACAGGATTTTAGAAAGTTTTGCAAATTTATTAAAAAGAAAAAACTGAAATATCACATTGACATAAGTATTCAAACCCTTTGCTATGACACTTGAAATTTAGCTCAGGTGCCTCCCATTTCTCTTGATCATCTTTGAGATGTTTTTACACCTTGATTGGAGTACACCTGTGGTAAATTCAATTGATTGGACATGATTTGGAAAGGCACACACCTGTCTATATAAGGTCTCACAGCTGACAATGCATATCAGAGCAAAAACCAAGCCATGAGGTCGAAGGATCTGCCTGCAGAGCTCAGAGACAGGATTGTGTCGAGGCACAGATTTGGGGAAGCCTACACAAAAAATTCTGCTGCATTGAAGGTTCCCAAGAGCGCAGTGGCCTCCATAATTCTTAAATGGAAGTTTGGAACAACCAGGACTCTTCCTAGAGCTGGCCGCCCGGCCAAACTGAGCAGTCGGGGGAGAAGGGCCTTGGTAAGAGATGACCAAGAACCCGATGGTCACTCTGGCTGAGCTCCAGAGATCCTGTGTGGAGATGGGAGAAACTTCCAGAAGGAAAACCATCACTGCAACACTCCACCGATCTGGGCTTCATGGCAGAATGGCCAGACAGAAGCCAAACAGTTCAATATTGGGTTCATCAGACCACAGAATCTTGTTTCTCACATTCTGAGAGTCCTTTAGGTGCTTTTTTGCAAACTCCAAGCGGGATTTCATGTGTCTTTCACTGAGGAGAGAACTTCCCTCCGCCCACTAAGGAATATTTATATTTAATATTATGATATTACACACGCACACGCACATGCACAGTAGTCGGGGATTATTTTATATTACCTTTCACATAGCTACAAAGGCTCAGGCACCATAGAGCAATTTTTTTTTAATTCCTTCCCCCCCCCCCCCCCCCCCCAAAATAATTTTTTGCAATTTATTTTTCTTTTTAATACCGTTTTCTCTTTTTTTCCCCAAAACATTCCCCGGCACTCACTGACAAACCTCTGAATGGTTTGAGGAAGATCCGTTCATCCATCTCTGAGAAGAATGGCGACACACACACAGACGAATGGCTCTCTTATAGTATTGATATGTGTGCTGTTGATTTTTTATTAACCAGCTCTGATTCATTCACAAGATTGTGGGAAAGAAACTTTTCTTTTAATTTATTTTGGAGAAAGGCCAGCACAGGCTTTTACATTCTAATTATTGCTTTTTTAGTGGGTTTTTTTCCGAATCATGAATACTAAATGTAGAACATTAATGGAAAACCTTTCTTAGCTTGCAACTCAATTTATAGGTGACCTCTTCCAGAATACTCCCTCAGGAATTGGCTGCGGGATAACATCACCCTTGGTATCAATTTAAAATTAAATTCATTCACCAACTGAAAAGTTTAAATCCTTCCTGAAAGTTTACAGCTGTATCCATGTTGTTCTCCCACTGCCCGAGTCCTCTCCTTGCCCTCATCCTTCCCCACATCGTTTGCCGTTTTAACTGCTCGGTGTTTAAGCTTGAAGGATGATACAGTATTCTGTATTTTCTAACGAAGATAGATGTTGAGTTTAAATTGCATAATTTTAAACGTACTGGTATCGCAGCCTTTGTTAGAACTTCATTTTATTTTAGACTATAGCAAAAGTACTCGACGTTGCTGGGCAACGCAGAGTCGCTTTGTGCTGGGAATGTGAAGAGGGGGGAAGAGAGAGGAGGGGAGGATAAGAGGGGAAATGGTGGGGGAGGGGAAGGGGAGAGAGGAGAAGGGGAGAGGGGGAGGGAGGAGGAGAGGTAATGGTGGGAGGGTGATAGGGGAGGGGAGAGGGGGAGAAAAGGCAGATGGGCAGAGAGGGGAGGGGTAAAGTATGGTGAGGGAGGGGGAGAGAAGGGGAGATGGAGTGCGGAGGGGGGAGGGCCCTTCTTACGCCGTTCACTCACACGGAACTCACGGCCCTCTTTACACCATTCACTTACACACAACTCACGGCCCTCTTCCCACCATTCACTCACACACAACTCACAGCCCTCTTTACACCATTCACTCACACACAACTCACGGCCGTCTTTCCACCATTCACTCACACACGACTCATGGCCCTCTTTACACCATTGTCTCACACACAACTCACAGCCCTCTTTACACCATTGTCTCACACACAACTCACAGCCCTCTTTACACCATTGTCTCACACACAACTCACGGCCGTCTTTCCACCATTCACTCACACACAACTCACAGCCCTCTTTCCACCATTCACTCACACACAACTCACGGCCCTCTTTCCACCATTCACTCACACACGACTCACGGCCGTCTTTCCACCATTCACTCACACACAACTCACAGCCCTCTTTCCACCATTCACTCACACACGACTCACAGCCCTCTTTACACCATTCACTCACACACAACTCACAGCCCTCTT
Organism: Myxine glutinosa; assembly: GCF_964187855.1. Classification (NCBI taxonomy): domain Eukaryota; kingdom Metazoa; phylum Chordata; class Myxini; order Myxiniformes; family Myxinidae; genus Myxine; species Myxine glutinosa. The sequence continues at coordinate 25,726,943 of NC_136271.1, read as the reverse complement.
TACACCATTCACTCACACACAACTCATGGCCCTCTTTACACCATTCACTCACACACTACTCATGGCCCTCTTTACACCATTGTCTCACACACAACTCACAGCCCTCTTTACACCATTGTCTCACACACAACTCACAGCCCTCTTTACACCATTGTCTCACACACGACTCACGGCCCTCTTTCCACCATTCACTCACACACAGCTCACGGCCGTCTTTCCACCATTCACTCACACACAACTCACAGCCCTCTTTCCACCATTCACTCACACACGACTCACGGCCCTCTTTCCACCATTCACTCACACACGACTCACGGCCCTCCTTATGTCGTCCACTCACTCAAAATAACTAGTGGCCCTTTTTACACTGTTTACTCACACTAATCTCATGGCCCTCCTTATGCGTTGAGTGGTTATAAAGTCCAAATGCCACTTAAGCGCAGCGATTGGTCAGGTGGTGTGCAGAAACAACAAATGCCAAATTAATCTATATAAATAATCTGATGGCATCTGTCCCTTTGTCTGTTTCTTTGTTATGACAGTCACATTGTGTGGCATATTGCCTGTTCCATTTATCACGTTTGCTCTTTCCTTCTCCTCTCTTTCCTTCCTCAGCCTGGTGTTGGCTTAGCGGTTAGGGTGCCGGCTTGGGATTCCCGGTCGATCCTGGGTTCGAATCCCGGTCGATCGCTGAATTAACGCCAGGGGGGTTGACTCAGCCTGTCATCCTTCCGAGGTCGGCAAATTGAGTACCAGCTTGCTGGGATGAATGATCACGGTGTGTACCCCGATTTAGAATAGGTACACCGTATCCCTGCGCATCGTAGGAGCGTGACCAAGGGTTGGCGTCAGGAAGGGCATCCGGCCATAAAAACATTGCCTCAAACAGGGAACCATGATTGTCATGGGGCCCGCAAGGCTAACCCCCGCTCTAGCGGGGAAGATGGCCTTAAAACGATCATTCATTCATTCATTCATTTTCTTTCCTCTCTCACCACTTCTTGTATTACAACTATAGAAATCTCACCAGTATAGAAAACTACAAGCTTCATAGACATAATTAACAATCTTACAATTTTGTTTGCGTCATCGAGGTTTACCTCTTCTTTTGTTCTGTTTGGCCCAGTCAAAAGTAGACGCCATGTCGGATGACATCATTGCATTTCTGTGTGACTCCTGCTTCAAGCCCAAACTGTCAATGGATTATTGGGGAAATGGCAGGGGCATAGAAAAGGCCCCCCTTATATGGTATGTGCCATGTGGCAAACGATAGAAAACTAGAGCGGCACTCGGTAGAGAGCATACCTCCGCCAGGCTGAAGAGTTTACGTTTTGGATCTCACTGATGGGCCGGATCTGGATTCGGACCTGAACCAAAATCGAATCGGCTTGTTCTTGTCGCCGAACCAACTCGTCCACCAAGTTTATTTATAAGTCGTCCAGAACGTTTTAAAATATCATGTTATTTATCGCTTTTTGCCCGATCTCTCAATGGTGAAGAATCACTTAAAAATTAAATAATTCTCGTATCCCAATCCATATTCAGATCTTCTCCAAAATCGAGTCAATTCGTCCTTGTCACACATACAACCTGTCCATCAAGTTCCGTCCGAATCCGTCCATAACTTTTAGAGATATCGTGCTCTACAGTATATCGATTTTTGTCTTATCTCCCAATGGTGAAGAATCACTTCAAAGTTTCTTATTCAGATCTTCACCAAGATCTAATCATTTCGTCATTGTCACACAAACCCATTAACCTCCACCAAAATTTGTCTGAATCCGTCCACAACGTTTTGAGCTTTCCACAGATACAAACAGAAACAGACAGACAGAGAAACTTGGGTGAAAACATAACCTCCATCCATCACTTCCGGTGGCGAAGGTAATTGGTACACGAGTATTCTGAATATGAGCTCTTTTTCGATTTATCTCTACCATTCCTTCTTTTTATAATTTTCGTGACATGCGATCAAAAAAATCATTCTCAGCCAGGCCTTTTTCCACAGCACTATTTTTGGCCTCCATGGCGAGTAGCCCAAATATTCCTACATTCCTACAATATTCCTACAAATATACAATAAAATTACAATACAAATACATTCCATACAATACAAAGATTCCTACAATAAATATTCCTCCCCCAAATATTCCTACATTCCTACAATATTCCCACAAATATACAACAACAACAACAACATGCATTTTAAGGCCATTTTCCCTGCAAGAGCGGGGGTTAGCCTTGCGGTCCCCATGATAATCTTCTCCATTTTCATATTTATTTATTATTTATTTATATTCATTTTATTTATTTTTCATATTTCAATATTCCTACAAATATACAACAACAACAACAACAACATGCATTTTAAGACCATTTTCCCTGCAAGAGCGGGGGTTAGCCTTGCGGTCCCCATGATAATCTTCTCCATTTTTCATATTTATTATTTATTTATATTCATTTTATTTATTTTTCATATTTCAATATTCCTACAAATATACAACAACAACAACAACAACAACATGCATTTTAAGGCCATTTTCCCTGCAAGAGCGGGGGTTAGCCTTGCGGTCCCCATGATAATCTTCTCCATTTTTCATATTTATTATTTATTTATATTCATTTTATTTATTTTTCATATTTCAATATTCCTACAAATATACAATACAAATACAATACAAATACATTCCATACAATACAAATATTCCTACAATAAATATTCCTCCCCCAAATATTCCTACAGGTCGCACAAGATCTGCCAGCAACCCTCTTATGGTTCAGCTGCCAAAATCAAGACTCTCTGCTCACCTTCACTCTTTCATTCCTCTTTTCTCCCGCCTCTGGAACAAACTCCCTCACTCTTCAATCCCACTCCTCCCTCCAGGTCTTTAAAACAGCTGTTCACCACGATCTCTTATCTTCCCACATCCAAAACCTTGATCTTTTCTATCCCCGCTAATTCACCCCAGATCCACTTTTTTGAAATACCAACTTCTTTCTTGGAAGTCCTTGGTGTCCTTGTGTTTTATACTTCTCCTCTCCCACCCCACCCCCCCCCCCCCTTCTCACGCCTCCTCCCCCCCAATCCCTCTCCCTCCCACAGATCTCCCGATGTCCCTGCTCTCAAATGTTGTGTTTATGTGCTTCCCCTTCTCTCCACATCTTGTCTACCGCTCCCTCTTTTTATATACTTTGTTTGTTTGTCTGTTTGATTTGTTTGTGTGATAAATGTTAGCTCTCTCTCACGAGCCTCGATTCTGTATACCAAAAAAAAATCCGTGTTATCGTCACACACCTGCTGTCCACTGCTGCCCACCTGGGAATCTGTCCAGCATCGTTTGCGATATTGGTCGCGCTTCTGCATTGGTCTGATACCACTCAGAATGTCTCAAATATCTGAAAAGCCCTGCTCCTCTTTCCATAGCCGTCTGTTATTTGACATATTCTTCGACACTGCCTGGGGCGAAGTGCGCAACTATGATTTGCTCATATCCCTCGTCGTTTGCTGCACGACACGTGCGAACTTAAAAATTAGTTCAATTCCAAGAGGGCCGTGGAAAGTACAACGATATAAAAAAATGATTGCTTCTAATATAAAGTGACAAAATCATGAGTAATGAGTAGGAGTTAAATATGATGAATGCTGTGTTACCGAGAGATGCCATTTTTGACACTTTACTGTTAAGTCTGCATTGAAATTGCAGAATCCTTCAAACATTTTTGCAGAATTTACTTTTCCTTTTATTAAGAAAAGAAAAATTCTTTAAAATTGCTGAATGAGACTTCACTGGTTCGGTGTGACCGAAAAAAGAGGAAGCGGCATTAATCGGAAATTATCCAAATTTGGAACATTTATCTGTCGGGTAAAAATCAAAATGGCGAAGTAAATTGTAGTTTGGAAAATGTGCCAAATGAGTTTCAGTTTAAACTGAGTTTGCCAATGTGAAAGTTGTGTTAAAGAAATTGGTAAACTAGAACGCCACTCAGTAGAGCGCATACTCCCGCCGTGGGTAAAGTTGGAATAGTACGATTTCACAAAAGTTTGAGGGAGTAGTTCAGTGACAAGACAAGACAGACACTGCACAGATATAATAATAATAATAATAATTCATTTATTTTGTATAGCGCTTTTCATGAAGCCCAAAGGCGCTTTGACAGAGTGCAAAACATAATGCATAACAAAACATGAAAACAACAATTGCAAAAAGACAAAAATCAATAGGGAAATATTTAAAGCAAAAGGAGGGAGAAGGAGAAGTGATAGTCAGGGGTTAAATGCTGTGGATTGAATGTTGAATGCAGTGCTGAACAGGTGGGTCTTTAGTGATGTTTTGAATGTGGTGAGTGAGGAGGAGTCTCTGATGGTGTGAGGTAGTGAGTTCCAGAGGGTGGGAGCAGCGATGGAGAAGGCCCTGTCCCCCCAGGATCTGAATTTGGTCCGGATGGGGAGGGGGGGGGGGGGTCAGGAGGTTGGTACCAGCAGAGCGGAGGTTGCGGGTGGGAGTGTGTCTGGAGAGGAGGTCAGCCAGGTAGGATGGGGCCAGGTTATGGAGGGCTTTGTAGGTCAAGAGGAGGATTTTGTACTGGATTCTCTGGGAGATGGGGAGCCAATGATATATTACCAGGATATATATTTATTGATAATGGGAAGGGAAGATATATATTTAGAATATATAGAAGATAATGTTTAAAAAAAAACAAGGCAATTTCACTTACATTTTCGGATTCAGCGTTCAATTCTATATAAGTGAGTGTATTTTGAGGCATGTGTGACCTCAAATAAAATTGTAAGCCAGGAAAACGTTCGTTTCATTCCTTCGGGATACAACATGTAAAACTGGCCCAAACGTCAAAACAAAACTCGCTCATTTTAAGTCGTGCAAGCTAATGCGACCACTCATTCTTCTGGGAAGAATCCCGTGCACATGCTTGTCACACTGATAACTCACCTAAGTCTTTATAAGTTCATCAAATACTGACACCGCGATTGACAGTCGCTGAGGTAAATGTTGATCTCTAGTTCTGAGGTTAAAAAAAAAAAATGTTTTAAAGCATTATACGTATCAAACGATACATATTATGAAACGGGGAAACCTAATACACATTTTGGTGGTTTTAAAATGACAGAATATGTCTTTATTAGAAAAAAAAAATAACCTTGAAGACGACGCTGCTAACAAAATACACCGCTCTAACGCATAGCCCCGAGTTTAAACTACATTTACAACAAATATGAAAACTATTTTCATATCACAATGTTAAATATAGAATATATAGAAGATAATGTTTAAAAAAATGAGCCCCATCTTCCAATGGTAAACAATCCTTCAAAAAATTCCTGGATCCGGAATAATATCCCGAGCTTCACCAAAAACTAATCAATTCTTCGTTATCCCAAGGGCAATCATCCCACCAACTTTCATCCAAATCCGTTCAGAACTTTTCCAGATATCTTGTTCACAAACACACGAACACACACACACGGACACGATCGAATGCATTACTCCCTGGCAGGAGTAATTAGGTTTGTTGAAGCGCGGTGCCACGCGCGTGACTTGCTACCAAGGAGGAAGCGGACAACGCGGTTAAACAAAAGATTCGTTATTGACAAGACGTCACTGTAGCACTGGCACGCTCCGGGCTGCACACCCAGTGTATATCCTGAGGCCACGCCTACCCCTCGGGCGTGGCCGCCGCCCACTTGGTGCGTGGAATGATGCCCTCACGCCAGTGAGCTTTCATGTCCGCCACACGCGCCCCCCCCCCCCCCCAGAATTCCCGCGCACCTGGAGGGCCAGTTTGCGGGGCAAACGGATGACACGGCCGAAGCGCCCTCTGGCGACCGGCGGCGTCCGGGGCGCAGGGATGCCAGCTGGGATGCCCCCGGCTGTACCCAGGATGGGTGCCGGACCGGGGGGCGGCGTGCCGGCGGTGCTGGGGGTCCGCCCGCCGGGGGGCGGCCCCGACGCGGGGGCCGAGCCACCGGCGGTGGGTGGTCCACGTCGAGGTGGGCCGGCTTGAGTCGATCCACCGAGACGCGGTCAGGAGTGCCGCCGATGTCCAAGGTGAAGTATTTCACCCCGGTCTCCAGCACGCGGAAAGGCCCGTCGTACGGGGGCCGCAGTGGTGTCCGGTGGGCGTCGTGCCGGACGAAGACGTACTCCGCGGTGCGAAGCTCCGGGGCGACGTGCGTAGGTGGGTGCCCGTGGTGCGCCGTGGCTAACCTCTGGGCGGTCTCCTGCAGCGCGGAGCGCTCCTGCGCTGCGGACCATGGTGCCGTGGAGTCGGGGAGGAACTCGCCCGGCACCCACAGTGGTTGCCCGAAGACCAACTCCGCCGCGGATGCGCGCAGGTATTCCTTGGGCGCCGTCCGGAGGCCCAGCAGCACCCAGGGGAGCCTGTCGACCCAGCCGCCGTCGCGGAGGGACGCCCGGAGCACGGCCTTCAACGAGCGGTGGAACTGCTCGCACAGGCCGTTAGCCTGGGGGTGGTAGGCCGTGGTGCGGTGCAGCTGGACCCCGAGCCCCCGCGTGACCGCCCCCCAGAGCTCCGAGGTGAACTGGGGGCCGCGGTCGGACGAGATGTCCGAGGGGGCGCCGGACAGGGCGACCCAGGTGGCGATGAACGCCTGCGCGACGTCCGCCGCCGTCGTTGACGCCAAAGGCACGGCCTCCGCCCACCGGGTGGTGCGGTCCATCATGGTCAGGACGTGGGTGAAACCCCGCAAGGGGGGCCGAGGTCCCACCAGGTCCACGTGAACGTGGTAAAACCGACGTTCCGGCACCGCAAACGGGGCCAATGGGGCCTGGGTGTGTCGGTGCACCTTCGCGCGCTGGCACGCGAGGCACTTCCTGGCCCAGCCGTGGACGGCCTTCCGGAGGCCATGCCAGACAAACTTGTCGGCGATCAACCTCTGGGAGGCCCTCGTGCCCGGGTGGGACAGGCCGTGGATGGCATTGAAAATCTGGCGCTGCCAGCCCGCAGGCACGATGGGGCGAGGCCGCCCGAGGGAGACGTCGCACCAGAGGGCCGTGCTCGCGCCGTTGAACGGCACCTCGGTGACGCGGAGGCCCGTAACGGCGGTCCGCAAGGCCTGGATGTCAGGGTCGGCGGCCTGGTCCGCCGCCATCCGGGCATAGTCGATGCCGATGTGGACCGCGTGGGCAACGGACCGGGAAAGGCAATCCGCCACCGGGTTGTCCTTCCCCGCGACGTGCCGGATGTCCGTCGTGTATTCGGACACGGCCGAGAGGTGACGCTGCTGCCGGGCAGACCACGGCTCGGCGACCTTGCCCATCGCGAACACCAGTGGCTTGTGGTCGACGAAGGCCATGAACGCACGGCCCTCGAGCAGATGGCGGAAGTGCCTGACCGCCAGGTGGAGCCCGAGCAACTCGCGGTCAAAGGTACTGTACCGGCGTTCGGGCGGGCGAAGCTGCCGGCTGAAGAACGCCAGCGGTTGCCAAGCTCCACGCACCGATTGCTCGTGCACCGCGCCCACCGCGTAGTCCGAGGCATCGGTGGTGAGGGCGATCGGTGCATCGGGCGCCGGGTGCGCGAGCATGGTGGCGTTAGCCAAGGCGAGCTTCACGCCCACGAACGCCGCGTCCATCTGCTCGGTCCAGGTAACGTCACCTTTGCCCGGCTTCCCTCGGAGGGCCTCGTGCAGGGGGCGCAGGAGCTGGGCGATGCGGGGCAGGAACCGATGGTAAAAGTTTACCATGCCCAGGAACTCCTGGAGCCCCCTGATGGTGCGGGGGCGCGGAATCCCCTTCACCGCCTCCACCTTGGCCGGCAGGGGGACGGCCCCGTGCCTGGTGACGCGGTGCCCCAAAAGTCG
>NC_136271.1:25561603-25714103 GCF_964187855.1 Myxine glutinosa | reverse complement strand
ACAAGATATCTGAAAAAGTTCTGAACGGATTTGGATGAATGTTCGTGGGATGATTGCCCTTGGGATAAGGATTGATTAGTTTTTGGTGAAGCTCAGGCTATTATTCCGGATCAAGGAATTTTTGGGGGGAATTGTTTTCGGAATTTTTACTCCCGCCAGGGAGTGCATGCATTCACTCGTGTCCGTGTGTGTGTGTTCGTGTGTTTTTGAACAAGATATCTGGAAAAGTTCTGAACGGATTTGGATGAAAGTTGGTGGGATGATTGCCCTTAGGATAAGGAAGAATCGATTAGTTTTTGGTGAAGCTCAGGATATTATTCCCGATCCAGGAATTTTTTGAAGGATTTTTTTACCATTGGAAGATAGGGCTCATTTTTTTTAAACATTATCTTCTATATATTCTATATTTAACATTGTGATATGAAAATAGTTTTCATATTTGTTGTAAATGTAGTTTAAACTCGTGGTTATGCATTAGAGCGGTGTATTTTTTTAGCACCGTCGTCTTCAATGTTCATTTTTTTTAAATAATAAAGACATATTCTGTCATTTAAAAACCACCAAAGTGTGTATTAGATTTCCCCGTTTCATAAAATGTATCGTTTGACACGTATAATACTTAAAAACTGTTTTTTTTTTGTTTGTTTGTTTTTTACCTCAGAAGAGATATCAACATTTAGCTCAGCGAATGTCATTCGCGGTGTCAGTATTTGATGAACTTATAAAGACTTAGTTCCAGATTTGTCAATGGCTGAGGTATATTAACAAACGAATAAAACAGATTTGGCAAAATTCCAACTTTTTTTTAAAAGATCGCATATTCACCCAGGGTTGTGAGAGGCTGTAGAAGAAGAAGAAACCTCGCATGGGCTTCCCAGACCAAATAAATAATTCTGGTTCTGGCTTTGCGATTTTCAGGTTTATTACTCCCGCCAGGGAGAAACGCATTCGATCGTGTCCGTCCGTGTGTGTGTATGTGTGTTCGTATGTTCGTGTGTTCATGTGTTCATGTGTTTGTGAACAAGATATCTGGAAAAGTTCTGAACGGATTTGGATGAAAGTTGGTGGGATGATTGCCCTTGGGATAAGGAAGAATTGATTAGTTTTTGGTGAAGCTCAGGATATTATTCCCGATCCAGGAATTTTTTGAAGGATTTTTTTTACCATTGGAAGATGGGGCTCATTTTTTTTTAACATTATCTTCTATATATTCTATATTTAACATTGTGATATGAAAATAGTTTTCATATTTGTTGTAAATGTAGTTTAAACTCGTGGTTATGCATTAGAGCGGTGTAATTTTTTTTAGCAGCGTCGTCTTCAATGTTCATTTTTTTTCTTCTAATAAAGACATATTCTGTCATTTAAAAACCACCAAAGTGTGTATTAGATTTCCCCGTCTCATAAAATGTATCGTTTGACACGTATAATACTTAAAAACTGTTTTTTTTGTTTGTTTGTTTTTTACCTCAGAAGAGATATCAACATTTAGCTCAGCGAATGTCATTCGCGGTGTCAGTATTTGATGAACTTATAAAGACTTAGTTCCAGATTTGTCAATGGCTGAGGTATATTAACAAACGAATAAAACAGATTTGGCAAAATTCCAACTTTTTAAAAAAAGATCGCATATTCACCCAGGGTTGTGAGGGGCTGAAGAAGAAGAAACCTCGCATGGGCTTCCCAGACCAAATAAATAATTCTGGTTCTGGCTCTGCGATTTTCAGGTTTATTACTCCCGCCAGGGAGTAACGCATTCGATCGTGTCCGTCCGTCCATGTGTGTGTTCGTGTGTTCGTGAACAAGATATCTGGAAAAGTTCTGAACGGATTTGGATGAAAGTTGGTGGGATGATTGCCCTTGGGATAAGGAAGAATTGTTTAGTTTTTGGTGAAGCTCAGGATATTATTCCCAATCCAGGAATTTTTTTGGGAAATTGTTTTGGGAAAGATTTTTTCTGTTTTACTGCATTAACGCTTTTAATCTTGTTCTTAAATGATGTTTTTCTCCTCTAATTCCGAGATATATCAAAATTAATTATCTGACAGTTAGGGCCTACTTTCTTTTTCATTTATTGTTTTGGGGAGAGGGGATGTCAAACAAAACGTATTATTCCAACTTGACCCACGGCGGGAGTATGCGCTCTACTGAGTGGCGTTCTAGTTCCTTGTGTGTCACAAGAGGCGACTAACAGGGTTGGCGGCAGGAAGGGCATCCAGACGTAAACATTGCTTCAAAAAGGGGACCAAGGTGCCCGAAAAAGGGCAACCCCTGCTCTGTGGGGAAACATGGCCTCTAAAGGTGGATTTTTATTTATTTATCAATTAGCGCTACAATTGTAGTAAATATTTTGAAGACACATTTGGTAGTTGTGCAAGTGCAGATGAACAGGATGCACCACTGGGGGCCTGATCTTTAACCCCTGCTGCCTCTCTGTCATAATTCACCTGCTTTATTTTAATTGGTCATACTCAGTTAAGTTTTGTGTCCATTTGTTCTAATAACATGATGGATGATGAACGTAGGAGTACCTGTCCATCCCACCTAAATGACAGATGAGGGAGCAGCTCTCCGGAAATGACCCTCGACCTTGGTGTGAATGTATTAAGCTTCCCTGCAATTGCAACACACAGAAATATCATGATGAATGGGATAAATAATGTTGCAAACCAGATCAGCAGGATTTCTTTTAATTTGGGCATGGGACTGGCCCTCACAACACGTTTCTCATTCACAACCAAATGCTAACGGAAAACAGTCTACTTGTAGTCCAGTCCAAATACTATCCTGCTCCATAATGCGCCACACCACCTGTAGCCACCGGATGCACATTACACTGGGATGCCATTATTACTTCAGCCCGCTGGTTGAATCATTACTGAGGTGTAGCCGTGCTCATGCATATTATGGCAGGACTTCGGAAATTTGCAAAACGCTGGTGACATTTGCAAACCCATTGCTAAAGACACTGGGATCTTTAACTTCCACCAGCTTATGCTTACAAGCGGGTGCCTTGCCTGTGAAGCACTAATCCAGCAATTTGGAGATGGCTCAAAAATCGAACCCAGACAAAAAGGTTCAAAGGGAAGTGCGCTACCTCTGCACCATCCCGTTACACTATCTGTTAAGCCCCAAATGAACAGTCTGCAATTGGATCTTATTTGTTCAGGAATCGATTCCTTATGAAATGAGTCCAGGGTGACCAAGTCCGAGGAAAAAAAAATACGGGACACTCAGGCCCTTTAGAACCCTTTACAATGACCGTTTAGAACCCATTACAATGACCCTTTAGAACCCATTACAATGACCCTTTAGAACCCATTACAATTACCCTTCAGAACCCATTACAATTACCCTTTAGGACGCTTTCCAATTACCCTTTAGAACCCATTACAATTACCCTTTAGAACCCGATACAATTACCCTTTAGAACCCTATACAATTACCCTTTAGAACCCATTACAATTACTCTTTAGAACGCTTTAGAATTACCCTTTATAACCTATTACAATTACCCTTTAGAACCCATTACATTTACCCTTTAGGAAGCTTTAGAATTACCCTTTAGAACCTATTACAATTACTCTTTAGAACCCTATACAATTACCCTTTAGAACCCATTACAATTACCCTTTAGGAAGCTTTAGAATTACCCTTTAGAACCTATTATAATTACTCTTTAGAACCCTATACAATTACCCTTTAGAACCCTATACAATTACCCTTTAGAACCCATTACAATTACCCTTTAGAACCCTTTGCAATTACCCTTATGAACCCTATACAATTACCCTTTAGAACCCATTACAATAACCATTTAGAACCATTTACAATTACCCTTTAGAACCCATTACAATTACCCTTTAAAACGCTTTACAATTACCTTTTTGTCCCCCGTCGAACCGCGGAGCGAAAGGGGGACTATGGTTTTCCCCTCCGTCCGTGTGTCCGTCCGTCCGTCCGTGCGTGCGTGCGGGCGTGTGTGCGTGCGAGCGTGCGTGCGTGCGTGCGGGCGTGCGTGCGGGCGTGCATGCGTAAGCGAAGGACCGCATTCGAATTTGGTGTGTGGGTGCAACCCACGTCAAAATCCAAGATGGCCGCCGCCATGTATGTCTGATGCCGTGTATGTCTGAACCTTGTGAGCTGAATATCTTGAAAAATAAGCGAAGTACCAACTTCTGATCTGGTGTGTGCGTGTATCTAGGCACAACCAAGAACGCTGTTTAAAATTGGGTCGCCACGTCAAAATCCAAGATGGCCGCCACCATATATATGTCTGAACCTTGTGAGTGGAATATCTTGAAAAATAAGCGAAGTACCAACTTCTAATCTGGTGTGTGGGTGTATCTACGCATAAGGGAGAACGCTATTGAAAATTGGGTCGCCACGTCAAAATCCAAGATGGCCGCCTTGCGTCTTCCACTTTGTCAACTCGCATCACTTCACCGACGGGGGACCTAGGCGTAACGCTTGTAGAACCTATTACAATTACCCTTTAGAACCCTATACAATTACCCTTTAGAACCCATTACAATTACCCTTTAGGAAGCTTTCGAATTACCCTTTAGAACCCATTACAATTACCCTTTAGAACCCTATACAATTACCCTTTAGAACCCATTACAATTACCCTTTAGAACCCATTGCAATTACCCTTTGGGACGCTTTAGAATTACCCTTTATAACCCATTAGAAGTCCTGGCAGTTCAGGGTGGAGGGAGGGGACATTATAAAAGTGTGGGAATTATCCCGTCCATCGGGTCCTTTGCTCCTTCGATCAAATAGATAAGCAGCTCCATATTTACATGTTAAGGCAAAAAGTTTTTTGGTAATTCGATTTTTACTCCTTGAAATAATTGTGTTCTGGTCACCTAATAACGTGAAAACAACTGTTTCCAAATGGAAACTTGCACTAGAAGTTGGAAAAATTCTCGAAGTTCATCTTCTAAAGTCTGATGAGAAAATGAGAATCACAACATGTTTATGTGAAAAAGTAAATAATTACCAAGCTTTCTTTGCAATGTTTATTATCTAGGTTACCTTTTCTGCTTCTGAAGAGTCTTTTACTGTGAAGAAGGTTTTGATCCCTTGACTTGTTGCGGCGACCATCAATTTAGACATGTGCGTGCTTCCCGCAGCACACTGCTTGATATATGCTAAACATCGATTTAGACTTGTGCGTGCTTCCTGCAGCATGCTGCTTGATATGCGGTAACCATCAATTTAGACATGTGCATGCTTCCTGCAGCATGCTGCTTGATATGCGGTAACCATCAATTTAGACATGTGCGATGTGCGTGCTTCCTGCAGCATGCTGCTTGATATGTGGTAACCATCAATTTAGACTTGTGCGTGCTTTCTGCAGCATGCTGCTTGATATGTGGTAACCATCAATTTAGACTTGTGCGTGCTTTCTGCAGCATGCTGCTTGATATGTGGTAACCATCAATTTAGACTTGTGCGTGCTTTCTGCAGCATGCTGCTTGATATGCGGTAACCATCAATTTAAACCTGTGCGTGCTTCCTGCAGCATGCTGGTTGATATGCGATAACCATCAACTTAGACTTGTGCGTGCTTCCTGCAGCATATTATGTTGCTTGACATTGGATAAGCCACTGTGGAAAATAGAGAAACTCCACGAGCATACAGCAACTGTACAGTAAACTCCATGACAATTTTCAGTATCCTTCATCAACCAGTCATAACTGGTGGAAAGCAGCCATTCATCAAGAAAGACACATCCTTTTTGTGGTCGCTTTCCTCTTTTTCAGTGGACTTTGGCCCTTCAAAGTTTCATCACTCCCAGTCCCGAGTGACGAGTCCCATGACGCTATGACAGGATTGACAGCGTTTCTTTTCCGGGTGCTGCTTGGCCTTATTGACAGCATATTGTTGCCTTGATGGAAGCATACACGCCAGCGCTGCATGCCGCCTTTCCTTTCCCTTTTCAAATATTGTTTGGAGGAAAAATACTGGACAAATGGTGTCCCGGGAAGGTTTGAAACGGGACGCGGGATATTTGAGTAAAAAACGGGACGATCCCGTAAAATATGGGACACTTGGTCAGCCTGGATGAGTCTGAGGTTTGCTTGCGAACAACTTAGCTATTCTGTCAGTCCTGTGTAATAATTATGAAATGCTGAGACTGCAGACATAATACGAGCAGGTAGTCATGATATTCCGAATGAGCTCACTTTCTGTGATACTCATCTGCCTTGTCAAACTCTTTTTGCCATTTGACATCAATTTCTCCTGGCACTTGCATTTTTGTTCTCGTAAGACATCATTGACCTTTTCTGCCCTTTTCCTGCTCTCGCTTCTCTACCTTTTTGCTCCTTTTATATATTTATTTTTACCGTTTGATTTTCTTTAAAAAAAAAATTATATTACATTAATGGCTGCAAAGCTGCTCAACATGGTCGTGTGTTATCATTAAGTATAGCCGAATAGCACTCCCAGAGAAGGACCACTAAAGTTTGGAGTGACTGCACTAAATATATTATACGTAGTTTTCCGTTGCAGAACCACTCTCTGGGAATCATACTAAAATACGCAATTTGGTGTCTGTCTATCTATCTGTCTGTCTAACCACGATACATTCGGTCGTTATTATCCAATCTCAACCAACCTTGACAGGAAGACCAAGGGTCACATGATAGAGGTTGTCACGACTTCATTTGCACCCCTCCCAAAGCGGGTTGTCCACCTTGGGCAAAATCCATGTTAAGGTGTATATCCGTGTTAATATAGCTTATTGTGGCGTTTTTCCAAGGGTGCTTCTAATAAAAGTAATAACAACATTAATGATAATACGTACATTGATATTAATGTGATTACAAAACAATATTAATACTAATAATATCCCCTCTCCCCAAGGGGTTTTTTCCTCCTTGAACAAGTGTCATGTTAACGTTTATAAAAAGCTTATTGTATAGTTTTGTGGGGCACTTGGAATCTATTCTGTCCATGACAGCCCAAATGCAAATATGCTTCCTCTGAGCTCTTCTGCTAATCCAATATAGGCCTAAGCACATATAAATTGCTTCCTTGCTTACTATCCTGTCAGTCTTGGGCCCACTGACTGATCCGCCGTCCAGATGGTTTATAGCTCCCTCAGCTCCTTTTTCACCGCATACCGCGAGGGCTCCATAGGTTGTCCAACCCTCCTACCTTCAGTGTTCCAGTGTATCACTTTTTGTCTTGTTGTTTTCCCTATGCAGTACATACCGAATCAATCTCCATTTCCTCATTTTAATTTCCTCCATGATGTTTTTCCTTCCAGTCCTTGTTTCTACCTCCTTCTTGCTCACTCTATCTGGCCAGGACATTCACAAAGTATTTTTGTCACAGCTAAAAATGAAGGATTCTAGCACATACAAATAGATCAAAGTAATTAATAAACTTTCTGATGTCATTGGTACGACAGCATACACTTTGCTTATAGAAGTGGGTAATTTACTTGATGAACAAGAATGACAAATGTGGTGATAAAATTACCTCCACCACTAAATGGTGATTTTTGAGGTCAAAGGTCAACTCAAGATCAAATTTCCAAAATCATCACTTTTCATTTGGAAAATCATCAATTTTCATCCGATTGACTTGTGAATTGAACAGCGTTTGCACATTGAGTCACTAAATATGGAAACCAACTATTTTTGAGGTCAACTCGAGGTCAAACTTCCAAAATCATAAATTTTCATTTGAAAAATCATCAATTTTCATCCGATTGACTTGTGAATTGAACAGCGTTTGCACATTGAGTCACTAAATATGGAAACCAACTATTTTTGAGGTCAACTCGAGGTCAAACTTCCAAAATCATCAATTTTCATCTGAAAAACCGTCAATTTTAATCTTGTCAAAGGTCAACGCAGGTTAGGTTTTCACCCCGTCTGTTTGTCTGTCTGCAAACAGGATATCTCAGAAAGTTATGGACGGATTTGCATGAACTTGGTGGACAAATTGGGAGTGCGACAAGGACAAATTGATTCAATTTTGGTGAGGATCCGGTTTTTGGTCCGGATCTGAGAATTTTTAAAGGGATTCTTCAACCATTGAATGATAGAGCCAAAAACAATGTACAGTAGAGCACGATATCTCAAAAAGTTCTGGATGGATTTGGGCAAAACGTGGTGGACGAGTTGTATCGGTGACAAGAACAAGCCGATTCGATTTTGATTCATCTCTGGATCCAGATCCAGCCTATCAGTGGGATACAAAACGTAAACTATTCATCCTGGTGGAGGTATGCACTCTGCCGAGTGCCGTTATACTTTTGCATGTTGTCATTTAAAAAATTTTTGATTCTAATTGTCCTTTCAGTATTTGAGCTTTACTCGCCTTTGGACTCTGAAATCAATGACTAAAATCGGTAGAGATTGAAATAGTTCAGATCTTTTTTCTTTCACTGCAAAACAAAATCCACCACCATGTTCGTCAACAAAAATGGAGCAATAATGAAAAAAAAAAAAAACACATTTCTGAGATTCCATCAAGAATCGTTAGCACAGGTAGCCTGTTCACTACGTGCCAATCTTGCTTAGCAACTATTTGTATCACAAAACTCTCATACAAATCTGTCATATGAAGTTTCATTCTGAATATGACAAATATGATTATTTGACGTATGATGTAGCACACATTTCAGTGTGCTTAATTTACCGAACTGTGATTTTATTTCCACAATGTATTCTTCCTTTGAATGAACCAAATGTCAACACATCATTGCAATGGGAAAATATTACATTCTGAGTTTACAGTGACGTGCAAGAACTATATTTTTCAAGATTAGGAACTGTAGGTTTGTAAACAAACTCTTCTCCCTCCCCTTCCCCCAGATGAACCCTAACCCTAACCCCAATGCCTCATACCCTCACTATATATTTGAAACTGAAAATTGCTGTGATAGAGCACAGATCTGCTGTTGAAGTCAAGATAAAGGTCCATTGCTTCATTACTTCTGGTGAATTGCTCACTACTTGTTACAAAAGGCACAACGTTCATTCACCCCAGTTGCACAGCTATCGCTGGGAAACAGGATTTAATCATCTGCTCTGCTGCCTGTTTGTCACCGCATAAATTGCAGCACCAAACCCTCACGGCACCGCCATTTCGTCCAGCCCACTGCGCCGTTTGTGAAGTATATTATATTTTAGCTACATAAATATTTATTTCATTCATGCTGCAGCCAATTTTGGTCTTATCAATGAAGCATTACAAAATGCTGTTTAAGTTTTCATTCCATGCGACTGATTTAGCATTCTGCTGCTAACATTCATCTTATGATCAACCCAGCCTGTAATGTAATGATAGGATCTATAATTCTTGCCTGACAGCCATTGAAACAGTTTGGAAATAGCTCTCGAGTCAATGTAACTGTTGATTAAATCGACACGTGCCTAAACCAACATGCATATCAGGGACACCGAGCAATCAGGGCCAAGTCGAAGAGGAATACAAAATGTTTGTGTGTCAGGCAAGTTGAGGCTGGTGCACTTCAAGTGATCTAGGCCGGTGTGCATGGCAGATTGGCAGATGGGCCGTGCTTATGTTATACTAAACTAGACGTGTCCCCTGTCACTTCCCTGGTGGATTTAATCAGAAGACAACATGTTATACTTCGCATGCCTGTATGTGAGTGTCAATAAGGATGTAAAATGAAGTAAAACACGTAAAAAACATCTTTTATAACACGTAATTGTGGTTGTTGTTGTTGTTTGTGTGCTCCTTCCGTGTACTTCTATATATTTACCTCCGCCTCCGAAGGTAGACGAAGGTTGTGTTTTCACCCATGTCTGTCTGCTTGTCTGACTGTGAAAAGGACATTTCAAAAAGTTGTGGATGATCTTGAATTAAATTTGGTGGACAGGTTGGGTGTTTGACAAGGACAAATTGATTATATTTTGGTGAAGAATTGAATCCGAATCCGGATACGAGATCTTTAAAAATTCAAAATCGAATCTTCATCATTGAGAGATGGGGTCAAAAATGATATACTGTACAGCATGATATTTCAAAACGTTCTGGATTCAGACGAAATTTAGTGGATGAGTTGAGTATGTGACAAGAACAAGCTGAATCGATTTTGGTTCAGTTCCGGATTCAGATCCGGCCTATCATTGAGATACAAACTTTTCAGCCTTATTGAGGTATTCTCCCTACCGAGTGCCATTCTAGTTTAATATTGCCTGGAGAAGTATTACTATACTTTCTTTTGTGTGCTCCTCCCGTGTCCTTCTAATGGGTTCTTGCTCTCGTATTAATAAACATTGGGGCAATACTCTTGGGTGCTCCCCTGGTAGAATATAGCAGTATACTACACTGACTAAAGGTATTTTAAACCGTATAATAGCATTTTTAACCAATTTCAATCGTTGCTAGAAGACAGGACATCATGTACAATCATACTAACGTAATCATATGACTTTAAACAAACAAACAAAAAAAATATCTATTTTGGAGGGCAACCCCTCCTCCCCCAACCCAATATACCTCCTAAGACCCCAATTTTTCTATTGCCTTGAACAAATATTGGTACATCATGGGTGATTAAGGTTGTGGTCAGGTTTTATCGAAATCGTGTGTGTAGTTTCTGAGAAGAAAGCAAATACCTGTTTTGGGCCCCTCCCTCCCACCCCCCCCCCCATAGACCCCTAAAGGGGCAGATTTTTTTTAATGTCGTGAACAAACGTCGGTACATTACGGGTAATGAAGGTTGTGGTCAAGTTTCATCGAAAAATAATGCGTGTAGTTTCAGAGGAAAAAGCAAATTCCTATTTTGAGGGGTCAAACTTGGATCCACTTTGACCGCGGTAAGCCCCCATAGACCTCGAGTTTTTAATGCCATGAACAAAGTTTAGTCACAACACAACAAATATAATTTGTGTCAAATTTGGTTGCAATCCCATCAGCGGTTTCAGAGAAGCAGTTTCAAGTGTTTACGGACTGACGGACTGACTGACTGACGAATGGACAACACGCCATCGCATAAGCTCCCCTGAACTTCCTTCCAGGTGAGCTAATCTTCTACTATGTAAGAGAGCTGTTGGTCTGTCTGTGTGTGTCTGTCTGTCTGTCTGTCTGTCTGTGTGTCACCATTGTTCTCAGAGATGGCTGAACGAATCTTCGTCAAACTTTCAGAGGTTCCTCAGTGAGTGCCTGGGGGTGTTATGGGAAAAAAAACTTCATGAAAAAAAAAAAAGATCGTTTTTTTGGAATAAAAAAAAAAAACCAGTCGCTCAATAGTACCTAAGCATTTTCAAATTAATGACAGTTATATACAAGTACACATTCACATAAATAAATACAAAACAATCACCAGACATTTGAACACAAATAAATCAAACAAATCCGGAAGTGTACGAAGTTGGTAGTACGGCTTCTTCTTCTTCATGATCGGCATCACACTTAACCCAAAAACGTGAGCCACATTCACCCACCAGCATATATATGAACCCCCTTCCTCTCATGCCTCCCCCCATCCCCCTCCCCCCATCTTTCCTTCCCTCCCCTTTCCCCCTTCCCCCCTCCCTTCCCCTCCCTTCCCCTCCCTTCCCCTCCCTTCCCCCTCCACCCCTCCCCTCCCCTTCCCCCTTTCACCCCTCCTTCCCTCCCCTCCCCCCTCTCCTTCCCTCCCTCCCCCTTCCCATTCCCCCCTTCCTCCGTCTTCCCCCCTCTCCCCCCAACCCCCCCTCCCCCTCCCCCCTCCCCCTTCCTCTCTCCCCCCCTCCCCCCCTCCCCCCTCCCCCTTCCTCCCTCTTCCCCCCTCTCCCCCCCCCTCCCTCCCCTCCCCCACCCAGCAACGCCAGGTACTTCTGCTAGTAATTAATAAATGTTACCGTTGGAACTGCTACATTAAAGCTTGAGGTCCCTCTTCTTCTTCTTCAATCTCGGAAGAACGGGCTTTCAAAACAGGCAAGCTTGTGATTAAGAGAATGAATTTTTGTTCCAGGTAAATCGATTATTACCTTTCCAACGGTACCATTTGTATTCTTATACAACATCAGGAATACTTTAGAACTAGATATTTGTGACCGCCTGTGACTTACCCTTACCCCATGATCCAATGATGGCACTTTTTTTTGGACCGCCATATGACATTAACCTTCATTTAGGGATAGAATGTAAATTAAGAAAATGTGTCCCCATTTACAGTCTATCCATGAAACTCAACATCTTGAAAACTGGAGGAAAACTATTTGTTATGAACAAAAAGGTATTTTTTGTTAATTCGGTTACAATCTGAAAAATGTAGGTCCAGGATACTGATCAAATATCAGGTGTACAACTTCAGTGCAGGTCCACTATTATGATGCAAGAACATCTTGGAAGGCCAAGCGGTCTCGGCAAAATTGAGCGATGACAAAAAAACGTGTTGTTTTTGTTCTTTTTGTCATGACCGCCATTTTACATTGACCCTTAACTCAGAAGGTTATGATGTAAATTAAGCATAAATGTTCTTTTCTCTAGGTCTAGGCTATATAGAGAGTGCAATTTCGTCTGATTGGGCAATCTTTCATCAAGTTCTCATGAAAAATGTTAAAATGTCTATAATAAGGTCATGACCTTACAAATTAGGTCAAATTTTAAAATCTATGTCAAACCTGCATACTAACTTTTCATATTATTTATGCACAATTTTCTTCCAAAAGTCCCAGCTGGCTCTGAGATGCAGCTTGGAAATTTCGGGAATTGGGAGTGCGGGAAGAAGATAAAAATTGGGGGCACTAATCGAATTATATTCAAACCCATTATCACTGAAACAGCCCCTTGTTTTTTTCTTTTGAAATCTGTACCATTTCATGCAGGTGATGCACCCACCTCCCACGCTCCAGAGTCCTGATTTGTGGTGTACATGTAACACCCAATAGAAACACCGCATTCATTTTGCTTCCTCGCTTATCGCCTTTGAATTGGTGATGTACAGATAGGTGATGTCGGCCTTAAAACAGAGAAACAAGGACAAATAACTCGATGTTATAATGTGAACTTGTGTGCTGAAATGGGTCCAATCCAAAAAGCTTGTATCCCAAACCTAATGTCATAAAGCAAACTTGTCATGATGCTAAATAATAATTGGATCCTCTATCGGGGGTAAAAACAGATGTTATTCCCTGCATGACAAATTAATGGGCACGAATGGCATAAATTTTAAATCTGGCAATGTGTTTGCTCACCAGAATTCTACTGACTATTTGATAACAAATTAAAGATTTTCAGTCTGCTGTTGATGGTAATTGAGTAAAGGGGATCATTATGGTTTCCATTCTTTGCTAAAGACTGCCAATCACATGCGACATGCGAACAACCATGGTACATTAATCTGTTCTGTTTATATCGTAGATTCTGCTACCCAGACAACCACCATACTCTGAAATGGCAAGCAGGATAATCTGGTGTCATTGGATATCCAGGAAAAGCAGACCACTTGCTACCCACAGTTTAGGATTTGTTCAGGGTGCCAGTGATTACTCACCTACTGTCTCAGAAAGCGATACATGTTCCGCTGTTTCAACATGCGAATGCCCATTGGCTTTTATGAGTGGGAGGATGGTGAGAGTCAGAGTTGCATGTGTAAGTTTATTCACAGTAAAAGTGTGTGTGTGTGTGTGTGTGTGTGTGTGTGTGTGTGTGTGTGTGTGTGTGTGTGTGTGTGTGTGTGTGTGTGTGTGTGTGTGTGTGTGTGTGTGTGTGTTATGCAATCACACTTCGGGTAATGTGCTATCGCGTAATGAAGCACCTGTAAGATGGTTATTACATAACATCATTATTATAACACCTTTTATCCTACTATCTATAATAATAAAAGAGTGTGTGTGTGTCTCTCTCTCTCCTCGATAACTCCAAAACCATGAAACCTATCGGCCCAAAACTTTGCATGCATACTAAGGAAACTCCAAGGGAGTACATGAATGAAAACTGGGTATTTGGGTAAATTTAAACACCCCTTTTGAAGATTATTATAGGGGTACTCATCATGAAATAAACCAAATAGCCTTCCCAATATAACAAGGTGGAGTGATTGGAGTGATTTTATGCATCATATGATGTGATTTTACACGATGGCTTCTCACGGACTAATTAAAGTATACACTTTGCTTAATAGAATTAATGGAATAATGGGGGTGGGAGGGGATCCTTTCCTAACCTTGCCACTTCTGGTGTTATATTTTGCCTTTTACCTTTGACATCACCCTTTATTGATTAATGTCAGTTATATTGAAGTACACATGCATCATATACATAAATAAATAAATAAAGACAATTACCAGACATATTTAAATAATAAACCTCTTCCTGAAGCAATCAAAGATGGCAGTACCTCTTCTTCTTCTTTTCTTCAATGAATATCGGCATATTTATAGATCGGAGGCAAACTCAATAACCCGGCAACATCACCAGCACGTTTACCAACATCCATTTGACGAATAACATCTAATTTCATTTCTAAACTAAGACTTTTCCAATGCCTGCCTGTGTTTGTTGCTCAGATTTGCATTGGCTTTGTTTGGGTTGAGTGTTATTCACGACGAGCGACCCCGAAAAATCTAACCATATGTCGAATAGTAAGGCTTCATCAAGCCTGTCAAAGCGCATGGTATGTCAGAACACATGGTAATCAAGCGTTATGGTACGTTACGTAATCAAGTATTACATTACACAAATTACTAAAATAAAAAAGAGCGTTTTTTTAATGGCTCCATATTAGGGTTAAGCATTTTGTGACTGTGTAACGAATCAGATCGTTCTTATTTAACCTTGGGGAGAGACACATGGATGAGAGGTGTTGAGTTTATCTTTTAATAGCATTAAATGTGTGTTTCCCAATCATGCTATTCATCTTTTAAGAGTGATTTAAATGCGCGTTTCCCAATCAGCCCATTACCAGATGTTGTCGCAAGTTGTGACCACAGTGCGGTCATTCTTGTTTCAATATAATAAACTAGAAATATAATAAGTGTGTTTTTTATTTATTTACTGTATATTCCCCGTTTGTACTGTTTTTGTTTATAGAACACTCTGAAGTCCAACGTACCACTTAATGAAGGTGTCAAACCGTGTGACATTTTTAGGAGAATGCACAATATGGTATATATGCTGTTTGTCATGGTAAAATGTGTATGAATTGTATGAATGGTTTTGAAAAGGATGAAAAAGATGGACGGGTCCTCAGTGGCAGCAGACACTGGTCGCCTAGGCCAATGTTCATCGCACTGCACACACTTGCTCACCCCTACTTTTCAAAACCGTTCACACCATTCGTGAATACAACACTTCACATTTCCATCAGCATCGCAACACAACTGGATCCTGAAGACATTTTGTTTGTAACTCTTTACAAGTCTTGATATTTCAATTTAACCATTCACTCTCTTTTTCCTAAAGTACCTACGTCATCCACTGTCAGCAATTTTCACAACCTTCAGCTTTCTTAAGCTGCACTTATTAAGAGAAAGCCTTGTTCATAAGGAGCCCCGATGGGAAGCACCATCGTGGCATTAATGCTGGCATCCGACTTGGCTTTTTCATCAGAGGTATACAGCTATAGTGCCCCTTTGACTGAGAAAGGCCATCTTCCTGGTACTGACTATGGAGGAATGGAAACACCCAATTAATAGATTACAAGTGAGGACCTGCTCAATATATATTCAAATCAAATCAAAACATTTATTTCCTTCAAGAAAAGCAACAGGTATAAAGAAAACATTTGAATAGCAATATTCATTATTAAACAAACAATAGCCTGGTGTTGGCGTAGCGGTTAGGGTGCCGGCTTGGGATCCTAGGATCCTGAGTTTGAATCCCGGTCGATCGCTGAATTAACGCCAGGGGGGTTGACTCAACCTGTCATCCTTCCGAGGTCGGCAAATTGAGTACCAGCTTGCTGGGATGAATGATCCCGGTGTGTACCCCGATTTCGCTCAGGGACTAAGGGTTGGCGTCAGGAAAGGCATCTGGCCGTAAAACATTGCCTCAAACAGGGAACCATGATTGTCATGGGGCCCGCAAGGCTAACTCCCGCTCTAGCGGGGGAAAATGGCCTTAAAATGATCATTCAAAAAAACAAAATGACACAAAACGTCATAGCCCCTGTTGTGGTTTTAGTACTTTTGCTGTACAGAGTTAAAGGCCATCAGTCAGCCATCTTTGGTAAGATGACAAAACAAAATCTTCTGCATAAGTATACTTATGTATTGTCTTTGTGCCAAGTTTGAACAAAATTGGAACATGCATGTCCGAGAAATTGTTGGAGACACGTTTAAGTAACAAAATGGCCTCCAGTTGGCCATCTTGGATCTGATCTCGAAAGAAAAGGACGTGCCATATGTAAGCCATAATTCATTATCTGTGTGCCAAGTTTGAACAACATCAGCAAATGCATGTCTGAGATATGGTTGCAGATGCACGGACGGACGGACGTACGGACGTGACCAAATCCATAAGCCCTTGTTTCTGACCAAGTCCAACGGGGATGCTTACACGATAACAATACTTACTATTCATGTCACCAATGCATTTGAGGATGGATTTTGTATTTTTTTTCTTTGTATTCCTATTCCAAGGCAAATTTTATATCACCTTCTTATTTAGTATGGATTGCTCCCATTCTTTGGCATAGGAGCACAATGCAGCCTCACCAAAAAGCCACCGAATTCCTAATATGAGCCGCTCTTTGGGCATTTTATTACAGAAGCCTTCAAATGAATATTGCACAGAGCATTCAAATGTTCTTTGAAAAGAAAGATATATTTTTTGCAAAGAGTACCGAAGTCTTTTACATTTCCCAAAACGGATTTATAACCCGAGGAGATCAATAAATTATTTTTCTTGTTTCTTCTCCTAGCAGAGATATATACATATACAGCTGGTCTGTGAACACGTGTATGGAAGTTGTGGCAATTTCAACATTTATGGACCCAACCTGATATTTTGATAACAATTTCGAGCCATTTCTGTCAAGCAATCATTTGTATTCCACCAACCCTTATCGGTGCACGTCAGGTGTCGAGCCTACTGGTCCAGTGTGCACACAAAGCCTGCTAAATGAGCAGCTCTGGCTAGACCTGGAGACAGACAAGTACGTACATTGTCCGGCAGCCAGGATGTCGACACTTACGTTTTGGAGATTGATCGTCCTAACAATGTGCAGAAAGACTGATGTTGACATTAGTACTTGATATCTTTATCACTGGGGCAGCAGATAGGGCCTTAACACAATTGCTAGTGGAATCAACAATTTTTTTTTTTTGTATACAACATCGAGGCTCGTGTAAGAGCTAACATCAATCCCCAAAAAAAAAAACGCACACACAAAACATACAAAAAAAGGAGCGTGAGACAAAATGGGTGGAAAGGGGGAAGCACACAAGTACAACAGCAGAGAACAGGGACATCGGGAGATATGTGGGAGGGAGACGACTTGGGGGGAGGAGGCGTGGGAATGTGGTGGGGGGTGGGAAAGTATAAAACACATGGGCACTGTTGGAACTTCCAGGAAAGAAGAAAGTCGGTATTTCCAAAAAAAAAGTGGATTTGGGGTGAATTAACCGGGGTAGAAAAGATCAAGGTTTTGGATGTGAGAAGATAAGAGATGGTGGTGAACAGCTGTTTGAAAGACCTGGAGGGAGGAGTGGGATTGAAGAAAGTGAGGGAGTTTGTTCCAGAAGTGGGGAAAAAGAGGAAGGAAGGTGAGCAGAGAGTCTTGATTTTGGAAATTTCACCAGAAGAGGGTTACTGGCAGATCTTGTGCGACCTGAAGGAATATTTGGGGGACAGAGCACGGAGAGACCTGGGGGAGCAAGGCCGGAGAGGAGTCGGTAGAAGACAGAAAGACCACTAACCTGCCTGCGGTGATTGAGTGAAAGGCCCTCACAATCAGCTTCATCGCAGGAGATTCCAATGATTCTGAAAGCTTTGGTTTCAACAGCGTGAACCCGAGCTAGGTGTGAGGCAGGAGCACCGGCCCAGAGGGGGGAACAGTATTCCATCGAGCTGCGGATGAAAGCCTTGTATGTGGTGAGGAGCTCAGGTGTGCCAAGGACGGACTTCACACGACGGAGGATGCCCAGTCGGCGACTGGCTTTGGAGGCCAGATTTGAAATGTGGTTTTCCCAGGAAAGATCATGGCAGATAGTGAGACCCAAAAGCTTGAGTGACAGAACTTATTGCAGAGGATTGTTCAAAAAGTAGATGAGAGGGTTGTCCAGGCGGTCTTTTCGGAGAGACATAGTAAGAGTGTGAGATTTGTCAGGATTGAAAGACCATTTTTGTTTTTAGAACAATTAATTTTCTCAACCAGATGTTGAAGGAGGTGTGCTCTTTTCAATGCATGGAGGATCTACATCCAAAATGTTGCTTCACCTTGTTTTCCCCACTGTTAGCATACTGTACCTCCTTCAATATTCGGTTGAGAAAATTAATTGTTAGTTGGAGCAAAAGAGGGAAATGGGTCTCCATTAATCCAAGCTTTCTGCACACACATAAGGGCAGTTTTTAAATATTTTCTGCAAACTCTACACCAAACAATTTTGTTTTCTGTACGGACAATTTCCAGGACACTCATCACAACGACTTGTAACACACTGGTATACATCATACCAGCGCATCAAAACTGTGTCCACTACAATTACACAGGTCATCAGTTCATCTTTCAATGGGCACTTCACTTACATTTAGTCTTTTACCAGACGTGAACTTTTCCGAGCAAATTAAATTATTATCATCAGAGCTGGTTAACAGTGAGAGGAAGGCCCACATTTTAAGCAGAAAGGACCAGAGGCAGACAGGAATATATGAACGAATGAAATCGGAATGGCTACCCAAGTCTGCAGAAGATGAGGAAACTTTGTTAATGAGAATAGATAAAACTCATTGGTAGGTATGGGGTCAACATGACATCATGATAGGCCACCATTTTGAAATAGTGGAGGAAAGAGATGGATTGGATAAGCACAAGGATGTAATTTCCCAGATGAAAGAAAAGAGGGGGAAAAGCAGCTTAGATTAGTACACTCTTGAAACACAACAACAAATGGGTTAACCCCAGTCCAGTATCCTCATCATGAGGCCACCACCAATAGTGTGGTGGTGGTATAGAGGTGAGGACACTGGACTAAGACAACAAAGTTTCTGGATTCAAACCCAAGTGAAGGCGTAAGGTGTGTATCAAGGAATTGGAGTCTGTGCTTCTAAAGACAAGATATTTCTCAGGAGAATAACCTTTTTGAGTGAGTAATCTGCCTGGTTTAATGTACATGTGATACCAGCCTAATACATTGGATTTACCCTTAATACTCTTCAAGAGACTTGGGATTGGTGAGAAAATGCTATGTTTGCAAAAAATTAATTGCAGTCGGAAAGATCCATATTAACAAATGAAAACACCACTGTCTAAAGCCTTGCCTTGTTTTGAAGCTGTGGGAGTTGTTGGTGCTTTCATTTTTGACAACAATGATCTGCGCTGCTGTGATTGGAGCTGTTTTGTCTATGTTATTTATCTGCATTGATATGCATCAAGTTTTGTGTGACTAAGTGGAACGTTGTCCGGTGATGGTAGTTCAGAGGCAGAGGTATGAAGGATGATGCAGGTGGGTGCAAATGCATGAAGGAAAGTGGAGGGTTTGATGGCAGACAGGTCGATATTGAGGAAGTTGAAAGGGAATGACTTGAGGTCGTTTATAACACCAGCATACCTGTATGGTCTGGAGACGGTGACACTGACAGAGCAGCAATAACAGAGGCTGCAGATCTATGAGAACAACTGTGTCAGGAGGATTGCAGGATTGAAGAGGGTGGATAGGAGGATAAACTAACTGAGGGAGGAGATTGGTGTGCAGACGATCTTGATGGAAAGATTGATAAAAAGCCAGATGAAAATGGGCAAAGCACCTGGTGTGGATGGAGGAACAAAGATTTCCACATAGAGCAGATGTGTTGAAAGGGCGAGGTAGGACAAAAAGGGGTAGACTGTGGTTAAGACAGGAAGATTGTGTGAAAAAGGATGTCAGAATGTGGAGGTGGATGGAGGAGAGATGACTGGAGATAGAGAGCAGTGGAGGAGCATTGTCAACTTAACTCTCTTATCTGTCTCCCTCTTCCAAATCCTAGTGGCGTCTGGTCAAATCTGTTTCTGGTGTTTGTTCCCCCTCCATCCCCTCCCTCACCTCAAACGGCTTAACGGCTGACTCCGCATGTGAAAAGGCTGAATGCCTCAACTCTGTGTTTGCCTCTAAATCTTGTGTCCCAAACCCATCCCTCTCTGTACCCACCGTACCCAGCCGTACCCAGCTGCTCCTAGACTCTGTGTCCTCTCCTCCTGACAAGGTGGAAAAGTTTCTGTCAACCCTCGGCTCTGATTCTGCAACTGGTCCTGACGGCATCAGCCCACGGGTCCTAAAATCATGTTCTTCCGCTCTTTCACTCCCTCTTTCTGTTCTCTTCACCCTCTCTTTTGCTCAAGGTCATCTGCCATCTGCTTGGAAACCAGCCAACATCACCGCTTTGCACAAAAAGGTGCAAAAACAGATCCCAGCAACTACAGACCAATCAGCCTTCTCCCAATTATCAGCAAAGTCATGGAATCCATCATTGCTTTAGATATGAAATCTTTCCTCTTCTCCAATGGCTTGATCTCTGATCATCAATTTGGTTTCAGACCTGGTCACTCTACTCTGGACATGCTGCTTCTGCTTTCTCAACAATGGATGGAGGTCCTCAACACCAAACAGGAAATTAGAGCTGTCTCCCTTGACATTTCATGTGCCTTCGATACGGTCTGGCACCCTGCTCTGCTCACCAAACTCTCCTCCTTTGGTATCCATGGAAATCTCCACGCAAGGCTGGCGGAATTCCTCTCTGGTCGTAGTCAACGTGTGGCCCTGAATGGGTTTCTCTCATCTCCTCTTCCTGTTCAGGCTGGAGTTCCCCAAGGTAGTGTTCGGGGCCCTGTGCTTTTTCTGGTCTTCATCAATGATCTCTCTGACTCTCTTGAAAATCCTCCCTATCTCTTTGCTGACAACTCTACTCTCTGTCGCTCCATTCCTCATCCCTCAGATCGGCAGTCTGCAGCCTCCTCACTCTCTGCAGACCTGGACAAAATCACAAACTGGGCAAACAAATGGAACACGTCTTTCAATCCTGATAAATCTCACACTCTTACGATGTCTCTCCGAAAAGACCGACTGGAAAACCCTCCCATCCACTTTCTGAATAATCCTCTCCAAGAAGTTCTGTCACTCAAGCTTTTGGGTCTCACTATTTGCCATGATCTTTCCTGGGAAAACCACATTTCAAATCTGGCCTCCAAAGCCAGTCGCCGACTGGGCATCCTCCGTCGTGCGAAGTCCTTCCTTGGCACACCTGAGCTCCTCACCACATACAAGGCTTTCATCCGCAGCTCTATGGATTTCTGCTCTCCCCTCTGGTCTGGTGCTCCTGCCTCACACCTAGCCCGTCTTCACGCTGTTGAAACCAAAGCGTTCAGAATCATTGGAATCTCCCGCGATGAAGCTAACTCCAAGGGCCTTTCACTCACTCACCGCAGGCAGGTTGGTGGTCTTTCCGTCTTCTACCGACTCCTCTCTGGCCTTGCCCCCCCAGCCCTCTCTGGGCTCTGTCCCCCAAATATTCCTACAGGTCGCACAAGATCTGCCTGCAACCCTCTTATGGTCAAACTGCCAAAATCAAGACTTTCTGCTAACCTTCACTCTTTCATTCCTCTTTTCTCCCGCCTCTGGAACAAACTCCCTCACTCTCTTCAATCCCACTCCACCCTCCAGGTCTTTAAAACAGCTGTTCACCACCATCTCTTATCCTCCCCCATCCAAAACCTTGATCTTTTCTACCCCCGCTAATTTTGGTCCCCTTGTGTTTTATACCTCTCCCCCCCCCCCCTCCCCTTCCCACGCCTCCTGCCCCCAAGCCCTCTCCCTCCCACACTTCTCCCTGCTCTCAAATATTGTGGTTGTGTGCTTCCCCTTCTCTCCCCATCTTGTCTTCCGCTCCCTCTTTTTGTATATTTTGTTTGTCTGGTTGATTTGTTTGTGAAATAAATGTTAGCTCTTTCACGAGCCTCGATTCAGTATACAAAAAAAAAAAAAAAAAAAAAAAAAAAACAGAGCAGACTCGGCTTCACCCCAAATAAAGGAATTTTGAGAAGAACAAAATTATATATATATATATATATATCATTTCCCTTTTTTAAGGCCATTTTCCCTGCTAGAGCGGGGTTAGCCTCGCAGGCCCCATGACAATCATATGGTTCCCTTTTTGAGGCAATGTTTTTATGGCAGGATGCCCTTCCTAACGCCAACCCTTTAGTTGCCTCTTATGACACGCAGGGATACGGTGTACCTATTCTAAACCGGAGCACACACCCGGCGTTGCTGGGGGGGTGGGGGGGGGGGGGTGGGGGAGGGGGAAGCAGGAAAGGGAGGGGATGTTGGGGAGAGGGAGTGAAAATATATACGACATATACATTTTTGGGGGGGTAATGTGACTTTAACAGGCCCCTCCGTTTGGGGGGGGGGCGGGGGGAGAGTGAGGGAAGAAAAAATTTCCTGTGCAAAGAGTGCTTCATAACTTCATTGTTGCACAGGTAAAAAAGGAACACCTCACCACCACGTAATTCAAAACACCTCACCACCACGTAATTCAAAACACCTCACCACCACGTAATTCAAAACACCTCACCACCACGTAATTCAAAACACCTCACCACCACGTAATTCAAAACACCTCACCACCACGTAATTCAAAACACCTCACCACCACGTAATTCAAAACACCTCACCACCAAGTAATTCAAAACACTTCACCACCAAGTAATTCAAAACACTTCACCACCACGTAATTCAAAACACCTCATCACCACGTAATTCAAAACACTTCACCACCACGTAATTCAAAACACCTCACCACCACGTAATTCAAAACACTTCACCACCACGTAATTCAAAACACCTCACCACCAAGTAATTCAAAACACTTCACCACCAAGTAATTCAAAACACTTCACCACCACATAATTAAAAACACCTCACCACCACATCATTCAAAACACTTCACCACCAAGTAATTCAAAACACTTCACCACCACGTAATTAAAAACACCTCACCACCACATCATTCAAAACCCCTCATCACCACATAATTCACAACACTTCACCACCACGTAATTCAAAACACTTCTCCACCACGGAAAAAAAAGTTTGAGGGAGTAGTTCAGTGACAAGACAAGACAGACACTGCACAGATATATATATATATATATATATATATATATATATATATATATATATATATATATATATATATATATTGTTACAGACGTGGCTTGGATGTTATTTACCGAGCGGTTTTATGGTATGACCACGTCTGCACAAGTTACCCGATTGTGCCCGAACGTTGACTAGTCGCGCGATGCTGGCTCAATAAGAAAAAGAAGACACCCGGCTGGATTACAATAACACAATACGACACCAATGTTTCGATTCTCAAGTATATTCGTACGGAAAAGGTTAGATTACAGGGGCTAGAGGTATATTACAGGAAGACAGGCACTTAGACACACTCTTATATTAACCCTGGAGAGACGACAGACAAACGGGACAACGGCTGACTCACACGGGGGTTTGATGGCTAGGAAAGGCAGGATCGATGGCTCCAGGTCCTCCTGGGCTCGGGGCAGGGTACAGTACGGTCCGGTCCGGTCCAAAGATGCGGGGAGGTATCGTCGCGCTGGGGGTGGCGGTGGCTTCTCTCTCCAAGCTGAGGCGCATCTGACGTCACATCCGGCGCGGGGCCGCGTATATCCGGCGGGGAGTGACACGCCCTCGGCTCGTTAGCTCCGCCCCAGATGGAATCGGCACGTTGCTTCTCATTGGGTGCGTGGGGGGGTTACTGGCTCCGCCCCTGACGAGGAGCTGACAGCCAGCCCCTTCGGGGTAACGCCGTGGAGCGCATGGTCATGGCGGGTAACCGAGCCGGTGTGAGGACGCACACTCCCCGCCCCTCTGTTGTTGTAGTCGTAGTTGTAGTTGTAATTGTTGTTGTAGTTGTTGTAGTTGTAATTGTTGTTGTAGTTGTAATTGTTGTTGTAGTTGTTGTTATTGTTGTTGTTTGGGGAAGAAGATGGGAGGAGGTATGGGAAAGGTCCTAAACTCACTACTGATGCCATATAATCACATTCTGGTGCAACGAAGAGTCATAATTAATGGAGACGAGGCCTTAACTGACATAGAATAAGAATAACTAGGAAGATGTCCGAAAGTTGTCTACGTGTGGTGCGGTGGACCTGGGCACGACATTTAATGGGGGAATAAGGGGAAGGTCGGCTCTACTGATTGTTATTTACATGCAATGGGACTAGGGAATGGGGGATCGGGGAAAGTTGGGGAGTATTGGAGAAAATAGGGGAATATTTACAAGCGGATATGGAGGCCAAATTCCATATTCGCAACATTGCACCCTTCTCTACCCTCGGGGCGTCCCGACCCGATAAATTTTTACCTACTTTAGTGTGGCACGCAATGTAGTTCCCTCTACTATTAACTCTACCCTGAGTGCGACAGTTTTACAGATATTCACAAATGAGTAAATATGTCCCCCTGCGACGTTGCACCCTTCTCCTCACAGAAACACACCCACAGGATAACCGAATCCGGAAAGAATCCTCAAACTAAACATACAGCCGGTAGGGAGCATTATTTACAAGACTACGCTGATATCTACACTACGATCCAGGACCTGTTTTTGGAGGAACACATGCAGATGTTATGCATAGAGAGAGCGCGCTTGCCAACATCGATACACCAACCCACGAGTGCTCTGTGGCCGACGGCCTTTAATAACGTGCAGAGCACCCTTCCCGAGCATCAACAGCACCACCCCACCACCAATCGGTGCAGTCACCATTGTTCATTGGAATAAAAATAAATTCGACAACCCCTAACCCTGCAGGTGTCTCTTGCTCTTCTTGTGGTGCACTTGGTGGTGTTAATTAACAGTGGTTCACCTTTATGGCATAGGTGCCACGTTGACCCATAGGTCCATCCCCGGGTGGTGCTTGGCCGCAAACGAACTGCGGTCCATTGTGGGTGGCCACAAACATTGCGGTCCATATGGTGTATCGATCCCGGCAGCAAACAGCGAAAGTGCAGGCCCACAACTGCGCAGCCAGCACCTCTCTCTCCTCTCTCTCTACCCCAAAGCCAGATCCTCGGAGGTGGGAGACAAAAGAAGAAACAAGTGAGTAAGGTGGTAAGGGCGCAAAAGTGCACGCAATGTAAGGTGATGCACACTGGGGGCACATGGGAACCAGGTGAGACAGGTACGTTCCTATCGTACGCCCCCCCCCCCCACCAGGTAACCTACATGGCCCCTCCCTTACCCCTTACTGTATCCACACAACACAACACTACCCATAAACATCTACTTTACAAATCAACAAACATCCCTACTGTCTTCCCCGTTCCTCCCATATACCAAATTCGTCTTCTCTCCCTCCTAACCAATCAAATTTGCCATTTTCAACTCAACATCAAAATTTGCCATTTTCAACTCAACATCAAAATTTGCCATTACCAATTCATCATCAGTCCCTCCTAGGGAGGGAGAGATGGAATCACCCCAATGTCTCATCCACGTCGTGATGCGTCTCACAAATCCAACAGCAATTCTCATTTCTGCAACACAAACAAAGAAAACACAGGTGTGGAGTCATCATCATCACCACAGGTAAGTGGCTGCGTATGGTGCGACAGGTTCATCAATCCTAACTATCTCCTAAATGACTTTAACAACTTTACACTACCCGGGGTCTTTCTCCGGCCAAACCATTGGCCCTCTTACACTATGGGTTCTAAAAACCAATTCCCATTGGCCAAACTGTGGTGCTTTTCA
Organism: Myxine glutinosa; assembly: GCF_964187855.1. NCBI lineage: Eukaryota > Metazoa > Chordata > Myxini > Myxiniformes > Myxinidae > Myxine > Myxine glutinosa. The sequence goes on along the minus strand of NC_136271.1, from coordinate 25,688,200 downwards.
ATTTGGGGTCTCACTCCCCCGATTCATCTCCCGGTGCCCTCGCACAACTTCTGGGCTGTGGCGTGTACCTCTCCCAGTGGGTCTACCCACCTGCACACCTCCACCACTGCAGTTGCCTCCGAGCTTACCTGCTCCTTACCCTAACCTAACTACCTGGGGAAGGCCCTCTGGCACTCTCCCCACTCGGTGCCCTCTCTGGCACTGGGCTACCCGGGTCCGTCCTCCGGATCCTCGGGCCCCATCCACAACTCTACCGGCTCCCAGAGCCCACCTGCGGCCTCAACTGGCCGACATCCTCACAGTGGTGGAGTGCCCAACCAACTACACACACTAACAGGCTACACGCCCAGCCATTTCCACAACACTAATGCACCCATTCACAACACCATTCTGCAACCGCACCACAAATGCCAATATCCAACCACAATTTACCTGTACCCTCTACCTAACACTTACACTACCCGCCCCGGGTACTCGTGAAAGGGGTCTACTCTTCCCCCATCCACACCTTCGCACCATGCACACCACTCCGTACCACTTACTCCAACTCTCTCCACACACCTGTACTTGCACACCTGTGCTCTCACACTTGGTGCCACCTGCACCCTTCTCTCCCCAAGCGCATTCGCGCTGATCCACACACTCACTACTCATACACTGCTCCACACACCTGTCCAGTTGCACACCTGTGCAATCACACCTGTTCAATTCTCACAAACACGGCATCATCTCAGCTAACTACTCCCTTCTGAAACTTGCGCTTCCCAGTCGTCCCTTTAAACTATTGCGCTCCCTCGTCATTATCATCCACACTAATCTACCTGCGTCCCCACTACAGGTATCAGTCACTAACTAATCTTAACGTTACCTAAGGTCATCTTCTCTAGATCCCTACACACAATATCCTAACCCACCCGGGCTAGTTTTCACTGCCATACACCCCATAAACTATTGCTCCTTTACCCCCCGCATGGGAAGGGTGGCAGATTTGCCATCCCACCCCATCGGGGGTCTCTCACTACCAATTTTGCACATCAAATTTCAACAAATTAAAAATTTGCCAATCACTGCCCATCATCTGCCAATCACTACTGCCAATCCCTTGCCAATCATCAAATTTTGTTTTTCTCTGATTTTGGGTCCAAAACACTAACCTCATCACCCAGTCGACTCACTAATACCTCTCGGTGCGCCAATTCCTGTCCAAAGCCCGGCTTCGTAAAGCCAAGCAATGGATGCTGGTTGTTTTGTGCCAGCGGCTGGATGCGTCCGGCACTCGGTGCAGGGAAGGAGGTTTACCCGGGCCGAGATCCCACGCACCATCTCGGCACGGAGCCATCCCATGGCTCGATCTCGGCCTGCCGGAATGCCTCAACAAAAAGTGGTCGCCATGACGACTCTTTCTATCGGGCCGCCCGCTCCGCCTATTGGAGCACAGACGCGGCCGTTCAAAGCGAGGCCCAGCGTGGATCGCGCACGGCGGTCCTTTCGAACCCGCCGTGGCTCGGATCCCCGCTGGTTCTCGCGGCACGCGAAGCCCGGCACGCACCGAGGGCCCGATTCGGCTATAAGTCGTTCTAAACTCTACCCCGTCTAACGTCGATGCTTCACCTGGACGCTTACACCCCGCAGCCCGTTCCTTGCTCACACATCCAGCCGTGCCCATGCTCCTCGTACCTTTCCTTACACACCCAGGTACCCTCATTCCACTCACAGCCTTGGTCACACACCTGACCACCGAACACTTTGGCACACATTCGTTGGTCGCACACCTCACCAAGACACCTCTTCGCGCCCCCTCCTCAGTCACCTCCTCTGTGACAATCACAGGTGTGCTCTCATTCGCACATCCTACCACGTGCCTCACCACCAACTCCAGCGTGCATTCCCACTCACGCTCTACCATTTCAGGTGTGCATCCTTCCATCCCAGGTGTACATCCTCGCTCACCTGTCACAACCAACTCACTCTCCTTGTCACTCTCAATACTCTCACCTCCATTCTTGACAGCGCACTCACCCTTACTCTTGACAGCGCACTCTTTCCTCGTGCACCTGTCCGTCACACACCTTTCTCGCGCACACTCTCCCGTTACACCCTCTGTAACACTCACCACAGGTGGACACTCTTCCTTACTTCTGACAGCGCACTCTTTCCTCATGCACCTGTCCGTCACACACCTTTCTCGCGCACACTCTCCCATTACACCCTCTGTAACACTCACCACACCGCGCTTCCATGTGCCCCCTCGCACACGCGCTACGACCGACTCATTCTCGCCAGCACCCTCACTACTCCTTGGCACGCACTTTTTCCTCACACACCCCAGAGTCGGACTTTCTCGCACACCTCCTCTTTCGCACACCAGACCTGTCGCACACTTCACCAACGGCCTCTCACGAACACCCGGGTCCATCTCGACCCCCAAGCTTCTTAAATCCCCTGGCGCATCATACGCACGACCATATTGGTCACCACTTACACCGGGTCCTCTTCCTCTTCGCTTCTCCTCCATCACCTGCGAATCCCTCATTCGGTTAATGAGCACATCATCACGATCCAAACACAGACTTTGGACCAATTCTTTTATCTCCTCTTTTATTTCTTTCTTATCCCCTCTCCGTCGCTTCTTAATTTCGCTCATCCCTTCTTCCACTTCTTCTAGTTTCTGCTTCACCTCTTTCATTCCCCGGTACGTCTCCTCAAGCTCGTCCTCCAAGGCTACCTTGACCGTTTCCAGGTGCGTCCTCACCTGCCGGTCCTTCGTCTCCATTACCTCTATCACCTCGTCCAACCTCGTTGTCAGTCCCTCACGTACCGTCTGACACTGCCTCTTTGTCGCTATCAAGTCGTTTTTTATGTCGTTTTGTGTCGCTTTTAACCCTCCTAATACCGCAGTGTTCCTTTGAACCTGCTCCACTAACTCCGTTTGTCCCACCGTCAGCTGCTCCACCTCCTGCGTCAGGTCCTCTATGCCCCCTTGTAACTTTACAGTCCCCTTTCTCACCTCCTTCTCCATGTGCTCCTTACAGTGCCTCACCTCCTCGCGCACTCCTCCGACCTCCTCACTCACTCCTCTTCTGATCTCCTCTCCCATCACTTGCATCTCCTGCCCAGATGCCACCCTCATCTGCTCCATTTCCTCCCTGTGAGCATCCAGTTTGGTTTCTACCCCCATTCTGACCCCCTCTATCTGCTGCTCCATTTGTTTAACTTCCCTTTCCGCTTGGTCCCTCATGTCCCTCAATTTGCCTTCCATACTGTTTTCTAACCCCTCTAACCCATTTTTCACTCCCTCTATCTGATTCTCCTGGGCAGCCATTCTATTTTCTACCCCCGTTAACCCATGTTTCACCTCTTTTATCCCGTTGTCTAACCCCTCAAAATTATTGTCTAACTTCCCAATTTTCTTGTCTAACTCCTCAAAATTATTGCCTAACTTCCCAATTTTCTTGTCTAACTCCTCAAAATTATTGTCTAACTTCTCACCGGTACCCCTCATTTGGCCCTCTAATCGCCCACTATCAACCCTCATTTGCTCACTCTGAGCATCCATCCGGTTCCCCATTACCCCCATTTGGTTTTCCAATCGCTCACTATTCTTTTCCATAAGGGCCGTCATTTGTATAAAAAAAAGTTCCAATCTTCCCAGCGGCGCTACTTCGGTCGCGGGCACGGTGACCAGCGAGGCGCCTTTTTGCGCGCCCGAAGCATCGTGCGCGAGAGCGCCATTTTGTGCACCTGCTACCCCCGCTGTTTCGCTCTCCTCATGTCCCTCATGTCCCTCAATTTGGTCCTGGACCGACCCTGCCTCACTCTCCCCTACCGGACCCCAGCCGTCTTGATCCGCCATAGCGCGACTTGCAAAATTCGAGTTTCGTAAAACAATTACAAATTTCGCCGTTATAATTTCGCGCGGGAAACGCGCTCCGAATCGATTCTACTTGTTACCAATTTGGGCCTAATAAATTTAGTCCCGGGTTCGAATTCCACTCCTCGACACCAATTGTTACAGACGTGGCTTGGATGTTATTTACCGAGCGGTTTTATGGTATGACCACGTCTGCACAAGTTACCCGATTGTGCCCGAACGTTGACTAGTCGCGCGATGCTGGCTCAATAAGAAAAAGAAGACACCCGGCTGGATTACAATAACACAATACGACACCAATGTTTCGATTCTCAAGTATATTCGTACGGAAAAGGTTAGATTACAGGGGCTAGAGGTATATTACAGGAAGACAGGCACTTAGACACACTCTTATATTAACCCCGGACAGACGACAGACAAACGGGACAACGGCTGACTCACACGGGGGTTTGATGGCTAGGAAAGGCAGGATCGATGGCTCCAGGTCCTCCTGGGCTCGGGGCAGGGTACAGTACGGTCCGGTCCGGTCCAAAGATGCGGGGAGGTATCGTCGCGCTGGGGGTGGCGGTGGCTTCTCTCTCCAAGCTGAGGCGCATCTGACGTCACATCCGGCGCGGGGCCGCGTATATCCGGCGGGGAGTGACACGCCCTCGGCTCGTTAGCTCCGCCCCAGATGGAATCGGCACGTTGCTTCTCATTGGGTGCGTGGGGGGGTTACTGGCTCCGCCCCTGACGAGGAGCTGACAGCCAGCCCCTTCGGGGTAACGCCGTGGAGCGCATGGTCATGGCGGGTAACCGAGCCGGTGTGAGGACGCACACTCCCCGCCCCTCTGTTGTTGTAGTCGTAGTTGTAGTTGTAGTTGTAATTGTTGTTGTAGTTGTTGTAGTTGTAATTGTTGTTGTAGTTGTAATTGTTGTTGTAGTTGTTGTTATTGTTGTTGTTTGGGGAAGAAGATGGGAGGAGGTATGGGAAAGGTCCTAAACTCACTACTGATGCCATATAATCACATTCTGGTACAACGAAGAGTCATAATTAATGGAGACGAGGCCTTAACTGACATAGAATAAGAATAACTAGGAAGATGTCCGAAAGTTGTCTACGTGTGGTGCGGTGGACCAGGGCACGACATTTAATGGGGGAATAAGGGGAAGGTCGGCTCTACTGATTGTTATTTACATGCAATGGGACTAGGGAATGGGGGATTGGGGAAAGTTGGGGAGTATTGGAGAAAATAGGGGAATATTTACAAGCGGATATGGAGGCCAAATTCCATATTCGCAACAATATATATATATATATATATATATATATATATATATATATGTATACGTATATACGAGGGGCTGTCAATAAGTTACCTTAAAATATTTTTCACAACTTGTTTATTGCATGTATGTGTGTAGCAACTGTTATTTTTCAACATAATCTCCATTGCGTCCAATGCATTTTTTCCAGCGCTTTACTAAGGCCTGGATTCCTCGAGAAAACTAGATGGTATTCATAGAATACTTATCCTGCGCAGTCAACTTGTTGCGAACCAACTCTTCTGTTTTTGAACATCTTTTTTCTTGGATCCAATATGGCTGCCAGACCACGTGAGCGATGACATCATAAATTTATATTCTCTAATATAATTCTTGCATAGATCACGCTCAATACATTTCAAACTGATCAGACTAAGTGTTGCCCCTGTTGAATTATGACGTCATAATTGTCACCAATGACGTCATCGTTAACAACACCTATTCGCCTATTCCCCATATGGAGTTCTTTACAATGAGCCATGTTTCAATTTTTAGCCGCGTCGCAGACGCTCCTCATAGAGTGCCCTCTGCTGTTGTTCTTGTTCTTGTTCCTCTTCTTCTTCTTCTTGTTCTTGTTCTTGCAGAGAAGACAAAACCTCAAAGCTCCACCCATTCTGGGAACCATAGCTCCACCCATTGTGGGAGAGGCTTCATATAAACAAATATCCACCATTTTATTAACTCGCATAGCTTTGAGGCCTGTTTTGTAGGCCCGTGGTGTCTTGCTCTCTCACACAGTTTTCTTTAAAATCAAATTCGATATATCATTTCATTTTTCACAGTCGCTAACATAGTTTTAGACTCGGTTGAAAAAAAACGGGAAGAAAATCCGATGAAAGTTGCCCTTTATAGAACGAAATGAATTCTCAAAGGCCTGTAACTTCAAGTCCATTGAGATATATTTTGTTTAAATCGCAGCATGGTCAGTCATACACCGCCCGAAATAACAGACGGGAAAATGCCGAGATATATTGTTTGTTTTTTTTAATCGCGGCATGGTCAGTCATACACCGCCTGAAATAACAGACGGGAAAATGCCGAGATATATATATTTTGTTTAAATCGCGGCATGGTCAGTCATACACCGCCTGAAATAACAGACGGGAAAATGCTGAGATATATTAAAAATTCGTCCATTTGATGATAATCGTCACGATGAAATATTTAATTTATACGTCGTCACAATAATGTGGAGAGAGGAGCATAGCTTCGTTCACGTGTCGCCACACACGGGAAATTGCCGAGATATATATATTTTATATCGCGGCATGGTCAGTCATACACCGCCTGAAATAACAGACGGGAAAATGCCGAGATACATTAAAAATTCGTCGCCACACACGGGAAATTGCCGAGATATATTTTCACTTTGCACAAAAATAACATCAAGTAATCGAATCAATAGGAATGTCCTGTGCCTATAACATCGACGTTATAGGCACAGCTGCATCTAGGCATTGTGTAACATCGACGCGGCTTTTGTTTTAATTAAAACTTTTTGTACTTGTTTTCCATGGAGCGGTTTCAGAGATATAGAGGTACAACTTTTTTCGATTTTTTCCAAGATGGCGTTTGTACCACGTGACCTATGACGTTATAATTATCATTAAAAAATTATACAGGAGAAGTCGCTCCTATGCTGACAATTTCGTGATCATCGGACTAACAGCTGCAGAGGATTTTTTTTTTTTCATACTGATCAGATCAAGCATTGTACTTGTCGAACTATGATGTCATAATGGAGGCACCTATGATATTCACCATGAACATATCTCATTCCCCATGGGGTGTACTTGACAATGAGCCATGTTTCAATTTTTTTGCATTAAGCGGTTTGGGAGATATAGAGGTGTAACGTTTTTCCAAGATGGCGTCCGTACCACGTGACCTATGACGTCATAATCATGAATTAAAAAATTATACAGGCGGAGGCGCTTCTATGGTAAAATTTCGTGTCAATCGGACCAACGGTTGACGAGCAAATGAATTTTTAAAATGCAGACACGTATGGCACACGGCACACGTATATACCCGAATGCTTAACCCCGCTTTTCGCTTCGTGAGCGCAGGGAAATTATCACTTAATATTGGTAGGATGGCTTTATTAATGATATAAAATTCCATAGTTGAGTTGGCATGCCGCCATGTATTGAGTTGTTTTTGTTTATATTTGTTTTCTCTTTTGAAAGACTTAATAACTATTTTGTTTAAAACATGAATGGAAATACAGTTGTTGTTGTTGTTGTTTGTATTCTCAGGTAACAAAAATTGTTGTTGCCTCCTGTTGCCATGTATTGAGTTGTTTTTGTTTATATTTGTTTTCTCTTTTGAAAGACTTAATAACTCTAATTTTGTTTAAAACATGAATGGAAATACAGTTGTTGTTGTTGTTGTTGTTTGTATTCTCAGGTAACAAAAATTGTTGTTGCCTCCTGATCATGGATAAGGATTGTGTACTAATGTGGGTTGGAAACACTAATGGGTCGATGAGACACTTGATGATCTCCAAGATAAATCCAATGGTAATGTTCTTCACAGGTGTGGAATGCTGCAGGTCGGAGACCGACTTCTGGTGATTAATGGGATTTCCACATGCGGACTATCAGTGGCTGAAGCAGCCAGGTACCTCCAGGAAGCTGCCCTGGCAGGTTCTGCCAAGTTGGAGCTGGAATTTGATGTGGCAGGTACAGAAAGTGGTTTTCCAAGGAAATACGACCAATCAATTGCATTAGTGTGTTGTATCACCTTTAATTTGTTTTACGAGTTAGTTCCACCACCATTGATCATGTGTAGCTGTGCATGCCACCACAATCCATAAAGCATATGTTACAAGAGCATAAAATCAAATGGAGCCTGCAGCGCTACAAAACAAGACTCCTGATGCCTGTTGGTCAAGTTCTTATATTCTTCTTAAAAATGGCTCTTATTCTTCCACAGTCCGTTCATTTATTACCTCCGCCACCGAAGGTGGATGGAGGTTATATTTTCACCCCTGTCTGTCTGTCTCTCTGTGAAAAAGATATCTCAAAAAGTTGTGATCAACAATATTTTGGTGAAGATTCGAATCCGGATCCGGCTCGTAGAATTTTTAAGTGATTCTTCACCATTGAGAGATCGGACTAAAACCGATTTATAGCAGGATATCTCAAAACGTTGTGGACGGATTTGGCTGAAACTTGGTGGACAGGTTGGGTGTGTGACAACACCGAATCGATTCGATTTTGGTGAAGATCTGAATATGGATTCGGATACGAGAATTATTTAATTTTTAAAGTGATTCTTCACTATTGAGAGATCGGACTAAAACCGATTTATAGCAGGATATCTCAAAACGTTGTGGACGGATTTGGCTGAAACTTGGTGGACAGGTTGGGTGTGTGACAACACCGAATCGATTCGATTTTGGTGAAGATCTGAATATGGATTCGGATACGAGAATTATTTAATTTTTAAAGTGATTCTTCACTATTGAGAGATCGGACTAAAACCGATTTATAGCAGGATATCTCAAAACGTTGTGGACGGATTTGGCTGAAACTTGGTGGACAGGTTGGGTGTGTGACAACACCGAATCGATTCGATTTTGGTGAAGATCTGAATATGGATTCGGATACGAGAATTATTTAATTTTTAAAGTGATTCTTCACCATTGAGAGATAGGACTAAAACCGATTTATAGCAGGATATCTCAAAATGTTATGGACGGATTTGGCTGAAACTTGGTGGACAGGTTGGGTGTGTGACAACACCGAATCGATTCGATTTTGGTGAAGATCTGAATATGGATTCGGATACGAGAATTATTTAATTTTTAAGTGATTCTTCACCATTGAGTGACAGGGCGAAAAGCGATAAACAACATGATATTTTGAAAAACGTTGTGGACGAGTTGTGACTAAACTTGGTGGATGAGTTGCTTAGGTGACAAGAACAAGCAGATTAGATTTTGGTTGAGGTCCGAATCCATAACCAGGCCTATCAGTGGGACACAAAGCATCGACTGTTCAGCCTGGCAGATGTATGTGCTCTACCGAGCGCCGTTCTTGTTGATCAATGTTTTTTCAGACAAATTGTCATGATTTAAAATTCTAATAAACAGACTCCATCTCAACAATGAAAGAGACAACCAGCATGGTAACCTACCACGTACAGTATAACACTAACTGGGAATAATGGTCTTTTTTCTAACATAAGAGGAACATTAAAATGTCATACCATATTACAACCCTATTGGCACCATTAGTGTAAAGGACATTTTAAAGGTTTGCTCATAAATATTTAATTGTTGAATTGCTATTCAGTCTATTTGAATTATTGATCCTGAATATTTAATTGTTTAATTGCTGTTCTGTGTAGTCTGTTTGAATTCTTGTTCATTTCAGTTTCTTTTTTCTTGCAAAGCCATTATGATTTGCTTAGTGATGACATCACACCTAACAGCAATTATTTTCCTCCTAGCTATATAATAATATGCTTGCCAAGTCTGTCTGTCACATAAAATATCATGAGATGACAGAATCTCACATGATTGTGAATTACACTTTATTTCGTCCTTGTTTAATTTTCACGTACAGGATGATTTATTTATTTATTTGAGAACCCTAAATTGAAAGCTTGGCCTCGATGAGGGCTATATAGTCCATGCCTGGAGCCTTCAACATAAAAAATATATATATCTTACTATAATTCACCAAATGTCCGTCCGTCCGTTCCCAGGTACCGCAAAAACGGCTGAACCGATCGCAACGATATTTTGGGTGGGTATTCCTGGGACCCCCTGGAGTAAATAGGCTATATTGTTTTTCCAATTTTTCCAATTTTCCAGTTTTTCCAAACACAATGGAATAATATTTACCGATATGAACAGTGATGCGGCTTTTATTGAAATTCTACAAATACTGTTTCGATTTTGATGAGAATTATGAACCTGCCATGAATCCCCACCGTCCTCCCCGACCCGACTCTGCAAGTGGACAGATTACGCAATGCGCGTATTTGATAACATCCCAATACAACCGTCATTCAATCGTAATGTTAAATCGTTAAACGTTAATCGTGTTAATCGTTTTGTTAAAGTATCAATTGATGATTGGAATTGAGTGAATACAATTACGATTTTGAATTCGTAATTGTGTTCACCCACCCGTACGGAACTTCACATCAGGATTTAAATATTTGTTTATGTCACGGATGTTGTTAAAAGTTTATGTTTTATATTAATGTTATTTCATTTGTGATTGGAGTTATGCTGTTTGGAATGAAAAAAGAGATATCGAGTTCAAGTGAATGACGAAATGCCGTGACGGTTTCTACTTTCTAAATGTGAAATTCGCAGATCGCCATATGCAGATTCGCCATTGACTGGGTATGGAACAAACGTACCCGTTTGTTTGCGAACGGGAACGTTTTTCATGGAAGTCCTTCACAAACTTGCTGTCCATGTCTGATGTGCGACTGAAGGTGCTACAGGAATGTGGAATTCATTGGTTTCATGCTTTAGCATTCACCGTTTCTGCATTGTCTGTTTGCTTCTGGCCTTCTCCTCCCACCGGTGCGCAGCACGGGTACCTTGCTAGTAATAATAATTCCCATACACTGTTAGGAAAAACTATATCTGTGAGGAACCTACTATTTTTCGTAAATGTAGCTTAATGTTACAGAAAGACTTAACACGATCCTGAGAGTTATCAGGTGTCACGTGATTTATTACCTACCAAATACAGTACAACAAAGTACATCATGATTTATCACGTGACCCGGCAGTGGCGTTTAACGGTTTTCACGAAGCCACGTCATGGCGCTCACTGTGGAAGTTTTTCGACCAACATTACATCAATAATTCATCCTTTGGGAAATGTCAAATTGCCGTTAAGAGTCGCCTTGGTGGTCGTACGAAACCTTCGAAATCAGTGACATGGAAACTGGTGAAGCAGTTTAGAGAAACAGGGTGCATGAAAGTCAAAAAGCACATGCACCAGCACAGCGTTGTTACACCAGAGAAAGTGGTTGAAGTACAGGAAAGAATGGAAGCAAGAACCCGAATAAATCTCTGAGATGTTCAGCACAACAAGCTCACTGTTCATATTCCAGTGCAAGAAAGGCGGTCAAGACAGTCAAACGTTATCCCTGCAACATTCATGCGGTGCATCAGCTACTGGAGCCAGATAAAGAGAAAGGTGGATCCCACTATGAGTGGCTCCTGAGGATTGGAAGAGAACAAGACAAAGATTTCGATGTTGTACTTTTTATAGACAAAATTTGGTTTCATCGTTCTGAGCATGAACATTCACAAAACACTCGTTTATGGCGAAACGAACAACAGCCTCGTGCAAAGCACTTTCGTGCAAGAATTGCTGTTTGGTGTACTGGTGGCCATTTCATTCTGTAAGAATTGCTGTTTGGTGTGCTGGTGGCCATTTCATTCTGCAAGAATTGCTGTTTGGTGTACTGGTGGCGATTTCATTCTGCAAAAATTGCTGTTTGGTGTACTGGTGGCCATTTCATTCTGCAAGAATTGCTGTTTGGTGTACTGGTGGCCATTTCATTCTGCATGAATTGCTGTTTGGTGCACTGGTGGCCATTTCATTCTGCAAGAATTGCTGTTTGGTGCACTGGTGGCCATTTCATTCTGCAAGAATTGCTGTTTGGTGTACTGGTGGCCATTTCATTCTGCAAGAATTGCTGTTTGGTGCACTGGTGGCCATTTCATTCTGCAAGAATTGCTGTTTGGTGTACTGGTGGCCATTTCATTCTGCAAGAATTGCTGTTTGGTGTACTGGTGGCCATTTCATTCTGCAAGAATTGCTGTTTGGTGCACTGGTGGCCATTTCATTCTGCAAGAATTGCTGTTTGGTGCACTGGTGGCCATTTCATTCTGCAAGAATTGCTGTTTGGTGTGCTGGTGGCCATTTCATTCTGCAAGAATTGCTGTTTGGTGGACTGGTGGCCATTTCATTCTGCAAGAATTGCTGTTTGGTGCACTGGTGGCCATTTCATTCTGCAAGAATTGCTGTTTGGTGTACTGGTGGCAATTTCATTCTGCAAGAATTGCTGTTTGGTGTACTGGTGGCAATTTCATTCTGCAAGAATTGCTGTTTGGTGTACTGGTGGCCATTTCATTCTGCAAGAATTGCTGTTTGGTGTGCTGGTGGCCATTTCATTCTGTAAGAATTGCTGTTTGGTGTACTGGTGGCCATTTCATTCTGCAAGAATTGCTGTTTGGTGTGCTGGTGGCCATTTCATTCTGTAAGAATTGCTTATTGGTGTACTGGTGGCCATTTCATTCTGCAAGAATTGCTGTTTGGTGTACTGGTGGCCATTTCATTCTGTAAGAATTGCTGTTTGGTGTACTGGTGGCAATTTCATTCTGTAAGAATTGCTGTTTGGTGTACTGGTGGCCATTTCATTCTCTAAGAATTGCTGTTTGGTGTACTGGTAGCAATTTCATTCTGCAAGAATTGCTGTTTGGTGTACTGGTGGCCATTTAATTCTGTAAGAATTGCTGTTTGGTGTGCTGGTGGCCATTTCATTTTGCAAGAATTGCTGTTTGGTGTACTGGTGGCCATTTCATTCTGCAAGAATTGCTGTTTGGTGTACTGGTGGCCATTTAATTCTGTAAGAATTGCTGTTTGGTGTGCTGGTGGCCATTTCATTCTGCAAGAATTGCTGTTTGGTGTGCTGGTGGCCATTTTATTCTGCAAGAATTGCTGTTTGGTGTACTGGTGGCCATTTCATTCTGCAAGAATTGCTGTTTCGTGTGCTGGTGGCCATTTCATTCTGCAAGAATTGCTGTTTGGTGTGCTGGTGGCCATTTCATTCTGCAAGAATTGCTGTTTGGTGTGCTGGTGGCCATTTCATTCTGCAAGAATTGCTGTTTGGTGTGCTGGTGGCCATTTCATTCTGTAAGAATTGCTGTTTGGTGTACTGGTGGCCATTTCATTCTGTAAGAATTGCTGTTTGGTGTACTGGTGGCAATTTCATTCTGCAAGAATTGCTGTTTGGTGTACTGGTGGCCATTTCATTCTGCAAGAATTGCTGTTTGGTGTACTGGTGGCCATTTCATTCTGCAAGAATTGCTGTTTGGTGCACTGGTGGCCATTTCATTCTGCAAGAATTGCTGTTTATTGTACTGGTGGCCATTTCATTCTGCAAGAATTGCTGTTTGGTGCACTGGTGGCCATTACATTCTGCAAGAATTGCTGTTTATTGTACTGGTGGCCATTTCATTCTGTAAGAATTGCTGTTTGGTGCACTGGTGGCCATTTCATTCTGCAAGAATTGCTGTTTGGTGCACTGGTGGCCATTTCATTCTGCAAGAATTGCTGTTTGGTGTACTGGTGGCCATTTCATTCTGCAAGAATTGCTGTTTGGTGCACTGGTGGCCATTTCATTCTGTAAGAATTGCTGTTTATTGTACTGGTGGCCATTTCATTCTGCAAGAATTGCTGTTTGGTGCACTGGTGGCCATTTCATTCTGCAAGAATAGCTGTTTGGTGCACTGGTGGCCATTTCATTCTGTAAGAATTGCTGTTTGGTGCACTGGTGGCCATTTCATTCTGCAAGAATTGCTGTTTGATGTACTGGTGGCCATTTCATTCTGCAAGAATTGCTGTTTATTGTACTGGTGGCCATTTCATTCTGCAAGATTTGCTGTTTGGTGCACTGGTGCCCATTTCATTCTGCAAGAATTGCTGTTTGGTGTGCTGGTAGCCATTTCATTCTGCAAGAATTGCTGTTTGGTGTGCTAGTGGCCATTTCATTCTGCAAGAATTGCTGTTTGGTGTGCTGGTGGCGATTTCATTCTGCAAGAATTGCTGTTTGGTGTACTGGTGGCCATTTCATTCTGCAAGAATTGCTGTTTGGTGTACTGGTGGCCATTTCATTCTGCAAGAATTGCTGTTTGGTGTGCTAGTGGCCATTTCATTCTGTAAGAATTGCTGTTTGGTGTACTGGTGGCCATTTCATTCTGCAAGAATTGCTGTTTGGTGTGCTAGTGGCCATTTCATTCTGTAAGAATTGCTGTTTGGTGTACTGGTGGCCATTTCATTCTGCAAGAATTGCTGTTTGGTGCACTGGTGGCCATTTCATTCTGCAAGAATTGCTGTTTGGTGCACTGGTGGCCATTTCATTCTGCAAGAATTGCTGTTTGGTGTGCTAGTGGCCATTTCATTCTGCAAGAATTGCTGTTTGGTGTACTGGTGGCCATTTCATTCTGCAAGAATTGCTGTTTGGTGTGCTAGTGGCCATTTCATTCTGCAAGAATTGCTGTTTGGTGTGCTGGTGGCCATTTCATTCTGCAAGAATTGCTGTTTGGTGTACTGGTGGCCATTTCATTCTGCAAGAATTGCTGTTTGGTGTGCTAGTGGCCATTTCATTCTGTAAGAATTGCTGTTTGGTGTACTGGTGGCCATTTCATTCTGCAAGAATTGCTGTTTGGTGCACTGGTGGCCATTTCATTCTGCAAGAATTGCTGTTTGGTGTGCTAGTGGCCATTTCATTCTGCAAGAATTGCTGTTTGGTGTGCTAGTGGCCATTTCATTCTGTAAGAATTGCTGTTTGGTGTACTGGTGGCCATTTCATTCTGCAAGAATTGCTGTTTGGTGCACTGGTGGCCATTTCATTCTGCAAGAATTGCTGTTTGGTGTGCTAGTGGCCATTTCATTCTGTAAGAATTGCTGTTTGGTGTACTGGTGGCCATTTCATTCTGCAAGAATTGCTGTTTGGTGTACTGGTGGCCATTTCATTCTGCAAGAATTGCTGTTTGGTGTGCTAGTGGCCATTTCATTCTGTAAGAATTGCTGTTTGGTGTGCTGGTGGCCATTTCATTCTGTAAGAATTGCTGTTTGCTGTACTGGTGGCCATTTCATTCTGCAAGAATTGCTGTTTGGTGTACTGGTGGCCATTTCATTCTGCAAGAATTGCTGTTTGGTGTACTGGTGGCCATTTCATTCTGTAAGAATTGCTGTTTGCTGTACTGGTCGCCGTTTCATTCTGCAAGAATTGCTGTTTGGTGTACTGGTGGCCATTTCATTCTGCAAGAATTGCTGTTTGGTGTATTGGTGGCCATTTCATTCTGCAAGAATTGCTGTTTGGTGTGCTGGTGGCCATTTCATTCTGCAAGAATTGCTGTTTGGTGCACTGGTGGCCATTTCATTCTGCAAGAATTGCTGTTTGGTGCACTGGTGGCCATTTCATTCTGCAAGAATTGCTGTTTGGTGTACTGGTGGCCATTTCATTCTGCAAGAATTGCTGTTTGGTGTGCTGGTGGCATTTCATTCTGTAAGAATTGCTGTTTGGTGCACTGGTGGCCATTTCATTCTGCAAGAATTGCTGTTTGGTGTACTGGTGGCCATTTCATTCTGCAAGAATTGCTGTTTGGTGTGCTGGTGGCCATTTCATTCTGCAAGAATTGCTGTTTGGTGCACTGGTGGCCATTTCATTCTGCAAGAATTGCTGTTTGGTGTGCTGGTGGCATTTCATTCTGTAAGAATTGCTGTTTGGTGCACTGGTGGCCATTTCATTCTGCAAGAATTGCTGTTTGGTGCACTGGTGGCCATTTCATTCTGCAAGAATTGCTGTTTGGTGTATTGGTGACGATTTCATTCTGCAAGAATTGCTGTTTGGTGTACTGGTGGCCATTTCATTCTGGAAGAATTGCTGTTTGGTGTACTGGTGGCCATTTCATTCTGCAAGAATTGCTGTTTGGTGTACTGGTGGCCATTTCATTCTGCAAGAATTGCTGTTTGGTGTACTGGTGGCCATTTCATTCTGTAAGAATTGCTGTTTATTGTACTTGTGGCCATTTCATTCTGCAAGAATTGCTGTTTGGTGCACTGGTGCCCATTTCATTCTGCAAGAATTGCTGTTTATTGTACTTGTGACCATTTCATTCTGCAAGAATTGCTGTTTGGTGCACTGGTCGCCATTTCATTCTGCAAGAATTGCTGTTTGGTGTACTGGTGGCCATTTCATTCTGTAAGAATTGCTGTTTGGTGCACTGGTGGCCATTTCATTCTGCAAGAATTGCTGTTTGGTGCACTGGTGGCCATTTCATTCTGCAAGAATTGCTGTTTGGTGTGCTAGTGGCCATTTCATTCTGCAAGAATTGCTGTTTGGTGTACTGGTGGCCATTTCATTCTGCAAGAATTGCTGTTTGGTGCACTGGTGGCCATTTCATTCTGTAAGAATTGCTGTTTGGTGTACTGGTGGCCATTTCATTCTGCAAGAATTGCTGTTTGGTGCACTGGTGGCCATTTCATTCTGCAAGAATTGCTGTTTGGTGCACTGGTGGCCATTTCATTCTGCAAGAATTGCTGTTTGGTGTGCTAGTGGCCATTTCATTCTGCAAGAATTGCTGTTTGGTGTACTGGTGGCCATTTCATTCTGCAAGAATTGCTGTTTGGTGTGCTAGTGGCCATTTCATTCTGCAAGAATTGCTGTTTGGTGTGCTGGTGGCCATTTCATTCTGCAAGAATTGCTGTTTGGTGTACTGGTAGCCATTTCATTCTGCAAGAATTGCTGTTTGGTGTGCTAGTGGCCATTTCATTCTGCAAGAATTGCTGTTTGGTGTACTGGTGGCCATTTCATTCTGCAAGAATTGCTGTTTGGTGTGCTAGTGGCCATTTCATTCTGCAAGAATTGCTGTTTGGTGTACTGGTGGCCATTTCATTCTGCAAGAATTGCTGTTTGGTGTGCTAGTGGCCATTTCATTCTGTAAGAATTGCTGTTTGGTGTACTGGTGGCCATTTCATTCTGCAAGAATTGCTGTTTGGTGTACTGGTGGCCATTTCATTCTGCAAGAATTGCTGTTTGGTGTGCTGGTGGCCATTTCATTCTGCAAGAATTGCTGTTTTGTGTGCTGGTGGCCATTTCATTCTGTAAGAATTGCTGTTTGGTGTACTGGTGGCCATTTCATTCTGCAAGATTTGCTGTTTGTTGCACTGGTGGCCATTTCATTCTGCAAGAATTGCTGTTGGGTGTGCTAGTGGCCATTTCATTCTGTAAGAATTGCTGTTTGGTGTACTGGTGGCCATTTCATTCTGCAAGAATTGCTGTTTGGTGCACTGGTGGCCATTTCATTCTGCAAGAATTGCTGTTTGGTGTGCTAGTGGCCATTTCATTCTGCAAGAATTGCTGTTTGGTGTACTGGTGGCCATTTCATTCTGCAAGAATTGCTGTTTGGTGTGCTAGTGGCCATTTCATTCTGTAAGAATTGCTCTTTGGTGTGCTAGTGGCCATTTCATTCTGTAAGAATTGCTGTTTGGTGTGCTGGTGGCCATTTCATTCTGTAAGAATTGCTGTTTGCTGTACTGGTGGCCGTTTCATTCTGCAAGAATTGCTGTTTGGTGTACTGGTGGCCATTTCATTCTGCAAGAATTGCTGTTTGGTGTATTGGTGGCCATTTCATTCTGCAAGAATTGCTGTTTGGTGTGCTGGTGGCCATTTCATTCTGCAAGAATTGCTGTTTGGTGCACTGGTGGCCATTTCATTCTGCAAGAATTGCTGTTTGGTGCACTGGTGGCCATTTCATTCTGCAAGAATTGCTGTTTGGTGTACTGGTGGCCATTTCATTCTGCAAGAATTGCTGTTTGGTGTGCTGGTGGCATTTCATTCTGTAAGAATTGCTGTTTGGTGCACTGGTGGCCATTTCATTCTGCAAGAATTGCTGTTTGGTGCACTGGTGGCCATTTCATTCTGCAAGAATTGCTGTTTGGTGTATTGGTGACGATTTCATTCTGCAAGAATTGCTGTTTGGTGTACTGGTGGCCATTTCATTCTGTAAGAATTGCTGTTTGGTGTACTGGTGGCCATTTCATTCTGCAAGAATTGCTGTTTGGTGTACTGGTGGCCATTTCATTCTGCAAGAATTGCTGTTTGGTGTACTGGTGGCCATTTCATTCTGTAAGAATTGCTGTTTATTGTACTTGTGACCATTTCATTCTGCAAGAATTGCTGTTTGGTGTACTGGTCGCCATTTCATTCTGCAAGAATTGCTGTTTGGTGTACTGGTGGCCATTTCATTCTGTAAGAATTGCTGTTTGGTGTACTGGTGGCCATTTCATTCTGTAAGAATTGCTGTTTGGTGCACTGGTGGCCATTTCATTCTGTAAGAATTGCTGTTTATTGTACTGGTGGCCATTTCATTCTGTAAGAATTGCTGTTTGGTGTACTGGTGGCCATTTCATTCTGTAAGAATTGCTGTTTGGTGTACTGGTGGCCATTTCATTCTGTAAGAATTGCTGTTTGGTGTACTGGTGGCCATTTCATTCTGTAAGAATTGCTGTTTATTGTACTGGTGGCCATTTCATTCTGCAAGAATTGCTGTTTATTGTACTGGTGGCCATTTCATTCTGCAAGAATTGCTGTTTGGTGTACTGGTGGCCATTTCATTCTGCAAGAATTGCTGTTTATTGTACTGGTGGCCATTTCATTCTGCAAGAATTGCTGTTTGGTGTACTGGTGGCCATTTCATTCTGTAAGAATTGCTGTTTGGTGTACTGGTGGCCATTTCATTCTGCAAGAATTGCTGTTTGGTGTACTGCTGGCCATTTCATTCTGTAAGAATTGCTGTTTGGTGTACTGGTGGCCATTTCATTCTGCAAGAATTGCTGTTTGGTGTACTGGTGGCCATTTCATTCTGCAGGAATTGCTGTTTGGTGTACTGGTGGCCATTTCATTCTGCAAGAATTGCTGTTTGGTGTACTGGTGGCCATTTCATTCTGTAAGAATTGCTGTTTGGTGTACTGGTGGCCATTTCATTCTGCAAGAATTGCTGTTTGGTGTACTGGTGGCCATTTCATTCTGCAAGAATTGCTGTTTATTGTACTGGTGGCCATTTCATTCTGTAAGAATTGCTGTTTGGTGTACTGGTGGCCATTTCATTCTGCAAGAATTGCTGTTTGGTGTACTGGTGGCCATTTCATTCTGCAAGAATTGCTGTTTGGTGTACTGGTGGCCATTTCATTCTGCAAGAATTGCTGTTTGGTGTACTGGTGGCCATTTCATTCTGTAAGAATTGCTGTTTGGTGTACTGGTGGCCATTTCATTCTGCAAGAATTGCTGTTTGGTGTACTGGTGGCCATTTCATTCTGCAAGAATTGCTGTTTATTGTACTGGTGGCCATTTCATTCTGTAAGAATTGCTGTTTGGTGTACTGGTGGCCATTTCATTCTGCAAGAATTGCTGTTTGGTGTACTGGTGGCCATTTCATTCTGCAAGAATTGCTGTTTGGTGCACTGGTGGCCATTTCATTCTGCAAGAATTGCTGTTTGGTGCACTGGTGGCCATTTCATTCTGCAAGAATTGCTGTTTGGTGTGCTAGTGGCCATTTCATTCTGTAAGAATTGCTGTTTGGTGTACTGGTGGCCATTTCATTCTGTAAGAATTGCTGTTTGCTGTACTGGTGGCCATTTCATTCTGCAAGAATTGCTGTTTGGTGTACTGGTGGCCATTTCATTCTGCAAGAATTGCTGTTTGGTGTACTGGTGGCCATTTCATTCTGTAAGAATTGCTGTTTGCTGTACTGGTCGCCGTTTCATTCTGCAAGAATTGCTGTTTGGTGTACTGGTGGCCATTTCATTCTGCAAGAATTGCTGTTTGGTGTATTGGTGGCCATTTCATTCTGCAAGAATTGCTGTTTGGTGTGCTGGTGGCCATTTCATTCTGCAAGAATTGCTGTTTGGTGCACTGGTGGCCATTTCATTCTGCAAGAATTGCTGTTTGGTGTACTGGTGGCCATTTCATTCTGCAAGAATTGCTGTTTGGTGCACTGGTGGCCATTTCATTCTGCAAGAATTGCTGTTTGGTGTACTGGTGGCCATTTCATTCTGCAAGAATTGCTGTTTGGTGTGCTAGTGGCCATTTCATTCTGTAAGAATTGCTGTTTGGTGTACTGGTGGCCATTTCATTCTGTAAGAATTGCTGTTTGCTGTACTGGTGGCCATTTCATTCTGCAAGAATTGCTGTTTGGTGTACTGGTGGCCATTTCATTCTGCAAGAATTGCTGTTTGGTGTACTGGTGGCCATTTCATTCT
Organism: Myxine glutinosa; assembly: GCF_964187855.1. Lineage (NCBI taxonomy): Eukaryota > Metazoa > Chordata > Myxini > Myxiniformes > Myxinidae > Myxine > Myxine glutinosa. The sequence goes on along the minus strand of NC_136271.1, from coordinate 25,667,992 downwards.
GTAAGAATTGCTGTTTGCTGTACTGGTCGCCGTTTCATTCTGCAAGAATTGCTGTTTGGTGTACTGGTGGCCATTTCATTCTGCAAGAATTGCTGTTTGGTGTATTGGTGGCCATTTCATTCTGCAAGAATTGCTGTTTGGTGTGCTGGTGGCCATTTCATTCTGCAAGAATTGCTGTTTGGTGCACTGGTGGCCATTTCATTCTGCAAGAATTGCTGTTTGGTGCACTGGTGGCCATTTCATTCTGCAAGAATTGCTGTTTGGTGTACTGGTGGCCATTTCATTCTGCAAGAATTGCTGTTTGGTGTGCTGGTGGCATTTCATTCTGTAAGAATTGCTGTTTGGTGCACTGGTGGCCATTTCATTCTGCAAGAATTGCTGTTTGGTGTACTGGTGGCCATTTCATTCTGCAAGAATTGCTGTTTGGTGTGCTGGTGGCCATTTCATTCTGCAAGAATTGCTGTTTGGTGCACTGGTGGCCATTTCATTCTGCAAGAATTGCTGTTTGGTGTGCTGGTGGCATTTCATTCTGTAAGAATTGCTGTTTGGTGCACTGGTGGCCATTTCATTCTGCAAGAATTGCTGTTTTGTGCACTGGTGGCCATTTCATTCTGCAAGAATTGCTGTTTGGTGTATTGGTGACAATTTCATTCTGCAAGAATTGCTGTTTGGTGTACTGGTGGCCATTTCATTCTGGAAGAATTGCTGTTTGGTGTACTGGTGGCCATTTCATTCTGCAAGAATTGCTGTTTGGTGTACTGATGGCCATTTCATTCTGCAAGAATTGCTGTTTGGTGTACTGGTGGCATTTCATTCTGCAAGAATTGCTGTTTGGTGTACTGATGGCCATTTCATTCTGCAAGAATTGCTGTTTGGTGTACTGGTGGCATTTCATTCTGCAAGAATTGCTGTTTGGTGTACTGATGGCCATTTCATTCTGCAAGAATTGCTGTTTGGTGTGCTGGTGGCATTTCATTCTGCAAGAATTGCTGTTTGGTGTACTGATGGCCATTTCATTCTGTAAGAATTGCTGTTTATTGTACTTGTGGCCATTTCATTCTGCAAGAATTGCTGTTTGGTGCACTGGTGCCCATTTCATTCTGCAAGAATTGCTGTTTATTGTACTTGTGACCATTTCATTCTGCAAGAATTGCTGTTTGGTGCACTGGTCGCCATTTCATTCTGCAAGAATTGCTGTTTGGTGTACTGGTGGCCATTTCATTCTGTAAGAATTGCTGTTTGGTGCACTGGTGGCCATTTCATTCTGCAAGAATTGCTGTTTGGTGCACTGGTGGCCATTTCATTCTGCAAGAATTGCTGTTTGGTGTACTGGTGGCCATTTCATTCTGCAAGAATTGCTGTTTGGTGTACTGGTGGCCATTTCATTCTGCAAGAATTGCTGTTTATTGTACTGGTGGCCATTTCATTCTGTAAGAATTGCTGTTTGGTGTACTGGTGGCCATTTCATTCTGCAAGAATTGCTGTTTGGTGTACTGGTGGCCATTTCATTCTGCAAGAATTGCTGTTTGGTGTACTGGTGGCCATTTCATTCTGCAAGAATTGCTGTTTGGTGTACTGGTGGCCATTTCATTCTGTAAGAATTGCTGTTTGGTGTACTGGTGGCCATTTCATTCTGCAAGAATTGCTGTTTGGTGTACTGGTGGCCATTTCATTCTGCAAGAATTGCTGTTTATTGTACTGGTGGCCATTTCATTCTGTAAGAATTGCTGTTTGGTGTACTGGTGGCCATTTCATTCTGCAAGAATTGCTGTTTGGTGTACTGGTGGCCATTTCATTCTGCAAGAATTGCTGTTTGGTGCACTGGTGGCCATTTCATTCTGCAAGAATTGCTGTTTGGTGCACTGGTGGCCATTTCATTCTGCAAGAATTGCTGTTTGGTGCACTGGTGGCCATTTCATTCTGCAAGAATTGCTGTTTGGTGTACTGGTGGCCATTTCATTCTGCAAGAATTGCTGTTTATTGTACTGGTGGCCATTTCATTCTGTAAGAATTGCTGTTTGGTGTACTGGTGGCCATTTCATTCTGCAAGAATTGCTGTTTGGTGTACTGGTGTCCATTTCATTCTGCAAGAATTGCTGTTTGGTGCACTGGTGGCCATTTCATTCTGCAAGAATTGCTGTTTGGTGCACTGGTGGCCATTTCATTCTGCAAGAATTGCTGTTTGGTGTGCTAGTGGCCATTTCATTCTGTAAGAATTGCTGTTTGGTGTACTGGTGGCCATTTCATTCTGCAAGAATTGCTGTTTATTGTACTGGTGGCCATTTCATTCTGTAAGAATTGCTGTTTGGTGTACTGGTGGCCATTTCATTCTGCAAGAATTGCTGTTTGGTGTACTGGTGGCCATTTCATTCTGCAAGAATTGCTGTTTGGTGTACTGGTGGCCATTTCATTCTGCAAGAATTGCTGTTTGGTGTACTGGTGGCCATTTCATTCTGTAAGAATTGCTGTTTGGTGTACTGGTGGCCATTTCATTCTGCAAGAATTGCTGTTTGGTGTACTGGTGGCCATTTCATTCTGCAAGAATTGCTGTTTGGTGCACTGGTGGCCATTTCATTCTGCAAGAATTGCTGTTTGGTGCACTGGTGGCCATTTCATTCTGCAAGAATTGCTGTTTGGTGTGCTAGTGGCCATTTCATTCTGTAAGAATTGCTGTTTGGTGTACTGGTGGCCATTTCATTCTGTAAGAATTGCTGTTTGCTGTACTGGTGGCCATTTCATTCTGCAAGAATTGCTGTTTGGTGCACTGGTGGCCATTTCATTCTGCAAGAATTGCTGTTTGGTGCACTGGTGGCCATTTCATTCTGCAAGAATTGCTGTTTGGTGTACTGGTCGCCATTTCATTCTGCAAGAATTGCTGTTTGGTGTACTGGTGGCCATTTCATTCTGCAAGAATTGCTGTTTGGTGTACTGGTGGCCATTTCATTCTGTAAGAATTGCTGTTTGCTGTACTGGTCGCCGTTTCATTCTGCAAGAATTGCTGTTTGGTGTACTGGTGGCCATTTCATTCTGCAAGAATTGCTGTTTGGTGTATTGGTGGCCATTTCATTCTGCAAGAATTGCTGTTTGGTGTGCTGGTGGCCATTTCATTCTGCAAGAATTGCTGTTTGGTGCACTGGTGGCCATTTCATTCTGCAAGAATTGCTGTTTGGTGTACTGGTGGCCATTTCATTCTGCAAGAATTGCTGTTTGGTGTACTGGTGGCCATTTCATTCTGCAAGAATTGCTGTTTGGTGCACTGGTGGCCATTTCATTCTGCAAGAATTGCTGTTTGGTGCACTGGTGGCCATTTCATTCTGCAAGAATTGCTGTTTGGTGTGCTAGTGGCCATTTCATTCTGTAAGAATTGCTGTTTGGTGTACTGGTGGCCATTTCATTCTGTAAGAATTGCTGTTTGCTGTACTGGTGGCCATTTCATTCTGCAAGAATTGCTGTTTGGTGTACTGGTGGCCATTTCATTCTGCAAGAATTGCTGTTTGGTGTACTGGTGGCCATTTCATTCTGTAAGAATTGCTGTTTGCTGTACTGGTCGCCGTTTCATTCTGCAAGAATTGCTGTTTGGTGTACTGGTGGCCATTTCATTCTGCAAGAATTGCTGTTTGGTGTATTGGTGGCCATTTCATTCTGCAAGAATTGCTGTTTGGTGTGCTGGTGGCCATTTCATTCTGCAAGAATTGCTGTTTGGTGCACTGGTGGCCATTTCATTCTGCAAGAATTGCTGTTTGGTGTACTGGTGGCCATTTCATTCTGCAAGAATTGCTGTTTGGTGCACTGGTGGCCATTTCATTCTGCAAGAATTGCTGTTTGGTGTACTGGTGGCCATTTCATTCTGCAAGAATTGCTGTTTGGTGTGCTAGTGGCCATTTCATTCTGTAAGAATTGCTGTTTGGTGTACTGGTGGCCATTTCATTCTGTAAGAATTGCTGTTTGCTGTACTGGTGGCCATTTCATTCTGCAAGAATTGCTGTTTGGTGTACTGGTGGCCATTTCATTCTGCAAGAATTGCTGTTTGGTGTACTGGTGGCCATTTCATTCTGTAAGAATTGCTGTTTGCTGTACTGGTCGCCGTTTCATTCTGCAAGAATTGCTGTTTGGTGTACTGGTGGCCATTTCATTCTGCAAGAATTGCTGTTTGGTGTATTGGTGGCCATTTCATTCTGCAAGAATTGCTGTTTGGTGTGCTGGTGGCCATTTCATTCTGCAAGAATTGCTGTTTGGTGCACTGGTGGCCATTTCATTCTGCAAGAATTGCTGTTTGGTGCACTGGTGGCCATTTCATTCTGCAAGAATTGCTGTTTGGTGTACTGGTGGCCATTTCATTCTGCAAGAATTGCTGTTTGGTGTGCTGGTGGCATTTCATTCTGTAAGAATTGCTGTTTGGTGCACTGGTGGCCATTTCATTCTGCAAGAATTGCTGTTTGGTGTACTGGTGGCCATTTCATTCTGCAAGAATTGCTGTTTGGTGTGCTGGTGGCCATTTCATTCTGCAAGAATTGCTGTTTGGTGCACTGGTGGCCATTTCATTCTGCAAGAATTGCTGTTTGGTGTGCTGGTGGCATTTCATTCTGTAAGAATTGCTGTTTGGTGCACTGGTGGCCATTTCATTCTGCAAGAATTGCTGTTTGGTGCACTGGTGGCCATTTCATTCTGCAAGAATTGCTGTTTGGTGTATTGGTGACGATTTCATTCTGCAAGAATTGCTGTTTGGTGTACTGGTGGCCATTTCATTCTGGAAGAATTGCTGTTTGGTGTACTGGTGGCCATTTCATTCTGCAAGAATTGCTGTTTGGTGTACTGGTGGCCATTTCATTCTGCAAGAATTGCTGTTTGGTGTACTGGTGGCCATTTCATTCTGTAAGAATTGCTGTTTATTGTACTTGTGGCCATTTCATTCTGCAAGAATTGCTGTTTGGTGCACTGGTGCCCATTTCATTCTGCAAGAATTGCTGTTTATTGTACTTGTGACCATTTCATTCTGCAAGAATTGCTGTTTGGTGCACTGGTCGCCATTTCATTCTGCAAGAATTGCTGTTTGGTGTACTGGTGGCCATTTCATTCTGTAAGAATTGCTGTTTGGTGCACTGGTGGCCATTTCATTCTGCAAGAATTGCTGTTTGGTGCACTGGTGGCCATTTCATTCTGCAAGAATTGCTGTTTGGTGTACTGGTGGCCATTTCATTCTGCAAGAATTGTTGTTTGGTGTACTGGTGGCCATTTCATTCTGCAAGAATTGCTGTTTATTGTACTGGTGGCCATTTCATTCTGTAAGAATTGCTGTTTGGTGTACTGGTGGCCATTTCATTCTGCAAGAATTGCTGTTTGGTGTACTGGTGGCCATTTCATTCTGCAAGATTGCTGTTTGGTGTACTGGTGGCCATTTCATTCTGCAAGAATTGCTGTTTGGTGTACTGGTGGCCATTTCATTCTGTAAGAATTGCTGTTTGGTGTACTGGTGGCCATTTCATTCTGCAAGAATTGCTGTTTGGTGTACTGGTGGCCATTTCATTCTGCAAGAATTGCTGTTTATTGTACTGGTGGCCATTTCATTCTGTAAGAATTGCTGTTTGGTGTACTGGTGGCCATTTCATTCTGCAAGAATTGCTGTTTGGTGTACTGGTGGCCATTTCATTCTGCAAGAATTGCTGTTTGGTGCACTGGTGGCCATTTCATTCTGCAAGAATTGCTGTTTGGTGCACTGGTGGCCATTTCATTCTGCAAGAATTGCTGTTTGGTGCACTGGTGGCCATTTCATTCTGCAAGAATTGCTGTTTGGTGTACTGGTGGCCATTTCATTCTGCAAGAATTGCTGTTTATTGTACTGGTGGCCATTTCATTCTGTAAGAATTGCTGTTTGGTGTACTGGTGGCCATTTCATTCTGCAAGAATTGCTGTTTGGTGTACTGGTGGCCATTTCATTCTGCAAGAATTGCTGTTTGGTGCACTGGTGGCCATTTCATTCTGCAAGAATTGCTGTTTGGTGCACTGGTGGCCATTTCATTCTGCAAGAATTGCTGTTTGGTGTGCTAGTGGCCATTTCATTCTGTAAGAATTGCTGTTTGGTGTACTGGTGGCCATTTCATTCTGCAAGAATTGCTGTTTATTGTACTGGTGGCCATTTCATTCTGTAAGAATTGCTGTTTGGTGTACTGGTGGCCATTTCATTCTGCAAGAATTGCTGTTTGGTGTACTGGTGGCCATTTCATTCTGCAAGAATTGCTGTTTGGTGTACTGGTGGCCATTTCATTCTGTAAGAATTGCTGTTTGGTGTACTGGTGGCCATTTCATTCTGTAAGAATTGCTGTTTGGTGTACTGGTGGCCATTTCATTCTGCAAGAATTGCTGTTTGGTGTACTGGTGGCCATTTCATTCTGCAAGAATTGCTGTTTGGTGTGCTGGTGGCCATTTCATTCTGCAAGAATTGCTGTTTGGTGCACTGGTGGCCATTTCATTCTGCAAGAATTGCTGTTTGGTGTGCTGGTGGCATTTCATTCTGTAAGAATTGCTGTTTGGTGCACTGGTGGCCATTTCATTCTGCAAGAATTGCTGTTTGGTGCACTGGTGGCCATTTCATTCTGCAAGAATTGCTGTTTGGTGTATTGGTGACGATTTCATTCTGCAAGAATTGCTGTTTGGTGTACTGGTGGCCATTTCATTCTGGAAGAATTGCTGTTTGGTGTACTGGTGGCCATTTCATTCTGCAAGAATTGCTGTTTGGTGTACTGGTGGCCATTTCATTCTGCAAGAATTGCTGTTTGGTGTACTGGTGGCCATTTCATTCTGTAAGAATTGCTGTTTATTGTACTTGTGGCCATTTCATTCTGCAAGAATTGCTGTTTGGTGCACTGGTGCCCATTTCATTCTGCAAGAATTGCTGTTTATTGTACTTGTGATCATTTCATTCTGCAAGAATTGCTGTTTGGTGCACTGGTCGCCATTTCATTCTGCAAGAATTGCTGTTTGGTGTACTGGTGGCCATTTCATTCTGTAAGAATTGCTGTTTGGTGCACTGGTGGCCATTTCATTCTGCAAGAATTGCTGTTTGGTGCACTGGTGGCCATTTCATTCTGCAAGAATTGCTGTTTGGTGTACTGGTGGCCATTTCATTCTGCAAGAATTGCTGTTTGGTGTACTGGTGGCCATTTCATTCTGCAAGAATTGCTGTTTATTGTACTGGTGGCCATTTCATTCTGTAAGAATTGCTGTTTGGTGTACTGGTGGCCATTTCATTCTGCAAGAATTGCTGTTTGGTGTACTGGTGGCCATTTCATTCTGCAAGAATTGCTGTTTGGTGTACTGGTGGCCATTTCATTCTGCAAGAATTGCTGTTTGGTGTACTGGTGGCCATTTCATTCTGTAAGAATTGCTGTTTGGTGTACTGGTGGCCATTTCATTCTGCAAGAATTGCTGTTTGGTGTACTGGTGGCCATTTCATTCTGCAAGAATTGCTGTTTATTGTACTGGTGGCCATTTCATTCTGTAAGAATTGCTGTTTGGTGTACTGGTGGCCATTTCATTCTGCAAGAATTGCTGTTTGGTGTTCTGGTGGCCATTTCATTCTGCAAGAATTGCTGTTTGGTGCACTGGTGGCCATTTCATTCTGCAAGAATTGCTGTTTGGTGCACTGGTGGCCATTTCATTCTGCAAGAATTGCTGTTTGGTGCACTGGTGGCCATTTCATTCTGCAAGAATTGCTGTTTGGTGTACTGGTGGCCATTTCATTCTGCAAGAATTGCTGTTTATTGTACTGGTGGCCATTTCATTCTGTAAGAATTGCTGTTTGGTGTACTGGTGGCCATTTCATTCTGCAAGAATTGCTGTTTGGTGTACTGGTGGCCATTTCATTCTGCAAGAATTGCTGTTTGGTGCACTGGTGGCCATTTCATTCTGCAAGAATTGCTGTTTGGTGCACTGGTGGCCATTTCATTCTGCAAGAATTGCTGTTTGGTGTGCTAGTGGCCATTTCATTCTGTAAGAATTGCTGTTTGGTGTACTGGTGGCCATTTCATTCTGCAAGAATTGCTGTTTATTGTACTGGTGGCCATTTCATTCTGTAAGAATTGCTGTTTGGTGTACTGGTGGCCATTTCATTCTGCAAGAATTGCTGTTTGGTGTACTGGTGGCCATTTCATTCTGCAAGAATTGCTGTTTGGTGTACTGGTGGCCATTTCATTCTGTAAGAATTGCTGTTTGGTGTACTGGTGGCAATTTCATTCTGCAAGAATTGCTGTTTGGTGTACTGGTGGCCATTTCATTCTGCAAGAATTGCTGTTTGGTGTACTGGTGGCCATTTCATTCTGCAAGAATTGCTGTTTGGTGCACTGGTGGCCATTTCATTCTGCAAGAATTGCTGTTTATTGTACTGGTGGCCATTTCATTCTGCAAGAATTGCTGTTTGGTGCACTGGTGGCCATTACATTCTGCAAGAAATGCTGTTTATTGTACTGGTGGCCATTTCATTCTGTAAGAATTGCTGTTTGGTGCACTGGTGGCCATTTCATTCTGCAAGAATTGCTGTTTGGTGCACTGGTGGCCATTTCATTCTGCAAGAATTGCTGTTTGGTGTACTGGTGGCCATTTCATTCTGCAAGAATTGCTGTTTGGTGCACTGGTGGCCATTTCATTCTGTAAGAATTGCTGTTTATTGTACTGGTGGCCATTTCATTCTGCAAGAATTGCTGTTTGGTGTGCTGGTGGCCATTTCATTCTGCAAGAATTGCTGTTTGGTGCACTGGTGGCCATTTCATTCTGCAAGAATTGCTGTTTGGTGCACTGGTGGCCATTTCATTCTGCAAGAATTGCTGTTTGGTGTACTGGTGGCCATTTCATTCTGCAAGAATTGCTGTTTGGTGCACTGGTGGCCATTTCATTCTGCAAGAATTGCTGTTTGGTGTACTGGTGGCCATTTCATTCTGCAAGAATTGCTGTTTGGTGTGCTGGTGGCATTTCATTCTGTAAGAATTGCTGTTTGGTGCACTGGTGGCCATTTCATTCTGCAAGAATTGCTGTTTGGTGTACTGGTGGCCATTTCATTCTGCAAGAATTGCTGTTTGGTGTGCTGGTGGCCATTTCATTCTGCAAGAATTGCTGTTTGGTGCACTGGTGGCCATTTCATTCTGCAAGAATTGCTGTTTGGTGTGCTGGTGGCATTTCATTCTGTAAGAATTGCTGTTTGGTGCACTGGTGGCCATTTCATTCTGCAAGAATTGCTGTTTGGTGCACTGGTGGCCATTTCATTCTGCAAGAATTGCTGTTTGGTGTATTGGTGACAATTTCATTCTGCAAGAATTGCTGTTTGGTGTACTGGTGGCCATTTCATTCTGGAAGAATTGCTGTTTGGTGTACTGGTGGCCATTTCATTCTGCAAGAATTGCTGTTTGGTGTACTGATGGCCATTTCATTCTGCAAGAATTGCTGTTTGGTGTACTGGTGGCCATTTCATTCTGTAAGAATTGCTGTTTATTGTACTTGTGGCCATTTCATTCTGCAAGAATTGCTGTTTGGTGCACTGGTGCCCATTTCATTCGGCAAGAATTGCTGTTTATTGTACTTGTCGCCATTTCATTCTGTAAGAATTGCTGTTTGGTGCACTGGTGCCCATTTCATTCTGCAAGAATTGCTGTTTGGTGCACTGGTCGCCATTTCATTCTGCAAGAATTGCTGTTTGGTGTACTGGTGGCCATTTCATTCTGTAAGAATTGCTGTTTGGTGTACTGGTGCCCATTTCATTCTGCAAGAATTGCTGTTTGGTGCACTGGTCGCCATTTCATTCTGCAAGAATTGCTGTTTGGTGTACTGGTGGCCATTTCATTCTGCAAGAATTGCTGTTTGGTGCACTGGTGCCCATTTCATTCTGCAAGAATTGCTGTTTGGTGCACTGGTCGCCATTTCATTCTGCAAGAATTGCTGTTTGGTGTACTGGTGGCCATTTCATTCTGTAAGAATTGCTGTTTGGTGCACTGGTGGCCATTTCATTCTGCAAGAATTGCTGTTTGGTGCACTGGTGGCCATTTCATTCTGCAAGAATTGCTGTTTGGTGTACTGGTGGCCATTTCATTCTGCAAGAATTGCTGTTTGGTGTACTGGTGGCCATTTCATTCTGCAAGAATTGCTGTTTATTGTACTGGTGGCCATTTCATTCTGTAAGAATTGCTGTTTGGTGTACTGGTGGCCATTTCATTCTGCAAGAATTGCTGTTTGGTGTACTGGTGGCCATTTCATTCTGCAAGAATTGCTGTTTGGTGTACTGGTGGCCATTTCATTCTGCAAGAATTGCTGTTTGGTGTACTGGTGGCCATTTCATTCTGTAAGAATTGCTGTTTGGTGTACTGGTGGCCATTTCATTCTGCAAGAATTGCTGTTTGGTGTACTGGTGGCCATTTCATTCTGCAAGAATTGCTGTTTATTGTACTGGTGGCCATTTCATTCTGTAAGAATTGCTGTTTGGTGTACTGGTGGCCATTTCATTCTGCAAGAATTGCTGTTTGGTGTACTGGTGGCCATTTCATTCTGCAAGAATTGCTGTTTGGTGCACTGGTGGCCATTTCATTCTGCAAGAATTGCTGTTTGGTGCACTGGTGGCCATTTCATTCTGCAAGAATTGCTGTTTGGTGCACTGGTGGCCATTTCATTCTGCAAGAATTGCTGTTTGGTGTACTGGTGGCCATTTCATTCTGCAAGAATTGCTGTTTATTGTACTGGTGGCCATTTCATTCTGTAAGAATTGCTGTTTGGTGTACTGGTGGCCATTTCATTCTGCAAGAATTGCTGTTTGGTGTACTGGTGGCCATTTCATTCTGCAAGAATTGCTGTTTGGTGCACTGGTGGCCATTTCATTCTGCAAGAATTGCTGTTTGGTGCACTGGTGGCCATTTCATTCTGCAAGAATTGCTGTTTGGTGTGCTAGTGGCCATTTCATTCTGTAAGAATTGCTGTTTGGTGTACTGGTGGCCATTTCATTCTGCAAGAATTGCTGTTTATTGTACTGGTGGCCATTTCATTCTGTAAGAATTGCTGTTTGGTGTACTGGTGGCCATTTCATTCTGCAAGAATTGCTGTTTGGTGTACTGGTGGCCATTTCATTCTGCAAGAATTGCTGTTTGGTGTACTGGTGGCCATTTCATTCTGCAAGAATTGCTGTTTGGTGTACTGGTGGCCATTTCATTCTGTAAGAATTGCTGTTTGGTGTACTGGTGGCCATTTCATTCTGCAAGAATTGCTGTTTGGTGTACTGGTGGCCATTTCATTCTGCAAGAATTGCTGTTTGGTGCACTGGTGGCCATTTCATTCTGCAAGAATTGCTGTTTGGTGCACTGGTGGCCATTTCATTCTGCAAGAATTGCTGTTTGGTGTGCTAGTGGCCATTTCATTCTGTAAGAATTGCTGTTTGGTGTACTGGTGGCCATTTAATTCTGTAAGAATTGCTGTTTGCTGTACTGGTGGCCATTTCATTCTGCAAGAATTGCTGTTTGGTGTACTGGTGGCCATTTCATTCTGCAAGAATTGCTGTTTGGTGTACTGGTGGCCATTTCATTCTGTAAGAATTGCTGTTTGCTGTACTGGTCGCCGTTTCATTCTGCAAGAATTGCTGTTTGGTGTACTGGTGGCCATTTCATTCTGCAAGAATTGCTGTTTGGTGTATTGGTGGCCATTTCATTCTGCAAGAATTGCTGTTTGGTGTGCTGGTGGCCATTTCATTCTGCAAGAATTGCTGTTTGGTGCACTGGTGGCCATTTCATTCTGCAAGAATTGCTGTTTGGTGTACTGGTGGCCATTTCATTCTGCAAGAATTGCTGTTTGGTGTACTGGTGGCCATTTCATTCTGCAAGAATTGCTGTTTGGTGCACTGGTGGCCATTTCATTCTGCAAGAATTGCTGTTTGGTGCACTGGTGGCCATTTCATTCTGCAAGAATTGCTGTTTGGTGTGCTAGTGGCCATTTCATTCTGTAAGAATTGCTGTTTGGTGTACTGGTGGCCATTTCATTCTGTAAGAATTGCTGTTTGCTGTACTGGTGGCCATTTCATTCTGCAAGAATTGCTGTTTGGTGTACTGGTGGCCATTTCATTCTGCAAGAATTGCTGTTTGGTGTACTGGTGGCCATTTCATTCTGTAAGAATTGCTGTTTGCTGTACTGGTCGCCGTTTCATTCTGCAAGAATTGCTGTTTGGTGTACTGGTGGCCATTTCATTCTGCAAGAATTGCTGTTTGGTGTATTGGTGGCCATTTCATTCTGCAAGAATTGCTGTTTGGTGTGCTGGTGGCCATTTCATTCTGCAAGAATTGCTGTTTGGTGCACTGGTGGCCATTTCATTCTGCAAGAATTGCTGTTTGGTGTACTGGTGGCCATTTCATTCTGCAAGAATTGCTGTTTGGTGCACTGGTGGCCATTTCATTCTGCAAGAATTGCTGTTTGGTGTACTGGTGGCCATTTCATTCTGCAAGAATTGCTGTTTGGTGTGCTAGTGGCCATTTCATTCTGTAAGAATTGCTGTTTGGTGTACTGGTGGCCATTTCATTCTGTAAGAATTGCTGTTTGCTGTACTGGTGGCCATTTCATTCTGCAAGAATTGCTGTTTGGTGTACTGGTGGCCATTTCATTCTGCAAGAATTGCTGTTTGGTGTACTGGTGGCCATTTCATTCTGTAAGAATTGCTGTTTGCTGTACTGGTCGCCGTTTCATTCTGCAAGAATTGCTGTTTGGTGTACTGGTGGCCATTTCATTCTGCAAGAATTGCTGTTTGGTGTATTGGTGGCCATTTCATTCTGCAAGAATTGCTGTTTGGTGTGCTGGTGGCCATTTCATTCTGCAAGAATTGCTGTTTGGTGCACTGGTGGCCATTTCATTCTGCAAGAATTGCTGTTTGGTGCACTGGTGGCCATTTCATTCTGCAAGAATTGCTGTTTGGTGTACTGGTGGCCATTTCATTCTGCAAGAATTGCTGTTTGGTGTGCTGGTGGCATTTCATTCTGTAAGAATTGCTGTTTGGTGCACTGGTGGCCATTTCATTCTGCAAGAATTGCTGTTTGGTGTACTGGTGGCCATTTCATTCTGCAAGAATTGCTGTTTGGTGTGCTGGTGGCCATTTCATTCTGCAAGAATTGCTGTTTGGTGCACTGGTGGCCATTTCATTCTGCAAGAATTGCTGTTTGGTGTGCTGGTGGCATTTCATTCTGTAAGAATTGCTGTTTGGTGCACTGGTGGCCATTTCATTCTGCAAGAATTGCTGTTTGGTGCACTGGTGGCCATTTCATTCTGCAAGAATTGCTGTTTGGTGTATTGGTGACGATTTCATTCTGCAAGAATTGCTGTTTGGTGTACTGGTGGCCATTTCATTCTGGAAGAATTGCTGTTTGGTGTACTGGTGGCCATTTCATTCTGCAAGAATTGCTGTTTGGTGTACTGGTGGCCATTTCATTCTGCAAGAATTGCTGTTTGGTGTACTGGTGGCCATTTCATTCTGTAAGAATTGCTGTTTATTGTACTTGTGGCCATTTCATTCTGCAAGAATTGCTGTTTGGTGCACTGGTGCCCATTTCATTCTGCAAGAATTGCTGTTTATTGTACTTGTGACCATTTCATTCTGCAAGAATTGCTGTTTGGTGCACTGGTCGCCATTTCATTCTGCAAGAATTGCTGTTTGGTGTACTGGTGGCCATTTCATTCTGTAAGAATTGCTGTTTGGTGCACTGGTGGCCATTTCATTCTGCAAGAATTGCTGTTTGGTGCACTGGTGGCCATTTCATTCTGCAAGAATTGCTGTTTGGTGTACTGGTGGCCATTTCATTCTGCAAGAATTGTTGTTTGGTGTACTGGTGGCCATTTCATTCTGCAAGAATTGCTGTTTATTGTACTGGTGGCCATTTCATTCTGTAAGAATTGCTGTTTGGTGTACTGGTGGCCATTTCATTCTGCAAGAATTGCTGTTTGGTGTACTGGTGGCCATTTCATTCTGCAAGATTGCTGTTTGGTGTACTGGTGGCCATTTCATTCTGCAAGAATTGCTGTTTGGTGTACTGGTGGCCATTTCATTCTGTAAGAATTGCTGTTTGGTGTACTGGTGGCCATTTCATTCTGCAAGAATTGCTGTTTGGTGTACTGGTGGCCATTTCATTCTGCAAGAATTGCTGTTTATTGTACTGGTGGCCATTTCATTCTGTAAGAATTGCTGTTTGGTGTACTGGTGGCCATTTCATTCTGCAAGAATTGCTGTTTGGTGTACTGGTGGCCATTTCATTCTGCAAGAATTGCTGTTTGGTGCACTGGTGGCCATTTCATTCTGCAAGAATTGCTGTTTGGTGCACTGGTGGCCATTTCATTCTGCAAGAATTGCTGTTTGGTGCACTGGTGGCCATTTCATTCTGCAAGAATTGCTGTTTGGTGTACTGGTGGCCATTTCATTCTGCAAGAATTGCTGTTTATTGTACTGGTGGCCATTTCATTCTGTAAGAATTGCTGTTTGGTGTACTGGTGGCCATTTCATTCTGCAAGAATTGCTGTTTGGTGTACTGGTGGCCATTTCATTCTGCAAGAATTGCTGTTTGGTGCACTGGTGGCCATTTCATTCTGCAAGAATTGCTGTTTGGTGCACTGGTGGCCATTTCATTCTGCAAGAATTGCTGTTTGGTGTGCTAGTGGCCATTTCATTCTGTAAGAATTGCTGTTTGGTGTACTGGTGGCCATTTCATTCTGCAAGAATTGCTGTTTATTGTACTGGTGGCCATTTCATTCTGTAAGAATTGCTGTTTGGTGTACTGGTGGCCATTTCATTCTGCAAGAATTGCTGTTTGGTGTACTGGTGGCCATTTCATTCTGCAAGAATTGCTGTTTGGTGTACTGGTGGCCATTTCATTCTGTAAGAATTGCTGTTTGGTGTACTGGTGGCCATTTCATTCTGTAAGAATTGCTGTTTGGTGTACTGGTGGCCATTTCATTCTGCAAGAATTGCTGTTTGGTGTACTGGTGGCCATTTCATTCTGCAAGAATTGCTGTTTGGTGTGCTGGTGGCCATTTCATTCTGCAAGAATTGCTGTTTGGTGCACTGGTGGCCATTTCATTCTGCAAGAATTGCTGTTTGGTGTGCTGGTGGCATTTCATTCTGTAAGAATTGCTGTTTGGTGCACTGGTGGCCATTTCATTCTGCAAGAATTGCTGTTTGGTGCACTGGTGGCCATTTCATTCTGCAAGAATTGCTGTTTGGTGTATTCGTGACGATTTCATTCTGCAAGAATTGCTGTTTGGTGTACTGGTGGCCATTTCATTCTGGAAGAATTGCTGTTTGGTGTACTGGTGGCCATTTCATTCTGCAAGAATTGCTGTTTGGTGTACTGGTGGCCATTTCATTCTGCAAGAATTGCTGTTTGGTGTACTGGTGGCCATTTCATTCTGTAAGAATTGCTGTTTATTGTACTTGTGGCCATTTCATTCTGCAAGAATTGCTGTTTGGTGCACTGGTGCCCATTTCATTCTGCAAGAATTGCTGTTTATTGTACTTGTGACCATTTCATTCTGCAAGAATTGCTGTTTGGTGCACTGGTCGCCATTTCATTCTGCAAGAATTGCTGTTTGGTGTACTGGTGGCCATTTCATTCTGTAAGAATTGCTGTTTGGTGCACTGGTGGCCATTTCATTCTGCAAGAATTGCTGTTTGGTGCACTGGTGGCCATTTCATTCTGCAAGAATTGCTGTTTGGTGTACTGGTGGCCATTTCATTCTGCAAGAATTGCTGTTTGGTGTACTGGTGGCCATTTCATTCTGCAAGAATTGCTGTTTATTGTACTGGTGGCCATTTCATTCTGTAAGAATTGCTGTTTGGTGTACTGGTGGCCATTTCATTCTGCAAGAATTGCTGTTTGGTGTACTGGTGGCCATTTCATTCTGCAAGAATTGCTGTTTGGTGTACTGGTGGCCATTTCATTCTGCAAGAATTGCTGTTTGGTGTACTGGTGGCCATTTCATTCTGTAAGAATTGCTGTTTGGTGTACTGGTGGCCATTTCATTCTGCAAGAATTGCTGTTTGGTGTACTGGTGGCCATTTCATTCTGCAAGAATTGCTGTTTATTGTACTGGTGGCCATTTCATTCTGTAAGAATTGCTGTTTGGTGTACTGGTGGCCATTTCATTCTGCAAGAATTGCTGTTTGGTGTACTGGTGGCCTTTTCATTCTGCAAGAATTGCTGTTTGGTGCACTGGTGGCCATTTCATTCTGCAAGAATTGCTGTTTGGTGCACTGGTGGCCATTTCATTCTGCAAGAATTGCTGTTTGGTGCACTGGTGGCCATTTCATTCTGCAAGAATTGCTGTTTGGTGTACTGGTGGCCATTTCATTCTGCAAGAATTGCTGTTTATTGTACTGGTGGCCATTTCATTCTGTAAGAATTGCTGTTTGGTGTACTGGTGGCCATTTCATTCTGCAAGAATTGCTGTTTGGTGTACTGGTGGCCATTTCATTCTGCAAGAATTGCTGTTTGGTGCACTGGTGGCCATTTCATTCTGCAAGAATTGCTGTTTGGTGCACTGGTGGCCATTTCATTCTGCAAGAATTGCTGTTTGGTGTGCTAGTGGCCATTTCATTCTGTAAGAATTGCTGTTTGGTGTACTGGTGGCCATTTCATTCTGCAAGAATTGCTGTTTATTGTACTGGTGGCCATTTCATTCTGTAAGAATTGCTGTTTGGTGTACTGGTGGCCATTTCATTCTGCAAGAATTGCTGTTTGGTGTACTGGTGGCCATTTCATTCTGCAAGAATTGCTGTTTGGTGTACTGGTGGCCATTTCATTCTGTAAGAATTGCTGTTTGGTGTACTGGTGGCAATTTCATTCTGCAAGAATTGCTGTTTGGTGTACTGGTGGCCATTTCATTCTGCAAGAATTGCTGTTTGGTGTACTGGTGGCCATTTCATTCTGCAAGAATTGCTGTTTGGTGCACTGGTGGCCATTTCATTCTGCAAGAATTGCTGTTTGTTGTACTGGTGGCCATTTCATTCTGCAAGAATTGCTGTTTGGTGCACTGGTGGCCATTACATTCTGCAAGAAATGCTGTTTATTGTACTGGTGGCCATTTCATTCTGTAAGAATTGCTGTTTGGTGCACTGGTGGCCATTTCATTCTGCAAGAATTGCTGTTTGGTGCACTGGTGGCCATTTCATTCTGCAAGAATTGCTGTTTGGTGTACTGGTGGCCATTTCATTCTGCAAGAATTGCTGTTTGGTGCACTGGTGGCCATTTCATTCTGTAAGAATTGCTGTTTATTGTACTGGTGGCCATTTCATTCTGCAAGAATTGCTGTTTGGTGCACTGGTGGCCATTTCATTCTGCAAGAATAGCTGTTTGGTGCACTGGTGGCCATTTCATTCTGTAAGAATTGCTGTTTGGTGCACTGGTGGCCATTTCATTCTGCAAGAATTGCTGTTTGATGTACTGGTGGCCATTTCATTCTGCAAGAATTGCTGTTTATTGTACTGGTGGCCATTTCATTCTGCAAGATTTGCTGTTTGGTGCACTGGTGCCCATTTCATTCTGCAAGAATTGCTGTTTGGTGTGCTGGTAGCCATTTCATTCTGCAAGAATTGCTGTTTGGTGTGCTAGTGGCCATTTCATTCTGCAAGAATTGCTGTTTGGTGTGCTGGTGGCGATTTCATTCTGCAAGAATTGCTGTTTGGTGTACTGGTGGCCATTTCATTCTGCAAGAATTGCTGTTTGGTGTACTGGTGGCCATTTCGTTCTGCAAGAATTGCTGTTTGGTGTGCTAGTGGCCATTTCATTCTGTAAGAATTGCTGTTTGGTGTACTGGTGGCCATTTCATTCTGCAAGAATTGCTGTTTGGTGTGCTAGTGGCCATTTCATTCTGTAAGAATTGCTGTTTGGTGTACTGGTGGCCATTTCATTCTGCAAGAATTGCTGTTTGGTGCACTGGTGGCCATTTCATTCTGCAAGAATTGCTGTTTGGTGCACTGTTGGCCATTTCATTCTGCAAGAATTGCTGTTTGGTGTGCTAGTGGCCATTTCATTCTGCAAGAATTGCTGTTTGGTGTACTGGTGGCCATTTCATTCTGCAAGAATTGCTGTTTGGTGTGCTAGTGGCCATTTCATTCTGCAAGAATTGCTGTTTGGTGTGCTGGTGGCCATTTCATTCTGCAAGAATTGCTGTTTGGTGTACTGGTGGCCATTTCATTCTGCAAGAATTGCTGTTTGGTGTGCTAGTGGCCATTTCATTCTGTAAGAATTGCTGTTTGGTGTACTGGTGGCCATTTCATTCTGCAAGAATTGCTGTTTGGTGCACTGGTGGCCATTTCATTCTGCAAGAATTGCTGTTTGGTGTGCTAGTGGCCATTTCATTCTGCAAGAATTGCTGTTTGGTGTGCTAGTGGCCATTTCATTCTGTAAGAATTGCTGTTTGGTGTACTGGTGGCCATTTCATTCTGCAAGAATTGCTGTTTGGTGCACTGGTGGCCATTTCATTCTGCAAGAATTGCTGTTTGGTGTGCTAGTGGCCATTTCATTCTGTAAGAATTGCTGTTTGGTGTACTGGTGGCCATTTCATTCTGCAAGAATTGCTGTTTGGTGTACTGGTGGCCATTTCATTCTGCAAGAATTGCTGTTTGGTGTGCTAGTGGCCATTTCATTCTGTAAGAATTGCTGTTTGGTGTGCTGGTGGCCATTTCATTCTGTAAGAATTGCTGTTTGCTGTACTGGTGGCCATTTCATTCTGCAAGAATTGCTGTTTGGTGTACTGGTGGCCATTTCATTCTGCAAGAATTGCTGTTTGGTGTACTGGTGGCCATTTCATTCTGTAAGAATTGCTGTTTGCTGTACTGGTCGCCGTTTCATTCTGCAAGAATTGCTGTTTGGTGTACTGGTGGCCATTTCATTCTGCAAGAATTGCTGTTTGGTGTATTGGTGGCCATTTCATTCTGCAAGAATTGCTGTTTGGTGTGCTGGTGGCCATTTCATTCTGCAAGAATTGCTGTTTGGTGCACTGGTGGCCATTTCATTCTGCAAGAATTGCTGTTTGGTGCACTGGTGGCCATTTCATTCTGCAAGAATTGCTGTTTGGTGTACTGGTGGCCATTTCATTCTGCAAGAATTGCTGTTTGGTGTGCTGGTGGCATTTCATTCTGTAAGAATTGCTGTTTGGTGCACTGGTGGCCATTTCATTCTGCAAGAATTGCTGTTTGGTGTACTGGTGGCCATTTCATTCTGCAAGAATTGCTGTTTGGTGTGCTGGTGGCCATTTCATTCTGCAAGAATTGCTGTTTGGTGCACTGGTGGCCATTTCATTCTGCAAGAATTGCTGTTTGGTGTGCTGGTGGCATTTCATTCTGTAAGAATTGCTGTTTGGTGCACTGGTGGCCATTTCATTCTGCAAGAATTGCTGTTTGGTGCACTGGTGGCCATTTCATTCTGCAAGAATTGCTGTTTGGTGTATTGGTGACGATTTCATTCTGCAAGAATTGCTGTTTGGTGTACTGGTGGCCATTTCATTCTGGAAGAATTGCTGTTTGGTGTACTGGTGGCCATTTCATTCTGCAAGAATTGCTGTTTGGTGTACTGGTGACCATTTCATTCTGCAAGAATTGCTGTTTGGTGTACTGGTGGCCATTTCATTCTGTAAGAATTGCTGTTTATTGTACTTGTGGCCATTTCATTCTGCAAGAATTGCTGTTTGGTGCACTGGTGCCCATTTCATTCTGCAAGAATTGCTGTTTATTGTACTTGTGACCATTTCATTCTGCAAGAATTGCTGTTTGGTGCACTGGTCGCCATTTCATTCTGCAAGAATTGCTGTTTGGTGTACTGGTGGCCATTTCATTCTGTAAGAATTGCTGTTTGGTGCACTGGTGGCCATTTCATTCTGCAAGAATTGCTGTTTGGTGCACTGGTGGCCATTTCATTCTGCAAGAATTGCTGTTTGGTGTGCTAGTGGCCATTTCATTCTGCAAGAATTGCTGTTTGGTGTACTGGTGGCCATTTCATTCTGCAAGAATTGCTGTTTGGTGCACTGGTGGCCATTTCATTCTGTAAGAATTGCTGTTTGGTGTACTGGTGGCCATTTCATTCTGCAAGAATTGCTGCTTGGTGCACTGGTGGCCATTTCATTCTGCAAGAATTGCTGTTTGGTGCACTGGTGGCCATTTCATTCTGCAAGAATTGCTGTTTGGTGTGCTAGTGGCCATTTCATTCTGCAAGAATTGTTGTTTGGTGTACTGGTGGCCATTTCATTCTGCAAGAATTGCTGTTTGGTGTGCTAGTGGCCATTTCATTCTGCAAGAATTGCTGTTTGGTGTGCTGGTGGCCATTTCATTCTGCAAGAATTGCTGTTTGGTGTACTGGTAGCCATTTCATTCTGCAAGAATTGCTGTTTGGTGTGCTAGTGGCCATTTCATTCTGCAAGAATTGCTGTTTGGTGTACTGGTGGCCATTTCATTCTGCAAGAATTGCTGTTTGGTGTGCTAGTGGCCATTTCATTCTGCAAGAATTGCTGTTTGGTGTACTGGTGGCCATTTCATTCTGCAAGAATTGCTGTTTGGTGTGCTAGTGGCCATTTCATTCTGTAAGAATTGCTGTTTGGTGTACTGGTGGCCATTTCATTCTGCAAGAATTGCTGTTTGGTGTACTGGTGGCCATTTCATTCTGCAAGAATTGCTGTTTGGTGTGCTGGTGGCCATTTCATTCTGCAAGAATTGCTGTTTGGTGTGCTGGTGGCCATTTCATTCTGTAAGAATTGCTGTTTGGTGTACTGGTGGCCATTTCATTCTGCAAGAATTGCTGTTTGTTGCACTGGTGGCCATTTCATTCTGCAAGAATTGCTGTTGGGTGTGCTAGTGGCCATTTCATTCTGTAAGAATTGCTGTTTGGTGTACTGGTGGCCATTTCATTCTGCAAGAATTGCTGTTTGGTGCACTGGTGGCCATTTCATTCTGCAAGAATTGCTGTTTGGTGTGCTAGTGGCCATTTCATTCTGCAAGAATTGCTGTTTGGTGTACTGGTGGCCATTTCATTCTGCAAGAATTGCTGTTTGGTGTGCTAGTGGCCATTTCATTCTGTAAGAATTGCTCTTTGGTGTGCTAGTGGCCATTTCATTCTGTAAGAATTGCTGTTTGGTGTGCTGGTGGCCATTTCATTCTGTAAGAATTGCTGTTTGCTGTACTGGTGGCCGTTTCATTCTGCAAGAATTGCTGTTTGGTGTACTGGTGGCCATTTCATTCTGCAAGAATTGCTGTTTAGTGTATTGGTGGCCATTTCATTCTGCAAGAATTGCTGTTTGGTGTGCTGGTGGCCATTTCATTCTGCAAGAATTGCTGTTTGGTGCACTGGTGGCCATTTCATTCTGCAAGAATTGCTGTTTGGTGCACTGGTGGCCATTTCATTCTGCAAGAATTGCTGTTTGGTGTACTGGTGGCCATTTCATTCTGCAAGAATTGCTGTTTGGTGTGCTGGTGGCATTTCATTCTGTAAGAATTGCTGTTTGGTGCACTGGTGGCCATTTCATTCTGCAAGAATTGCTGTTTGGTGCACTGGTGGCCATTTCATTCTGCAAGAATTGCTGTTTGGTGTATTGGTGACGATTTCATTCTGCAAGAATTGCTGTTTGGTGTACTGGTGGCCATTTCATTCTGTAAGAATTGCTGTTTGGTGTACTGGTGGCCATTTCATTCTGCAAGAATTGCTGTTTGGTGTACTGGTGGCCATTTCATTCTGCAAGAATTGCTGTTTGGTGTACTGGTGGCCATTTCATTCTGTAAGAATTGCTGTTTATTGTACTTGTGACCATTTCATTCTGCAAGAATTGCTGTTTGGTGTACTGGTCGCCATTTCATTCTGCAAGAATTGCTGTTTGGTGTACTGGTGGCCATTTCATTCTGTAAGAATTGCTGTTTGGTGTACTGGTGGCCATTTCATTCTGTAAGAATTGCTGTTTGGTGCACTGGTGGCCATTTCATTCTGTAAGAATTGCTGTTTATTGTACTGGTGGCCATTTCATTCTGAAAGAATTGCTGTTTGGTGTACTGGTGGCCATTTCATTCTGTAAGAATTGCTGTTTGGTGTACTGGTGGCCATTTCATTCTGTAAGAATTGCTGTTTGGTGTACTGGTGGCCATTTCATTCTGTAAGAATTGCTGTTTATTGTACTGGTGGCCATTTCATTCTGCAAGAATTGCTGTTTATTGTACTGGTGGCCATTTCATTCTGCAAGAATTGCTGTTTGGTGTACTGGTGGCCATTTCATTCTGCAAGAATTGCTGTTTATTGTACTGGTGGCCATTTCATTCTGCAAGAATTGCTGTTTGGTGTACTGGTGGCCATTTCATTCTGTAAGAATTGCTGTTTGGTGTACTGGTGGCCATTTCATTCTGCAAGAATTGCTGTTTGGTGTACTGCTGGCCATTTCATTCTGTAAGAATTGCTGTTTGGTGTACTGGTGGCCATTTCATTCTGCAAGAATTGCTGTTTGGTGTACTGGTGGCCATTTCATTCTGCAGGAATTGCTGTTTGGTGTACTGGTGGCCATTTCATTCTGCAAGAATTGCTGTTTGGTGTACTGGTGGCCATTTCATTCTGTAAGAATTGCTGTTTGGTGTACTGGTGGCCATTTCATTCTGCAAGAATTGCTGTTTGGTGTACTGGTGGCCATTTCATTCTGCAAGAATTGCTGTTTATTGTACTGGTGGCCATTTCATTCTGTAAGAATTGCTGTTTGGTGTACTGGTGGCCATTTCATTCTGCAAGAATTGCTGTTTATTGTACTGGTGGCCATTTCATTCTGCAAGAATTGCTGTTTGGTGTGCTCGTGGCCATTTCAATCTGCAAGAATTGCTGTTTATTTTACTGGTGGCCATTTCATTCTGTAAGAATTGAAGTTTATTGTACTGGTGGCCATTTCATTCTGTAAGAATTGCTGTTTATTGTACTGGTGGCCATTTCATTCTGTAAGAATTGAAGTTTATTGTACTGGTGGCCATTTCATTCTGTAAGAATTGCTGTTTATTGTACTGGTGGCCATTTCATTCTGTAAGAATTGCTGTTTATTGTACTGGTGGCCATTTCATTCTGTAAGAATTGAAGTTTATTGTACTGGTGGCCATTTCATTCTGCAAGAATTGCTGTTTGGTGTACTGGTGGCCATTTCATTCTGTAAGAATTGCTGTTTGGTGCACTGGTGGCCATTTCATTCTGCAAGAATTGCTGTTTGGTGCACTGGTGGCCATTTCATTCTGTAAGAATTGCTGTTTGGTGCACTGGTGGCCATTTCATTCTGCAAGAATTGCTGTTTGGTGCACTGGTGGCCATTTCATTCTGCAAGAATTGCTGTTTGGTGTACTGGTGGCCATTTCATTCTGCAAGAATTGCTGTTTATTGTACTGGTGGCCATTTCATTCTGCAAGAATTGCTGTTTGGTGCACTGGTGCCCATTTCATTCTGCAAGAATTGCTGTTTGGTGTGCTGGTAGCCATTTCATTCTGCAAGAATTGCTGTTTGTTGTGCTAGTGGCCATTTCATTCTGCAAGAATTGCTGTTTGGTGTGCTGGTGGCGATTTCATTCTGCAAGAATTGCTGTTTGGTGTACTGGTGGCCATTTCATTCTGCAAGAATTGCTGTTTGGTGTACTGGTGGCCATTTCATTTTGCAAGAATTGCTGTTTGGTGTACTGGTGGCCATTTCATTCTGCAAGAATTGCTGTTTGGTGTGCTAGTGGCCATTTCATTCTGTAAGAATTGCTGTTTGGTGTACTGGTGGCCATTTCATTCTGCAAGAATTGCTGTTTGGTGCACTGGTGGCCATTTCATTCTGTAAGAATTGCTGTTTGGTGTACTGGTGGCCATTTCATTCTGCAAGAATTGCTGTTTGGTGCACTGGTGGCCATTTCATTCTGCAAGAATTGCTGTTTGGTGCACTGGTGGCCATTTCATTCTGCAAGAATTGCTGTTTGGTGTGCTAGTGGCCATTTCATTCTGCAAGAATTGCTGTTTGGTGTACTGGTGGCCATTTCATTCTGCAAGAATTGCTGTTTGGTGTGCTAGTGGCCATTTCATTCTGCAAGAATTGCTGTTTGGTGTGCTGGTGGCCATTTCATTCTGCAAGAATTGCTGTTTGGTGTAGTGGTGGCCATTTCATTCTGCAAGAATTGCTGTTTGGTGTGCTAGTGGCCATTTCATTCTGCAAGAATTGCTGTTTGGTGTACTGGTGGCCATTTCATTCTGCAAGAATTGCTGTTTGGTGTGCTAGTGGCCATTTCATTCTGCAAGAATTGCTGTTTGGTGTACTGGTGGCCATTTCATTCTGCAAGAATTGCTGTTTGGTGTGCTAGTGGCCATTTCATTCTGTAAGAATTGCTGTTTGGTGTACTGGTGGCCATTTCATTCTGCAAGAATTGCTGTTTGGTGTACTGGTGGCCATTTCATTCTGCAAGAATTGCTGTTTGGTGTGCTGGTGGCCATTTCATTCTGCAAGAATTGCTGTTTGGTGTGCTGGTGGCCATTTCATTCTGTAAGAATTGCTGTTTGGTGTACTGGTGGCCATTTCATTCTGCAAGAATTGCTGTTTGTTGCACTGGTGGCCATTTCATTCTGCAAGAATTGCTGTTGGGTGTGCTAGTGGCCATTTCATTCTGTAAGAATTGCTGTTTGGTGTACTGGTGGCCATTTCATTCTGCAAGAATTGCTGTTTGGTGCACTGGTGGCCATTTCATTCTGCAAGAATTGCTGTTTGGTGTGCTAGTGGCCATTTCATTCTGCAAGAATTGCTGTTTGCTGTACTGGTGGCCATTTCATTCTGCAAGAATTGCTGTTTGGTGTGCTAGTGGCCATTTCATTCTGTAAGAATTGCTCTTTGGTGTACTGGTGGCCATTTCATTCTGTAAGAATTGCTGTTTGCTGTACTGGTGGCCGTTTCATTCTGCAAGAATTGCTGTTTGGTGTATTGGTGGCCATTTCATTCTGCAAGAATTGCTGTTTGGTGTGCTGGTGGCCATTTCATTCTGCAAGAATTGCTGTTTGGTGCACTGGTGGCCATTTCATTCTGCAAGAATTGCTGTTTGGTGCACTGGTGGCCATTTCATTCTGCAAGAATTGCTGTTTGGTGTACTGGTGGCCATTTCATTCTGCAAGAATTGCTGTTTGGTGTGCTAGTGGCCATTTCATTCTGCAAGAATTGCTGTTTGGTGTGCTGGTGGCCATTTCATTCTGCAAGAATTGCTGTTTGGTGTAGTGGTGGCCATTTCATTCTGCAAGAATTGCTGTTTGGTGTGCTAGTGGCCATTTCATTCTGCAAGAATTGCTGTTTGGTGTACTGGTGGCCATTTCATTCTGCAAGAATTGCTGTTTGGTGTGCTAGTGGCCATTTCATTCTGCAAGAATTGCTGTTTGGTGTGCTAGTGGCCATTTCATTCTGCAAGAATTGCTGTTTGGTGTGCTAGTGGCCATTTCATTCTGCAAGAATTGCTGTTTGGTGTGCTAGTGGCCATTTCATTCTGCAAGAATTGCTGTTTGGTGTGCTAGTGGCCATTTCATTCTGCAAGAATTGCTGTTTGGTGCACTGGTGGCCATTTCATTCTGCAAGAATTGCTGTTTGGTGCACTGGTGGCCATTTCATTCTGTAAGAATTGCTGTTTGGTGCACTGGTGGCCATTTCATTCTGCAAGAATTGCTGTTTGGTGCACTGGTGGCCATTTCATTCTGCAAGAATTGCTGTTTGGTGCACTGGTCGCCATTTCATTCTGCAAGAATTGCTGTTTGGTGCACTGGTGGCCATTTCATTCTGCAAGAATTGCTGTTTGGTGCACTGGTGGCCATTTCATTCTGTAAGAATTGCTGTTTGGTGCACTGGTGGCCATTTCATTCTGCAAGAATTGCTGTTTGGTGCACTGGTGGCCATTTCATTCTGCAAGAATTGCTGTTTGGTGTACTAGTCGCCATTTTATTCTGCAAGAATTGCTGTTTGGTGCACTGGTCGCCATTTCATTCTGCAAGAATTGCTGTTTGGTGTGCTGGTGGCCATTTCATTCTGCAAGAATTGCTGTTTGGTGCACTGGTGGCCATTTCATTCTGCAAGAATTGCTGTTTGGTGCACTGGTGGCCATTTCATTCTGCAAGAATTGCTGTTTGGTGTATTGGTGACGATTTCATTCTGCAAGAATTGCTGTTTGGTGTGCTGGTGGCCATTTCATTCTGAAAGAATTGCTGTTTGGTGTGCTAGTGGCCATTTCATTCTGCAAGAATTGCTGTTTGGTGTACTGGTGGCCATTTCATTCTGCAAGAATTGCTGTTTGGTGTGCTAGTGGCCATTTCATTCTGCAAGAATTGCTGTTTGGTGTACTGGTGGCCATTTCATTCTGCAAGAATTGCTGTTTGGTGTGCTAGTGGCCATTTCATTCTGTAAGAATTGCTGTTTGGTGTACTGGTGGCCATTTCATTCTGCAAGAATTGCTGTTTAGTGTACTGGTGGCCATTTCATTCTGCAAGAATTGCTGTTTGGTGTGCTGGTGGCCATTTCATTCTGCAAGAATTGCTGTTTGGTGTGCTGGTGGCCATTTCATTCTGTAAGAATTGCTGTTTGGTGTACTGGTGGCCATTTCATTCTGCAAGAATTGCTGTTTGTTGCACTGGTGGCCATTTCATTCTGCAAGAATTGCTGTTGGGTGTGCTAGTGGCCATTTCATTCTGTAAGAATTGCTGTTTGGTGTACTGGTGGCCATTTCATTCTGCAAGAATTGCTGTTTGGTGCACTGGTGGCCATTTCATTCTGCAAGAATTGCTGTTTGGTGTGCTAGTGGCCATTTCATTCTGCAAGAATTGCTGTTTGGTGTACTGGTGGCCATTTCATTCTGCAAGAATTGCTGTTTGGTGTGCTATTGGCCATTTCATTCTGTAAGAATTGCTCTTTGGTGTGCTAGTGGCCATTTCATTCTGTAAGAATTGCTGTTTATTGTACTGGTGGCCATTTCATTCTGTAAGAATTGCTGTTTATTGTACTGGTGGCCATTTCATTCTGCAAGAATTGCTGTTTATTGTACTGGGGGCCATTTCATTCTGCAAGAATTGCTGTTTGGTGTACTGGTGGCCATTTCATTCTGCAAGAATTGCTGTTTGGTGTACTGGTGGCCATTTCATTCTGCAAGAATTGCTGTTTGGTGTACTGGTGGCCATTTCATTCTGCAAGAATTGCTGTTTGGTGTATTGGTGGCCATTTCATTCTGCAAGAATTGCTGTTTGGTGCACTGGTCGCCATTTAATTCTGCAAGAATTGCTGTTTGGTGTACTGGTGGCCATTTCATTCTGCAAGAATTGCTGTTTGGTGCACTGGTGGCCATTTCATTCTGCAAGAATTGCTGTTTGGTGTACTGGTGGCCATTTCATTCTGCAAGAATTGCTGTTTGATGTGCTGGTGGCATTTCATTCTGTAAGAATTGCTGTTTGGTGCACTGGTGGCCATTTCATTCTGCAAGAATTGCTGTTTGGTGCACTGGTGGCCATTTCATTCTGCAAGAATTGCTGTTTGGTGTATTGGTGACGATTTCATTCTGCAAGAATTGCTGTTTGCTGTACTGGTGGCCATTTCATTCTGGAAGAATTGCTGTTTGGTGTACTGGTGGCCATTTCATTCTGCAAGAATTGCTGTTTGGTGTACTGGTGGCCATTTCATTCTGCAAGAATTGCTGTTTGGTGTACTGGTGGCCATTTCATTCTGTAAGAATTGCGGTTTATTGTACTTGTGACCATTTCATTCTGCAAGAATTGCTGTTTGGTGCACTGGTGCCCATTTCATTCTGCAAGAATTGCTGTTTGGTGCACTGGTGGCCATTTCATTCTGCAAGAATTGCTGTTTGGTGCACTGGTGGCCATTTCATTCTGTAAGAATTGCTGTTTGGTGCACTGGTGGCCATTTCATTCTGCAAGAATTGCTGTTTGGTGCACTGGTGGCCATTTCATTCTGCAAGAATTGCTGTTTGGTGCACTGGTCGCCATTTCATTCTGCAAGAATTGCTGTTTGGTGCACTGGTGGCCATTTCATTCTGCAAGAATTGCTGTTTGGTGCACTGGTGGCCATTTCATTCTGTAAGAATTGCTGTTTGGTGCACTGGTGGCCATTTCATTCTGCAAGAATTGCTGTTTGGTGCACTGGTGGCCATTTCATTCTGCAAGAATTGCTGTTTGGTGCACTGGTCGCCATTTTATTCTGCAAGAATTGCTGTTTGGTGCACTGGTCGCCATTTCATTCTGCAAGAATTGCTGTTTGGTGTGCTGGTGGCCATTTCATTCTGCAAGAATTGCTGTTTGGTGCACTGGTGGCCATTTCATTCTGCAAGAATTGCTGTTTGGTGCACTGGTGGCCATTTCATTCTGCAAGAATTGCTGTTTGGTGTATTGGTGACGATTTCATTCTGCAAGAATTGCTGTTTGGTGTGCTGGTGGCCATTTCATTCTGAAAGAATTGCTGTTTGGTGTGCTAGTGGCCATTTCATTCTGCAAGAATTGCTGTTTGGTGTACTGGTGGCCATTTCATTCTGCAAGAATTGCTGTTTGGTGTGCTAGTGGCCATTTCATTCTGCAAGAATTGCTGTTTGGTGTACTGGTGGCCATTTCATTCTGCAAGAATTGCTGTTTGGTGTGCTAGTGGCCATTTCATTCTGTAAGAATTGCTGTTTGGTGTACTGGTGGCCATTTCATTCTGCAAGAATTGCTGTTTAGTGTACTGGTGGCCATTTCATTCTGCAAGAATTGCTGTTTGGTGTGCTGGTGGCCATTTCATTCTGCAAGAATTGCTGTTTGGTGTGCTGGTGGCCATTTCATTCTGTAAGAATTGCTGTTTGGTGTACTGGTGGCCATTTCATTCTGCAAGAATTGCTGTTTGTTGCACTGGTGGCCATTTCATTCTGCAAGAATTGCTGTTGGGTGTGCTAGTGGCCATTTCATTCTGTAAGAATTGCTGTTTGGTGTACTGGTGGCCATTTCATTCTGCAAGAATTGCTGTTTGGTGCACTGGTGGCCATTTCATTCTGCAAGAATTGCTGTTTGGTGTGCTAGTGGCCATTTCATTCTGCAAGAATTGCTGTTTGGTGTACTGGTGGTCATTTCATTCTGCAAGAATTGCTGTTTGGTGTGCTATTGGCCATTTCATTCTGTAAGAATTGCTCTTTGGTGTGCTAGTGGCCATTTCATTCTGTAAGAATTGCTGTTTGGTGTGCTGGTGGCCATTTCATTCTGTAAGAATTGCTGTTTGGTGTATTGGTGGCCATTTCATTCTGCAAGAATTGCTGTTTGGTGTGCTGGTGGCCATTTCATTCTGCAAGAATTGCTGTTTGGTGCACTGGTGGCCATTTCATTCTGCAAGACTTGCTGTTTGGTGCACTGGTGGCCATTTCATTCTGCAAGAATTACTGTTTGGTGTACTGGTGGCCATTTCATTCTGCAAGAATTGCTGTTTGGTGTGCTGGTGGCATTTCATTCTGTAAGAATTGCTGTTTGGTGCACTGGTGGCCATTTCATTCTGCAAGAATTGCTGTTTGGTGCACTGGTGGCCATTTCATTCTGCAAGAATTGCTGTTTGGTGTATTGGTGACGATTTCATTCTGCAAGAATTGCTGTTTGGTGTACTGGTGGCCATTTCATTCTGTAAGAATTGCTGTTTGGTGTACTGGTGGCCATTTCATTCTGCAAGAATTGCTGTTTGGTGTACTGGTGGCCATTTCATTCTGCAAGAATTGCTGTTTGGTGTACTGGTGGCCATTTCATTCTGTAAGAATTGCTGTTTATTGTACTTGTGACCATTTCATTCTGCAAGAATTGCTGTTTGGTGTACTGGTCGCCATTTCATTCTGCAAGAATTGCTTTTTGGTGTTCTGGTGGCCATTTCATTCTGTAAGAATTGCTGTTTGGTGTACTGGTGGCCATTTCATTCTGTAAGAATTGCTGTTTGGTGCACTGGTGGCCATTTCATTCTGTAAGAATTGCTGTTTATTGTACTGGTGGCCATTTCATTCTGTAAGAATTGCTGTGTGCTGTACTGGTGGCCATTTCATTCTGTAAGAATTGCTGTTTGGTGTACTGGTGGCCATTTCATTCTGTAAGAATTGCTGTTTATTGTACTGGTGGCCATTTCATTCTGCAAGAATTGCTGTTTATTGTACTGGTGGCCATTTCATTCTGCAAGAATTGCTGTTTGGTGTACTGGTGGCCATTTCATTCTGCAAGAATTGCTGTTTATTGTACTGGTGGCCATTTCATTCTGCAAGAATTGCTGTTTGGTGTACTGGTGGCCATTTCATTCTGCAGGAATTGCTGTTTGGTGTACTGGTGGCCATTTCATTCTGCAAGAATTGCTGTTTGGTGTACTGGTGGCCATTTCATTCTGTAAGAATTGCTGTTTGGTGTACTGGTGGCCATTTCATTCTGCAAGAATTGCTGTTTGGTGTACTGGTGGCCATTTCATTCTGCAAGAATTGCTGTTTATTGTACTGGTGGCCATTTCATTCTGTAAGAATTGCTGTTTGGTGTACTGGTGGCCATTTCATTCTGCAAGAATTGCTGTTTATTGTACTGGTGGCCATTTCATTCTGCAAGAATTGCTGTTTGGTGTACTGGTGGCCATTTCATTCTGCAAGAATTGCTGTTTATTGTACTGGTGGCCATTTCATTCTGCAAGAATTGCTGTTTGGTGTACTGGTGGCCATTTCATTCTGCAAGAATTGCTGTTTGGTGTACTGGTGGCCATTTCATTCTGTAAGAATTGCTGTTTGGTGTACTGGTGGCCATTTCATTCTGCAAGAATTGCTGTTTGGTGTACTGGTGGCCATTTCATTCTGCAAGAATTGCTGTTTATTGTACTGGTGGCCATTTCATTCTGTAAGAATTGCTGTTTGGTGTACTGGTGGCCATTTCATTCTGCAAGAATTGCTGTTTATTGTACTGGTGGCCATTTCATTCTGCAAGAATTGCTGTTTGGTGTGCTCGTGGCCATTTCAATCTGCAAGAATTGCTGTTTATTGTACTGGTGGCCATTTCATTCTGTAAGAATTGAAGTTTATTGTACTGGTGGCCATTTCATTCTGTAAGAATTGCTGTTTATTGTACTGGTGGCCATTTCATTCTGTAAGAATTGAAGTTTATTGTACTGGTGGCCATTTCATTCTGTAAGAATTGCTGTTTATTGTACTGGTGGCCATTTCATTCTGTAAGAATTGCTGTTTATTGTACTGGTGGCCATTTCATTCTGTAAGAATTGCTGTTTATTGTACTGGTGGCCATTTCATTCTGCAAGAATTGCTGTTTATTGTACTGGTGGCCATTTCATTCTGCAAGAATTGCTGTTTGGTGTACTGGTGGCCATTTCATTCTGCAAGAATTGCTGTTTGGTGTACTGGTGGCCATTTCATTCTGCAAGAATTGCTGTTTGGTGTACTGGTGGCCATTTCATTCTGCAAGAATTGCTGTTTGGTGTATTGGTGGCCATTTCATTCTGCAAGAATTGCTGTTTGGTGCACTGGTCGCCATTTAATTCTGCAAGAATTGCTGTTTGGTGTACTGGTGGCCATTTCATTCTGCAAGAATTGCTGTTTGGTGCACTGGTGGCCATTTCATTCTGCAAGAATTGCTGTTTGGTGTACTGGTGGCCATTTCATTCTGCAAGAATTGCTGTTTGGTGTGCTGGTGGCATTTCATTCTGTAAGAATTGCTGTTTGGTGCACTGGTGGCCATTTCATTCTGCAAGAATTGCTGTTTGGTGCACTGGTGGCCATTTCATTCTGCAAGAATTGCTGTTTGGTGTATTGGTGACGATTTCATTCTGTAAGAATTGCTGTTTGGTGTACTGGTGGCCATTTCATTCTGGAAGAATTGCTGTTTGGTGTACTGGTGGCCATTTCATTCTGCAAGAATTGCTGTTTGGTGTACTGGTGGCCATTTCATTCTGCAAGAATTGCTGTTTGGTGTACTGGTGGCCATTTCATTCTGCAAGAATTGCTGTTTGGTGTATTGGTGGCCATTTCATTCTGCAAGAATTGCTGTTTGGTGTACTGGTGGCCATTTCATTCTGTAAGAATTGCTGTTTGGTGTACTGGTGGCCATTTCATTCTGCAAGAATTGCTGTTTGGTGTACTGGTGGCCATTTCATTCTGCAAGAATTGCTGTTTATTGTACTGGTGGCCATTTCATTCTGTAAGAATTGCTGTTTGGTGTACTGGTGGCCATTTCATTCTGCAAGAATTGCTGTTTATTGTACTGGTGGCCATTTCATTCTGCAAGAATTGCTGTTTGGTGTACTGGTGGCCATTTCATTCTGCAAGAATTGCTGTTTATTGTACTGGTGGCCATTTCATTCTGCAAGAATTGCTGTTTGGTGTACTGGTGGCCATTTCATTCTGCAAGAATTGCTGTTTGGTGTACTGGTGGCCATTTCATTCTGTAAGAATTGCTGTTTGGTGTACTGGTGGCCATTTCATTCTGCAAGAATTGCTGTTTGGTGTACTGGTGGCCATTTCATTCTGCAAGAATTGCTGTTTATTGTACTGGTGGCCATTTCATTCTGTAAGAATTGCTGTTTGGTGTACTGGTGGCCATTTCATTCTGCAAGAATTGCTGTTTATTGTACTGGTGGCCATTTCATTCTGCAAGAATTGCTGTTTGGTGTGCTCGTGGCCATTTCAATCTGCAAGAATTGCTGTTTATTGTACTGGTGGCCATTTCATTCTGTAAGAATTGAAGTTTATTGTACTGGTGGCCATTTCATTCTGTAAGAATTGCTGTTTATTGTACTGGTGGCCATTTCATTCTGTAAGAATTGAAGTTTATTGTACTGGTGGCCATTTCATTCTGTAAGAATTGCTGTTTATTGTACTGGTGGCCATTTCATTCTGTAAGAATTGCTGTTTATTGTACTGGTGGCCATTTCATTCTGTAAGAATTGCTGTTTATTGTACTGGTGGCCATTTCATTCTGCAAGAATTGCTGTTTATTGTACTGGTGGCCATTTCATTCTGCAAGAATTGCTGTTTGGTGTACTGGTGGCCATTTCATTCTGCAAGAATTGCTGTTTGGTGTACTGGTGGCCATTTCATTCTGCAAGAATTGCTGTTTGGTGTACTGGTGGCCATTTCATTCTGCAAGAATTGCTGTTTGGTGTATTGGTGGCCATTTCATTCTGCAAGAATTGCTGTTTGGTGCACTGGTCGCCATTTAATTCTGCAAGAATTGCTGTTTGGTGTACTGGTGGCCATTTCATTCTGCAAGAATTGCTGTTTGGTGCACTGGTGGCCATTTCATTCTGCAAGAATTGCTGTTTGGTGTACTGGTGGCCATTTCATTCTGCAAGAATTGCTGTTTGGTGTGCTGGTGGCATTTCATTCTGTAAGAATTGCTGTTTGGTGCACTGGTGGCCATTTCATTCTGCAAGAATTGCTGTTTGGTGCACTGGTGGCCATTTCATTCTGCAAGAATTGCTGTTTGGTGTATTGGTGACGATTTCATTCTGTAAGAATTGCTGTTTGGTGTACTGGTGGCCATTTCATTCTGGAAGAATTGCTGTTTGGTGTACTGGTGGCCATTTCATTCTGCAAGAATTGCTGTTTGGTGTACTGGTGGCCATTTCATTCTGCAAGAATTGCTGTTTGGTGTACTGGTGGCCATTTCATTCTGCAAGAATTGCTGTTTGGTGTATTGGTGGCCATTTCATTCTGCAAGAATTGCTGTTTGGTGCACTGGTCGCCATTTAATTCTGCAAGAATTGCTGTTTGGTGTACTGGTGGCCATTTCATTCTGCAAGAATTGCTGTTTGGTGCACTGGTGGCCATTTCATTCTGCAAGAATTGCTGTTTGGTGTACTGGTGGCCATTTCATTCTGCAAGAATTGCTGTTTGGTGTGCTGGTGGCATTTCATTCTGTAAGAATTGCTGTTTGGTGCACTGGTGGCCATTTCATTCTGCAAGAATTGCTGTTTGGTGCACTGGTGGCCATTTCATTCTGCAAGAATTGCTGTTTGGTGTATTGGTGACGATTTCATTCTGCAAGAATTGCTGTTTGGTGTACTGGTGGCCATTTCATTCTGGAAGAATTGCTGTTTGGTGTACTGGTGGCCATTTCATTCTGCAAGAATTGCTGTTTGGTGTACTGGTGGCCATTTCATTCTGCAAGAATTGCTGTTTGGTGTACTGGTGGCCATTTCATTCTGTAAGAATTGCGGTTTATTGTACTTGTGACCATTTCATTCTGCAAGAATTGCTGTTTGGTGCACTGGTGCCCATTTCATTCTGCAAGAATTGCTGTTTGGTGCACTGGTGGCCATTTCATTCTGCAAGAATTGCTGTTTGGTGCACTGGTGGCCATTTCATTCTGTAAGAATTGCTGTTTGGTGCACTGGTGGCCATTTCATTCTGCAAGAATTGCTGTTTGGTGCACTGGTGGCCATTTCATTCTGCAAGAATTGCTGTTTGGTGCACTGGTCGCCATTTCATTCTGCAAGAATTGCTGTTTGGTGCACTGGTGGCCATTTCATTCTGCAAGAATTGCTGTTTGGTGCACTGGTGGCCATTTCATTCTGTAAGAATTGCTGTTTGGTGCACTGGTGGCCATTTCATTCTGCAAGAATTGCTGTTTGGTGCACTGGTGGCCATTTCATTCTGCAAGAATTGCTGTTTGGTGCACTGGTCACCATTTCATTCTGCAAGAATTGCTGTTTGGTGCACTGGTCGCCATTTCATTCTGCAAGAATTGCTGTTTGGTGTGCTGGTGGCCATTTCATTCTGCAAGAATTGCTGTTTGGTGCACTGGTGGCCATTTCATTCTGCAAGAATTGCTGTTTGGTGTACTGGTGGCCATTTCATTCTGCAAGAATTGCTGTTTGGTGCACTGGTGGCCATTTCATTCTGCAAGAATTGCTGTTTGGTGTATTGGTGACGATTTCATTCTGCAAGAATTGCTGTTTGGTGTGCTGGTGGCCATTTCATTCTGCAAGAATTGCTGTTTGGTGCACTGGTGGCCATTTCATTCTGCAAGAATTGCTGTTTGGTGTACTGGTGGCCATTTCATTCTGCAAGAATTGCTGTTTGATGCACTGGTGGCCATTTCATTCTGCAAGAATTGCTGTTTGGTGTACTGGTGGCCATTTCATTCTGCAAGAATTGCTGTTTGGTGTGCTGGTGGCATTTCATTCTGTAAGAATTGCTGTTTGGTGCACTGGTGGCCATTTCATTCTGCAAGAATTGCTGTTTGGTGCACTGGTGGCCATTTCATTCTGCAAGAATTGCTGTTTGGTGTACTGGTGGCCATTTCATTCTGCAAGAATTGCTGTTTGGTGCACTGGTGGCCATTTCATTCTGTAAGAATTGCTGTTTGGTGCACTGGTGGCCATTTCATTCTGCAAGAATTGCTGTTTGGTGCACTGGTGGCCATTTCATTCTGTAAGAATTGCTGTTTGGTGCACTGGTGGCCATTTCATTCTGCAAGAATTGCTGTTTGGTGTACTGGTGGCCATTTCATTCTGCAAGAATTGCTGTTTATTGTACTGGTGGCCATTTCATTCTGTAAGAATTGCTGTTTGGTGTACTGGTGGCCATTTCATTCTGCAAGAATTGCTGTTTATTGTACTGGTGGCCATTTCATTCTGCAAGAATTGCTGTTTGGTGTACTGGTGGCCATTTCATTCTGCAAGAATTGCTGTTTATTGTACTGGTGGCCATTTCATTCTGCAAGAATTGCTGTTTGGTGTACTGGTGGCCATTTCATTCTGCAAGAATTGCTGTTTGGTGTACTGGTGGCCATTTCATTCTGTAAGAATTGCTGTTTGGTGTACTGGTGGCCATTTCATTCTGCAAGAATTGCTGTTTGGTGTACTGGTGGCCATTTCATTCTGCAAGAATTGCTGTTTATTGTACTGGTGGCCATTTCATTCTGTAAGAATTGCTGTTTGGTGTACTGGTGGCCATTTCATTCTGCAAGAATTGCTGTTTATTGTACTGGTGGCCATTTCATTCTGCAAGAATTGCTGTTTGGTGTGCTCGTGGCCATTTCAATCTGCAAGAATTGCTGTTTATTGTACTGGTGGCCATTTCATTCTGTAAGAATTGAAGTTTATTGTACTGGTGGCCATTTCATTCTGTAAGAATTGCTGTTTATTGTACTGGTGGCCATTTCATTCTGTAAGAATTGAAGTTTATTGTACTGGTGGCCATTTCATTCTGTAAGAATTGCTGTTTATTGTACTGGTGGCCATTTCATTCTGTAAGAATTGCTGTTTATTGTACTGGTGGCCATTTCATTCTGTAAGAATTGCTGTTTATTGTACTGGTGGCCATTTCATTCTGCAAGAATTGCTGTTTATTGTACTGGTGGCCATTTCATTCTGCAAGAATTGCTGTTTGGTGTACTGGTGGCCATTTCATTCTGCAAGAATTGCTGTTTGGTGTACTGGTGGCCATTTCATTCTGCAAGAATTGCTGTTTGGTGTACTGGTGGCCATTTCATTCTGCAAGAATTGCTGTTTGGTGTATTGGTGGCCATTTCATTCTGCAAGAATTGCTGTTTGGTGCACTGGTCGCCATTTAATTCTGCAAGAATTGCTGTTTGGTGTACTGGTGGCCATTTCATTCTGCAAGAATTGCTGTTTGGTGCACTGGTGGCCATTTCATTCTGCAAGAATTGCTGTTTGGTGTACTGGTGGCCATTTCATTCTGCAAGAATTGCTGTTTGGTGTACTGGTGGCCATTTCATTCTGCAAGAATTGCTGTTTGGTGCACTGGTGGCCATTTCATTCTGTAAGAATTGCTGTTTGGTGCACTGGTGGCCATTTCATTCTGCAAGAATTGCTGTTTGGTGCACTGGTGGCCATTTCATTCTGCAAGAATTGCTGTTTGGTGTATTGGTGACGATTTCATTCTGCAAGAATTGCTGTTTGATGTGCTGGTGGCATTTCATTCTGTAAGAATTGCTGTTTGGTGCACTGGTGGCCATTTCATTCTGCAAGAATTGCTGTTTGGTGCACTGGTGGCCATTTCATTCTGCAAGAATTGCTGTTTGGTGTATTGGTGACGATTTCATTCTGCAAGAATTGCTGTTTGGTGTACTGGTGGCCATTTCATTCTGGAAGAATTGCTGTTTGGTGTACTGGTGGCCATTTCATTCTGCAAGAATTGCTGTTTGGTGTACTGGTGGCCATTTCATTCTGCAAGAATTGCTGTTTGGTGTACTGGTGGTTATTTCATTCTGCAAGAATTGCTGTTTGGTGTATTGGTGGCCATTTCATTCTGCAAGAATTGCTGTTTGGTGCACTGGTCGCCATTTAATTCTGCAAGAATTGCTGTTTGGTGTACTGGTGGCCATTTCATTCTGCAAGAATTGCTGTTTGGTGCACTGGTGGCCATTTCATTCTGCAAGAATTGCTGTTTGGTGCACTGGTGGCCATTTCATTCTGCAAGAATTGCTGTTTGGTGCACTGGTGGCCATTTCATTCTGCAAGAATTACTGTTTGGTGTACTGGTGGCCATTTCATTCTGCAAGAATTGCTGTTTGGTGTGCTGGTGGCATTTCATTCTGTAAGAATTGCTGTTTGGTGCACTGGTGGCCATTTCATTCTGCAAGAATTGCTGTTTGGTGCACTGGTGGCCATTTCATTCTGCAAGAATTGCTGTTTGGTGTATTGGTGACGATTTCATTCTGCAAGAATTGCTGTTTGGTGTACTGGTGGCCATTTCATTCTGCAAGAATTGCTGTTTGGTGTACTGGTGGCCATTTCATTCTGTAAGAATTGCTGTTTGGTGTACTGGTGGCCATTTCATTCTGCAAGAATTGCTGTTTGGTGTACTGGTGGCCATTTCATTCTGCAAGAATTGCTGTTTGGTGTACTGGTGGCCATTTCATTCTGTAAGAATTGCTGTTTATTGTACTTGTGACCATTTCATTCTGCAAGAATTGCTGTTTGGTGTACTGGTCGCCATTTCATTCTGCAAGAATTGCTTTTTGGTGTACTGGTGGCCATTTCATTCTGTAAGAATTGCTGTTTGGTGTACTGGTGGCCATTTCATTCTGTAAGAATTGCTGTTTGGTGCACTGGTGGCCATTTCATTCTGTAAGAATTGCTGTTTATTGTACTGGTGGCCATTTCATTCTGTAAGAATTGCTGTTTGCTGTACTGGTGGCCATTTCATTCTGTAAGAATTGCTGTTTGGTGTACTGGTGGCCATTTCATTCTGTAAGAATTGCTGTTTATTGTACTGGTGGCCATTTCATTCTGCAAGAATTGCTGTTTATTGTACTGGTGGCCATTTCATTCTGCAAGAATTGCTGTTTGGTGTACTGGTGGCCATTTCATTCTGCAAGAATTGCTGTTTATTGTACTGGTGGCCATTTCATTCTGCAAGAATTGCTGTTTGGTGTACTGGTGGCCATTTCATTCTGCAGGAATTGCTGTTTGGTGTACTGGTGGCCATTTCATTCTGCAAGAATTGCTGTTTGGTGTACTGGTGGCCATTTCATTCTGTAAGAATTGCTGTTTGGTGTACTGGTGGCCATTTCATTCTGCAAGAATTGCTGTTTGGTGTACTGGTGGCCATTTCATTCTGCAAGAATTGCTGTTTATTGTACTGGTGGCCATTTCATTCTGTAAGAATTGCTGTTTGGTGTACTGGTGGCCATTTCATTCTGCAAGAATTGCTGTTTATTGTACTGGTGGCCATTTCATTCTGCAAGAATTGCTGTTTGGTGTACTGGTGGCCATTTCATTCTGCAAGAATTGCTGTTTATTGTACTGGTGGCCATTTCATTCTGCAAGAATTGCTGTTTGGTGTACTGGTGGCCATTTCATTCTGTAAGAATTGCTGTTTGGTGTACTGGTGGCCATTTCATTCTGCAAGAATTGCTGTTTGGTGTACTGGTGGCCATTTCATTCTGCAAGAATTGCTGTTTATTGTACTGGTGGCCATTTCATTCTGTAAGAATTGCTGTTTGGTGTACTGGTGGCCATTTCATTCTGCAAGAATTGCTGTTTATTGTACTGGTGGCCATTTCATTCTGCAAGAATTGCTGTTTGGTGTGCTCGTGGCCATTTCAATCTGCAAGAATTGCTGTTTATTGTACTGGTGGCCATTTCATTCTGTAAGAATTGAAGTTTATTGTACTGGTGGCCATTTCATTCTGTAAGAATTGCTGTTTATTGTACTGGTGGCCATTTCATTCTGTAAGAATTGAAGTTTATTGTACTGGTGGCCATTTCATTCTGTAAGAATTGCTGTTTATTGTACTGGTGGCCATTTCATTCTGTAAGAATTGCTGTTTATTGTACTGGTGGCCATTTCATTCTGTAAGAATTGCTGTTTATTGTACTGGTGGCCATTTCATTCTGCAAGAATTGCTGTTTATTGTACTGGTGGCCATTTCATTCTGCAAGAATTGCTGTTTGGTGTACTGGTGGCCATTTCATTCTGCAAGAATTGCTGTTTGGTGTACTGGTGGCCATTTCATTCTGCAAGAATTGCTGTTTGGTGTACTGGTGGCCATTTCATTCTGCAAGAATTGCTGTTTGGTGTATTGGTGGCCATTTCATTCTGCAAGAATTGCTGTTTGGTGCACTGGTCGCCATTTAATTCTGCAAGAATTGCTGTTTGGTGTACTGGTGGCCATTTCATTCTGCAAGAATTGCTGTTTGGTGCACTGGTGGCCATTTCATTCTGCAAGAATTGCTGTTTGGTGTACTGGTGGCCATTTCATTCTGCAAGAATTGCTGTTTGGTGTGCTGGTGGCATTTCATTCTGTAAGAATTGCTGTTTGGTGCACTGGTGGCCATTTCATTCTGCAAGAATTGCTGTTTGGTGCACTGGTGGCCATTTCATTCTGCAAGAATTGCTGTTTGGTGTATTGGTGACGATTTCATTCTGTAAGAATTGCTGTTTGGTGTACTGGTGGCCATTTCATTCTGGAAGAATTGCTGTTTGGTGTACTGGTGGCCATTTCATTCTGCAAGAATTGCTGTTTGGTGTACTGGTGGCCATTTCATTCTGCAAGAATTGCTGTTTGGTGTACTGGTGGCCATTTCATTCTGCAAGAATTGCTGTTTGGTGTATTGGTGGCCATTTCATTCTGCAAGAATTGCTGTTTGGTGCACTGGTCGCCATTTAATTCTGCAAGAATTGCTGTTTGGTGTACTGGTGGCCATTTCATTCTGCAAGAATTGCTGTTTGGTGCACTGGTGGCCATTTCATTCTGCAAGAATTGCTGTTTGGTGTACTGGTGGCCATTTCATTCTGCAAGAATTGCTGTTTGGTGTGCTGGTGGCATTTCATTCTGTAAGAATTGCTGTTTGGTGCACTGGTGGCCATTTCATTCTGCAAGAATTGCTGTTTGGTGCACTGGTGGCCATTTCATTCTGCAAGAATTGCTGTTTGGTGTATTGGTGACGATTTCATTCTGCAAGAATTGCTGTTTGGTGTACTGGTGGCCATTTCATTCTGGAAGAATTGCTGTTTGGTGTACTGGTGGCCATTTCATTCTGCAAGAATTGCTGTTTGGTGTATTGGTGGCCATTTCATTCTGGAAGAATTGCTGTTTGGTGTACTGGTGGCCATTTCATTCTGCAAGAATTGCTGTTTGGTGTACTGGTGGCCATTTCATTCTGCAAGAATTGCTGTTTGGTGTACTGGTGGCCATTTCATTCTGTAAGAATTGCGGTTTATTGTACTTGTGACCATTTCATTCTGCAAGAATTGCTGTTTGGTGCACTGGTGCCCATTTCATTCTGCAAGAATTGCTGTTTGGTGCACTGGTGGCCATTTCATTCTGCAAGAATTGCTGTTTGTTGCACTGGTGGCCATTTCATTCTGTAAGAATTGCTGTTTGGTGCACTGGTGGCCATTTCATTCTGCAAGAATTGCTGTTTGGTGCACTGGTGGCCATTTCATTCTGCAAGAATTGCTGTTTGGTGCACTGGTCGCCATTTCATTCTGCAAGAATTGCTGTTTGGTGCACTGGTGGCCATTTCATTCTGCAAGAATTGCTGTTTGGTGCACTGGTGGCCATTTCATTCTGTAAGAATTGCTGTTTGGTGCACTGGTGGCCATTTCATTCTGCAAGAATTGCTGTTTGGTGCACTGGTGGCCATTTCATTCTGCAAGAATTGCTGTTTGGTGCACTGGTCACCATTTCATTCTGCAAGAATTGCTGTTTGGTGCACTGGTCGCCATTTCATTCTGCAAGAATTGCTGTTTGGTGTGCTGGTGGCCATTTCATTCTGCAAGAATTGCTGTTTGGTGCACTGGTGGCCATTTCATTCTGCAAGAATTGCTGTTTGGTGTACTGGTGGCCATTTCATTCTGCAAGAATTGCTGTTTGGTGCACTGGTGGCCATTTCATTCTGCAAGAATTGCTGTTTGGTGTATTGGTGACGATTTCATTCTGCAAGAATTGCTGTTTGGTGTGCTGGTGGCCATTTCATTCTGCAAGAATTGCTGTTTGGTGCACTGGTGGCCATTTCATTCTGCAAGAATTGCTGTTTGGTGTACTGGTGGCCATTTCATTCTGCAAGAATTGCTGTTTGATGCACTGGTGGCCATTTCATT
This sequence comes from Myxine glutinosa, assembly GCF_964187855.1. Taxonomy (NCBI): domain Eukaryota; kingdom Metazoa; phylum Chordata; class Myxini; order Myxiniformes; family Myxinidae; genus Myxine; species Myxine glutinosa. The sequence goes on along the minus strand of NC_136271.1, from coordinate 25,626,448 downwards.
CTGCAAGAATTGCTGTTTGGTGTACTGGTGGCCATTTCATTCTGCAAGAATTGCTGTTTGGTGTGCTGGTGGCATTTCATTCTGTAAGAATTGCTGTTTGGTGCACTGGTGGCCATTTCATTCTGCAAGAATTGCTGTTTGGTGCACTGGTGGCCATTTCATTCTGCAAGAATTGCTGTTTGGTGTACTGGTGGCCATTTCATTCTGCAAGAATTGCTGTTTGGTGCACTGGTGGCCATTTCATTCTGTAAGAATTGCTGTTTGGTGCACTGGTGGCCATTTCATTCTGCAAGAATTGCTGTTTGGTGCACTGGTGGCCATTTCATTCTGTAAGAATTGCTGTTTGGTGCACTGGTGGCCATTTCATTCTGCAAGAATTGCTGTTTGGTGTACTGGTGGCCATTTCATTCTGCAAGAATTGCTGTTTATTGTACTGGTGGCCATTTCATTCTGTAAGAATTGCTGTTTGGTGTACTGGTGGCCATTTCATTCTGCAAGAATTGCTGTTTATTGTACTGGTGGCCATTTCATTTTGCAAGAATTGCTGTTTGGTGTACTGGTGGCCATTTCATTCTGCAAGAATTGCTGTTTATTGTACTGGTGGCCATTTCATTCTGCAAGAATTGCTGTTTGGTGTACTGGTGGCCATTTCATTCTGCAAGAATTGCTGTTTGGTGTACTGGTGGCCATTTCATTCTGTAAGAATTGCTGTTTGGTGTACTGGTGGCCATTTCATTCTGCAAGAATTGCTGTTTGGTGTACTGGTGGCCATTTCATTCTGCAAGAATTGCTGTTTATTGTACTGGTGGCCATTTCATTCTGTAAGAATTGCTGTTTGGTGTACTGGTGGCCATTTCATTCTGCAAGAATTGCTGTTTATTGTACTGGTGGCCATTTCATTCTGCAAGAATTGCTGTTTGGTGTGCTCGTGGCCATTTCAATCTGCAAGAATTGCTGTTTATTGTACTGGTGGCCATTTCATTCTGTAAGAATTGAAGTTTATTGTACTGGTGGCCATTTCATTCTGTAAGAATTGCTGTTTATTGTACTGGTGGCCATTTCATTCTGTAAGAATTGCTGTTTATTGTACTGGTGGCCATTTCATTCTGTAAGAATTGAAGTTTATTGTACTGGTGGCCATTTCATTCTGTAAGAATTGCTGTTTATTGTACTGGTGGCCATTTCATTCTGTAAGAATTGCTGTTTATTGTACTGGTGGCCATTTCATTCTGCAAGAATTGCTGTTTATTGTACTGGTGGCCATTTCATTCTGCAAGAATTGCTGTTTGGTGTACTGGTGGCCATTTCATTCTGCAAGAATTGCTGTTTGGTGTACTGGTGGCCATTTCATTCTGCAAGAATTGCTGTTTGGTGTACTGGTGGCCATTTCATTCTGCAAGAATTGCTGTTTGGTGTATTGGTGGCCATTTCATTCTGCAAGAATTGCTGTTTGGTGCACTGGTCGCCATTTAATTCTGCAAGAATTGCTGTTTGGTGTACTGGTGGCCATTTCATTCTGCAAGAATTGCTGTTTGGTGCACTGGTGGCCATTTCATTCTGCAAGAATTGCTGTTTGGTGTACTGGTGGCCATTTCATTCTGCAAGAATTGCTGTTTGGTGTACTGGTGGCCATTTCATTCTGCAAGAATTGCTGTTTGGTGCACTGGTGGCCATTTCATTCTGTAAGAATTGCTGTTTGGTGCACTGGTGGCCATTTCATTCTGCAAGAATTGCTGTTTGGTGCACTGGTGGCCATTTCATTCTGCAAGAATTGCTGTTTGGTGTATTGGTGACGATTTCATTCTGCAAGAATTGCTGTTTGATGTGCTGGTGGCATTTCATTCTGTAAGAATTGCTGTTTGGTGCACTGGTGGCCATTTCATTCTGCAAGAATTGCTGTTTGGTGTATTGGTGACGATTTCATTCTGCAAGAATTGCTGTTTGGTGTACTGGTGGCCATTTCATTCTGCAAGAATTGCTGTTTGGTGTATTGGTGGCCATTTCATTCTGCAAGAATTGCTGTTTGGTGCACTGGTCGCCATTTAATTCTGCAAGAATTGCTGTTTGGTGTACTGGTGGCCATTTCATTCTGCAAGAATTGCTGTTTGGTGCACTGGTGGCCATTTCATTCTGCAAGAATTGCTGTTTGGTGTACTGGTGGCCATTTCATTCTGCAAGAATTGCTGTTTGGTGTGCTGGTGGCATTTCATTCTGTAAGAATTGCTGTTTGGTGCACTGGTGGCCATTTCATTCTGCAAGAATTGCTGTTTGGTGCACTGGTGGCCATTTCATTCTGCAAGAATTGCTGTTTGGTGTATTGGTGACGATTTCATTCTGCAAGAATTGCTGTTTGGTGTACTGGTGGCCATTTCATTCTGGAAGAATTGCTGTTTGGTGTACTGGTGGCCATTTCATTCTGCAAGAATTGCTGTTTGGTGTACTGGTGGCCATTTCATTCTGCAAGAATTGCTGTTTGGTGTACTGGTGGCCATTTCATTCTGTAAGAATTGCGGTTTATTGTACTTGTGACCATTTCATTCTGCAAGAATTGCTGTTTGGTGCACTGGTGCCCATTTCATTCTGCAAGAATTGCTGTTTGGTGCACTGGTGGCCATTTCATTCTGCAAGAATTGCTGTTTGGTGCACTGGTGGCCATTTCATTCTGTAAGAATTGCTGTTTGGTGCACTGGTGGCCATTTCATTCTGCAAGAATTGCTGTTTGGTGCACTGGTGGCCATTTCATTCTGCAAGAATTGCTGTTTGGTGCACTGGTCGCCATTTCATTCTGCAAGAATTGCTGTTTGGTGCACTGGTGGCCATTTCATTCTGCAAGAATTGCTGTTTGGTGCACTGGTGGCCATTTCATTCTGTAAGAATTGCTGTTTGGTGCACTGGTGGCCATTTCATTCTGCAAGAATTGCTGTTTGGTGCACTGGTGGCCATTTCATTCTGCAAGAATTGCTGTTTGGTGCACTGGTCACCATTTCATTCTGCAAGAATTGCTGTTTGGTGCACTGGTCGCCATTTCATTCTGCAAGAATTGCTGTTTGGTGTGCTGGTGGCCATTTCATTCTGCAAGAATTGCTGTTTGGTGCACTGGTGGCCATTTCATTCTGCAAGAATTGCTGTTTGGTGTACTGGTGGCCATTTCATTCTGCAAGAATTGCTGTTTGGTGCACTGGTGGCCATTTCATTCTGCAAGAATTGCTGTTTGGTGTATTGGTGACGATTTCATTCTGCAAGAATTGCTGTTTGGTGTGCTGGTGGCCATTTCATTCTGCAAGAATTGCTGTTTGGTGCACTGGTGGCCATTTCATTCTGCAAGAATTGCTGTTTGGTGTACTGGTGGCCATTTCATTCTGCAAGAATTGCTGTTTGATGCACTGGTGGCCATTTCATTCTGCAAGAATTGCTGTTTGGTGTACTGGTGGCCATTTCATTCTGCAAGAATTGCTGTTTGGTGTGCTGGTGGCATTTCATTCTGTAAGAATTGCTGTTTGGTGCACTGGTGGCCATTTCATTCTGCAAGAATTGCTGTTTGGTGCACTGGTGGCCATTTCATTCTGCAAGAATTGCTGTTTGGTGTACTGGTGGCCATTTCATTCTGCAAGAATTGCTGTTTGGTGCACTGGTGGCCATTTCATTCTGTAAGAATTGCTGTTTGGTGCACTGGTGGCCATTTCATTCTGCAAGAATTGCTGTTTGGTGCACTGGTGGCCATTTCATTCTGTAAGAATTGCTGTTTGGTGCACTGGTGGCCATTTCATTCTGCAAGAATTGCTGTTTGGTGCACTGGTGGCCATTTCATTCTGCAAGAATTGCTGTTTGGTGCACTGGTCGCCATTTCATTCTGCAAGAATTGCTGTTTGGTGCACTGGTCGCCATTTCATTCTGCAAGAATTGCTGTTTGGTGTGCTGGTGGCCATTTCATTCTGCAAGAATTGCTGTTTGGTGCACTGGTGGCCATTTCATTCTGCAGGAATTGCTGTTTGGTGTACTGGTGGCCATTTCATTCTGCAAGAATTGCTGTTTGGTGCACTGGTGGCCATTTCATTCTGCAAGAATTGCTGTTTGGTGTACTGTTGGCCATTTCATTCTGCAAGAATTGCTGTTTGGTGTACTGGTGGCCATTTCATTTTGCAAGAATTGCTGTTTGGTGTACTGGTGGCCATTTCATTCTGCAAGAATTGCTGTTTGGTGTGCTAGTGGCCATTTCATTCTGTAAGAATTGCTGTTTGGTGTACTGGTGGCCATTTCATTCTGCAAGAATTGCTGTTTGGTGCACTGGTGGCCATTTCATTCTGTAAGAATTGCTGTTTGGTGTACTGGTGGCCATTTCATTCTGCAAGAATTGCTGTTTGGTGCACTGGTGGCCATTTCATTCTGCAAGAATTGCTGTTTGGTGCACTGGTGGCCATTTCATTCTGCAAGAATTGCTGTTTGGTGTGCTAGTGGCCATTTCATTCTGCAAGAATTGCTGTTTGGTGTACTGGTGGCCATTTCATTCTGCAAGAATTGCTGTTTGGTGTGCTAGTGGCCATTTCATTCTGCAAGAATTGCTGTTTGGTGTGCTGGTGGCCATTTCATTCTGCAAGAATTGCTGTTTGGTGTACTGGTGGCCATTTCATTCTGCAAGAATTGCTGTTTGGTGTGCTAGTGGCCATTTCATTCTGCAAGAATTGCTGTTTGGTGTACTGGTGGCCATTTCATTCTGCAAGAATTGCTGTTGGGTGTGCTAGTGGCCATTTCATTCTGCAAGAATTGCTGTTTGGTGTACTGGTGGCCATTTCATTCTGCAAGAATTGCTGTTTGGTGTGCTAGTGGCCATTTCATTCTGTAAGAATTGCTGTTTGGTGTACTGGTGGCCATTTCATTCTGCAAGAATTGCTGTTTGGTGTACTGGTGGCCATTTCATTCTGCAAGAATTGCTGTTTGGTGTGCTGGTGGCCATTTCATTCTGCAAGAATTGCTGTTTGGTGTGCTGGTGGCCATTTCATTCTGTAAGAATTGCTGTTTGGTGTACTGGTGGCCATTTCATTCTGCAAGAATTGCTGTTTGTTGCACTGGTGGCCATTTCATTCTGCAAGAATTGCTGTTGGGTGTGCTAGTGGCCATTTCATTCTGTAAGAATTGCTGTTTGGTGTACTGGTGGCCATTTCATTCTGCAAGAATTGCTGTTTGGTGTACTGGTGGCCATTTCATTCTGCAAGAATTGCTGTTTGGTGTACTGGTGGCCATTTCATTCTGCAAGAATTGCTGTTTGGTGTGCTAGTGGCCATTTCATTCTGCAAGAATTGCTGTTTGGTGTACTGGTGGCCATTTCATTCTGCAAGAATTGCTGTTTGGTGTACTGGTGGCCATTTCATTCTGTAAGAATTGCTGTTTGGTGTACTGGTGGCCATTTCATTCTGCAAGAATTGCTGTTTGGTGTACTGGTGGCCATTTCATTCTGCAAGAATTGCTGTTTGGTGTACTGGTGGCCATTTCATTCTGCAAGAATTGCTGTTTGGTGTGCTAGTGGCCATTTCATTCTGCAAGAATTGCTGTTTGGTGTACTGGTGGCCATTTCATTCTGCAAGAATTGCTGTTTGGTGTACTAGTGGCCATTTCATTCTGTAAGAATTGCTCTTTGGTGTGCTAGTGGCCATTTCATTCTGTAAGAATTGCTGTTTGGTGTGCTGGTGGCCATTTCATTCTGTAAGAATTGCTGTTTGCTGTACTGGTGGCCGTTTCATTCTGCAAGAATTGCTGTTTGGTGTACTGGTGGCCATTTCATTCTGCAAGAATTGCTGTTTGGTGTATTGGTGGCCATTTCATTCTGCAAGAATTGCTGTTTGGTGTGCTGGTGGCCATTTCATTCTGCAAGAATTGCTGTTTGGTGCACTGGTGGCCATTTCATTCTGCAAGAATTGCTGTTTGGTGCACTGGTGGCCATTTCATTCTGCAAGAATTGCTGTTTGGTGTACTGGTGGCCATTTCATTCTGCAAGAATTGCTGTTTGGTGTGCTGGTGGCATTTCATTCTGTAAGAATTGCTGTTTGGTGCACTGGTGGCCATTTCATTCTGCAAGAATTGCTGTTTGGTGCACTGGTGGCCATTTCATTCTGCAAGAATTGCTGTTTGGTGTATTGGTGACGATTTCATTCTGCAAGAATTGCTGTTTGGTGTACTGGTGGCCATTTCATTCTGTAAGAATTGCTGTTTGGTGTACTGGTGGCCATTTCATTCTGTAAGAATTGCTGTTTATTGTACTTGTGACCATTTCATTCTGCAAGAATTGCTGTTTGGTGTACTGGTCGCCATTTCATTCTGCAAGAATTGCTGTTTGGTGTACTGGTGGCCATTTCATTCTGTAAGAATTGCTGTTTGGTGTACTGGTGGCCATTTCATTCTGTAAGAATTGCTGTTTGGTGCACTGGTGGCCATTTCATTCTGTAAGAATTGCTGTTTATTGTACTGGTGGCCATTTCATTCTGTAAGAATTGCTGTTTGGTGTACTGGTGGCCATTTCATTCTGTAAGAATTGCTGTTTATTGTACTGGTGGCCATTTCATTCTGTAAGAATTGCTGTTTGGTGCACTGGTGGCCATTTCATTCTGTAAGAATTGCTGTTTGGTGTACTGGTGGCCATTTCATTCTGTAAGAATTGCTGTTTGGTGTACTGGTGGCCATTTCATTCTGTAAGAATTGCTGTTTATTGTACTGGTGGCCATTTCATTCTGCAAGAATTGCTGTTTATTGTACTGGTGGCCATTTCATTCTGCAAGAATTGCTGTTTGGTGTACTGGTGGCCATTTCATTCTGTAAGAATTGCTGTTTGGTGTACTGGTGGCCATTTCATTCTGCAAGAATTGCTGTTTGGTGTACTGGTGGCCATTTCATTCTGCAAGAATTGCTGTTTATTGTACTGGTGGCCATTTCATTCTGCAAGAATTGCTGTTTATTGTACTGGTGGCCATTTCATTCTGCAAGAATTGCTGTTTGGTGTACTGGTGGCCATTTCATTCTGCAAGAATTGCTGTTTGGTGTACTGGTGGCCATTTCATTCTGCAAGAATTGCTGTTTGGTGTACTGGTGGCCATTTCATTCTGTAAGAATTGCTGTTTGGTGTACTGGTGGCCATTTCATTCTGCAAGAATTGCTGTTTGGTGTACTGGTGGCCATTTCATTCTGCAAGAATTGCTGTTTATTGTACTGGTGGCCATTTCATTCTGTAAGAATTGCTGTTTGGTGTACTGGTGGCCATTTCATTCTGCAAGAATTGCTGTTTATTGTACTGGTGGCCATTTCATTCTGCAAGAATTGCTGTTTGGTGTACTGGTGGCCATTTCATTCTGCAAGAATTGCTGTTTATTGTACTGGTGGCCATTTCATTCTGCAAGAATTGCTGTTTGGTGTACTGGTGGCCATTTCATTCTGCAAGAATTGCTGTTTGGTGTACTGGTGGCCATTTCATTCTGTAAGAATTGCTGTTTGGTGTACTGGTGGCCATTTCATTCTGCAAGAATTGCTGTTTGGTGTACTGGTGGCCATTTCATTCTGCAAGAATTGCTGTTTGGTGTACTGGTGGCCATTTCATTCTGCAAGAATTGCTGTTTGGTGTACTGGTGGCCATTTCATTCTGCAAGAATTGCTGTTTATTGTACTGGTGGCCTTTTCATTCTGTAAGAATTGCTGTTTGGTGTACTGGTGGCCATTTCATTCTGCAAGAATTGCTGTTTATTGTACTGGTGGCCATTTCATTCTGCAAGAATTGCTGTTTGGTGTGCTCGTGGCCATTTCATTCTGCAAGAATTGCTGTTTATTGTACTGGTGGCCATTTCATTCTGTAAGAATTGCTGTTTGGTGTACTGGTGGCCATTTCATTCTGTAAGAATTGCTGTTTGGTGTACTGCTGGCCATTTCATTCTGCAAGAATTGCTGTTTATTGTACTGGTGGCCATTTCATTCTGCAAGAATTGCTGTTTGGTGTGCTCGTGGCCATTTCATTCTGTAAGAATTGAAGTTTATTGTACTGGTGGCCATTTCATTCTGTAAGAATTGCTGTTTATTGTACTGGTGGCCATTTCATTCTGTAAGAATTGCTGTTTATTGTACTGGTGGCCATTTCATTCTGTAAGAATTGAAGTTTATTGTACTGGTGGCCATTTCATTCTGCAAGAATTGCTGTTTATTGTACTGGTGGCCATTTCATTCTGCAAGAATTGCTGTTTGGTGTACTGGTGGCCATTTCATTCTGCAAGAATTGCTGTTTATTGTACTGGTGGCCGTTTCATTCTGTAAGAATTGCTGTTTGGTGTACTGGTGGCCATTTCATTCTGCAAGAATTGCTGTTTATTGTACTGGTGGCCGTTTCATTCTGTAAGAATTGAAGTTTATTGTACTGGTGGCCATTTCATTCTGCAAGAATTGCTGTTTATTGTACTGGTGGCCATTTCATTCTGCAAGAATTGCTGTTTGGTGTACTGGTGGCCATTTCATTCTGCAAGAATTGCTGTTTATTGTACTGGTGGCCATTTCATTCTGTAAGAATTGCTGTTTGGTGTACTGGTGGCCATTTCATTCTGCAAGAATTGCTGTTTATTGTACTGGTGGCCGTTTCATTCTGCAAGAATTGCTGTTTGGTGTACTGGTGGCCATTTCATTCTGCAAGAATTGCTGTTTGGTGTACTGGTGGCCATTTCATTCTGCAAGAATTGCTGTTTATTGTACTGGTGGCCATTTCATTCTGCAAGAATTGCTGTTTGGTGCACTGGTGGCCATTTCATTCTGTAAGAATTGAAGTTTATTGTACTGGTGGCCATTTCATTCTGTAAGAATTGCTGTTTATTGTACTGGTGGCCATTTCATTCTGTAAGAATTGCTGTTTATTGTACTGGTGTCCATTTCATTCTGTAAGAATTGCTGTTTATTGTACTGGTGGCCATTTCATTCTGTAAGAATTGCTGTTTGGTGCACTGGTGGCCATTTCATTCTGTAAGAATTGCTGTTTGTTGCACTGGTGGCCATTTCATTCTGCAAGAATAGCTGTTTGGTGTGCTAGTGGCCATTTCATTCTGTAAGAATTGCTGTTTGGTGCACTGGTGGCCATTTCATTCTGTAAGAATTGCTGTTTGGTGCACTGGTGGCCATTTCATTCTGCAAGAATTGCTGTTTGGTGTGCTAGTGGCCATTTCATTCTGCAAGAATTGCTGTTTGGTGTACTGGTGGCCATTTCATTCTGCAAGAATTGCTGTTTATTGTACTGGTGGCCATTTCATTCTGTAAGAATTGCTGTTTATTGTACTGGTGGCCATTTCATTCTGTAAGAATTGCTGTTTATTGTACTGGTGGCCATTTCATTCTGTAAGAATTGCTGTTTATTGTACTGGTGGCCATTTCATTCTGTAAGAATTGCCGTTTTTGTGTACTGGTGGCCATTTCATTCTGTAAGAATTGCTGTTTGGTGTACTGGTGGCCATTTCATTCTGTAAGAATTGCCGTTTGGTGTGCTGGTGGCCATTTCATTCTGTAAGAATTGCTGTTTGGTGTACTGGTGGCCATTTCATTCTGCAAGAATTGCTGCTTGGTGTACTGGTGGCCATTTCATTCTGCAAGAATTGCCGTTTTTGTGTACTGGTGGCCATTTCATTCTGCAAGAATTGCTGTTTGGTGTGCTGGTGGCCATTTCATTCTGTAAGAATTGCTGTTTGGTGTACTGGTGGCCATTTCATTCTGCAAGAATTGCTGTTTGGTGTACTGGTGGCCATTTCATTCTGCAAGAATTGCTGTTTGGTGTGCTGGTGGCCATTTCATTCTGTAAGAATTGCTGTTTGGTGTACTGGTGGCCATTTCATTCTGCAAGAATTGCTGTTTGGTGTGCTGGTGGCCATTTCATTCTGTAAGAATTGCTGTTTGGTGTACTGGTGGCCATTTCATTCTGTAAGAATTGCTGTTTGGTGTACTGGTGGCCATTTCATTCTGTAAGAATTGCTGTTTGGTGCACTGGTGGCCATTTCATTCTGCAAGAATTGCTGTTTGGTGCACTGTTGGCCATTTCATTCTGTAAGAATTGCTGTTTTTGTGTCCTGGTGGCCATTTCATTCTGCAAGAATTGCTGTTTGGTGTACTGGTGGCCATTTCATTCTGCAAGAATTGCTGATTGGTGCACTGGTGGCCATTTCATTCTGCAAGAATTGCTGTTTGGTGTACTGGTGGCCATTTCATTCTGTAAGAATTGCTGTTTGGTGTACTGGTGGCCATTTCATTCTGCAAGAATTGCTGTTTGGTGTACTGGTGGCCATTTCATTCTGTAAGAATTGCTGTTTGGTGTACTGGTGGCCATTTCATTCTGCAAGAATTGCTGTTTGGTACACTGGTGGCCATTTCATTCTGCAAGAATTGCTGTTTGGTGTACTGGTGGCCATTTCATTCTGTAAGAATTGCTGTTTGGTGTACTGGTGGCCATTTCATTCTGTAAGAATTGCTGTTTGGTGCACTGGTGGCCATTTCATTCTGTAAGAATTGCTGTTTATTGTACTGGTGGCCATTTCATTCTGTAAGAATTGCTGTTTGGTGTACTGGTGGCCATTTCATTCTGTAAGAATTGCTGTTTGGTGTACTGGTGGCCATTTCATTCTGTAAGAATTGCTGTTTGGTGTACTGGTGGCCATTTCATTCTGCAAGAATTGCTGTTTGGTGTACTGGTGGCCATTTCATTCTGTAAGAATTGCTGTTTGGTGTACTGGTGGCCATTTCATTCTGTAAGAATTGCTGTTTATTGTACTGGTGGCCATTTCATTCTGCAAGAATTGCTGTTTATTGTACTGGTGGCCATTTCATTCTGCAAGAATTGCTGTTTGGTGTACTGGTGGCCATTTTATTCTGCAAGAATTGCTGTTTATTGTACTGGTGGCCATTTCATTCTGCAAGAATTGCTGTTTGGTGTACTGGTGGCCATTTCATTCTGCAAGAATTGCTGTTTGGTGTACTGGTGGCCATTTCATTCTGCAAGAATTGCTGTTTGGTGTACTGGTGGCCATTTCATTCTGCAAGAATTGCTGTTTGGTGTACTGGTGGCCATTTCATTCTGTAAGAATTGCTGTTTGGTGTACTGGTGGCCATTTCATTCTGCAAGAATTGCTGTTTATTGTACTGGTGGCCATTTCATTCTGCAAGAATTGCTGTTTGGTGTACTGGTGGCCATTTCATTCTGCAAGAATTGCTGTTTGGTGTACTGGTGGCCATTTCATTCTGCAAGAATTGCTGTTTGGTGTACTGGTGGCCATTTCATTCTGCAAGAATTGCTGTTTGGTGTGCTGGTGGCCATTTCATTCTGTAAGAATTGCTGTTTGGTGTACTGGTGGCCATTTCATTCTGCAAGAATTGCTGTTTGGTGTACTGGTGGCCATTTCATTCTGTAAGAATTGCTGTTTGGTGTACTGGTGGCCATTTCATTCTGCAAGAATTGCTGTTTGGTGTACTGGTGGCCATTTCATTCTGTAAGAATTGCTGTTTGGTGTACTGGTGGCCATTTCATTCTGCAAGAATTGCTGTTTGGTGTGCTGGTGGCCATTTCATTCTGTAAGAATTGCTGTTTGGTGTACTGGTGGCCATTTCATTCTGTAAGAATTGCTGTTTGGTGTACTGGTGGCCATTTCATTCTGTAAGAATTGCTGTTTGGTGTACTGGTGGCCATTTCATTCTGCAAGAATTGCTGTTTGGTGTACTGGTGGCCATTTCATTCTGCAAGAATTGCTGTTTGGTGCACTGTTGGCCATTTCATTCTGTAAGAATTGCTGTTTTTGTGTCCTGGTGGCCATTTCATTCTGCAAGAATTGCTGTTTGGTGTACTGGTGGCCATTTCATTCTGCAAGAATTGCTGTTTGGTGCACTGGTGGCCATTTCATTCTGCAAGAATTGCTGTTTGGTGTGCTAGTGGCCATTTCATTCTGTAAGAATTGCTGTTTATTGTACTGGTGGCCATTTCATTCTGTAAGAATTGCTGTTTGGTGTACTGGTGGCCATTTCATTCTGCAAGAATTGCTGTTTGGTGTACTGGTGGCCATTTCATTCTGTAAGAATTGCTGTTTGGTGTACTGGTGGCCATTTCATTCTGCAAGAATTGCTGTTTGGTACACTGGTGGCCATTTCATTCTGCAAGAATTGCTGTTTGGTGTACTGGTGGCCATTTCATTCTGTAAGAATTGCTGTTTGGTGTACTGGTGGCCATTTCATTCTGTAAGAATTGCTGTTTGGTGCACTGGTGGCCATTTCATTCTGTAAGAATTGCTGTTTATTGTACTGGTGGCCATTTCATTCTGTAAGAATTGCTGTTTGGTGTACTGGTGGCCATTTCATTCTGTAAGAATTGCTGTTTGGTGTACTGGTGGCCATTTCATTCTGTAAGAATTGCTGTTTGGTGTACTGGTGGCCATTTCATTCTGCAAGAATTGCTGTTTGGTGTACTGGTGGCCATTTCATTCTGTAAGAATTGCTGTTTGGTGTACTGGTGGCCATTTCATTCTGTAAGAATTGCTGTTTATTGTACTGGTGGCCATTTCATTCTGCAAGAATTGCTGTTTATTGTACTGGTGGCCATTTCATTCTGCAAGAATTGCTGTTTGGTGTACTGGTGGCCATTTCATTCTGCAAGAATTGCTGTTTATTGTACTGGTGGCCATTTCATTCTGCAAGAATTGCTGTTTGGTGTACTGGTGGCCATTTCATTCTGCAAGAATTGCTGTTTGGTGTACTGGTGGCCATTTCATTCTGCAAGAATTGCTGTTTGGTGTACTGGTGGCCATTTCATTCTGCAAGAATTGCTGTTTGGTGTACTGGTGGCCATTTCATTCTGTAAGAATTGCTGTTTGGTGTACTGGTGGCCATTTCATTCTGCAAGAATTGCTGTTTGGTGTACTGGTGGCCATTTCATTCTGCAAGAATTGCTGTTTATTGTACTGGTGGCCATTTCATTCTGTAAGAATTGCTGTTTGGTGTACTGGTGGCCATTTCATTCTGCAAGAATTGCTGTTTATTGTACTGGTGGCCATTTCATTCTGCAAGAATTGCTGTTTGGTGTGCTCGTGGCCATTTCATTCTGCAAGAATTGCTGTTTATTGTACTGGTGGCCATTTCATTCTGTAAGAATTGAAGTTTATTGTACTGGTGGCCATTTCATTCTGTAAGAATTGCTGTTTATTGTACTGGTGGCCATTTCATTCTGTAAGAATTGAAGTTTATTGTACTGGTGTCCATTTCATTCTGTAAGAATTGCTGTTTATTGTACTGGTGGCCATTTCATTCTGCAAGAATTGCTGTTTGGTGTACTGGTGGCCATTTCATTCTGCAAGAATTGCTGTTTGGTGTACTGGTGGCCATTTCATTCTGTAAGAATTGCTGTTTATTGTACTTGTGACCATTTCATTCTGCAAGAATTGCTGTTTGGTGTACTGGTCGCCATTTCATTCTTCAAGAGTTGCTGTTTGGTGTACTGGTGGCCATTTCATTCTGTAAGAATTGCTGTTTGGTGTACTGGTGGCCATTTCATTCTGCAAGAATTGCTGTTTGGTGTACTCGTGGCCATTTCATTCTGCAAGAATTGCTGTTTGGTGTACTGGTGGCCATTTAATTCTGCAAGAATTGCTGTTTGGTGTACTGGTGGCCATTTCATTCTGCAAGAATTGCTGTTTGGTGTGCTAGTGGCCATTTCATTCTTCAAGAATTGCTGTTTGGTGTACTGGTGGCCATTTCATTCTGTAAGAATTGCTGTTTGGTGTACTGGTGGCCATTTCATTCTGCAAGAATTGCTGTTTGGTGTACTCGTGGCCATTTCATTCTGCAAGAATTGCTGTTTGGTGTCCTGGTGGCCATTTCATTCTGCAAGAATTGCTGTTTGGTGCACTGGTGGCCATTTCATTCTGCAAGAATTGCTGTTTGGTGCACTGGTGGCCATTTCATTCTGCAAGAATTGCTGTTTGGTGTCCTGGTGGCCATTTCATTCTGCAAGAATTGCTGTTTGGTGCACTGGTGGCCATTTCATTCTGCAAGAATTGCTGTTTGGTGTACTGGTGGCCATTTCATTCTGCAAGAATTGCTGTTTGGTGTCCTGGTGGCCATTTCATTCTGCAAGAATTGCTGTTTGGTGCACTGGTGGCCATTTCATTCTGCAAGAATTGCTGTTTGGTGTCCTGGTGGGCATTTCATTCTGCAAGAATTGCTGTTTGGTGCACTGGTGGCCATTTCATTCTGCAAGAATTGCTGTTTGGTGTCCTGGTGGCCATTTCATTCTGTAAGAATTGCTGTTTGGTGTACTGGTGGCCATTTCATTCTGTAAGAATTGCTGTTTGGTGCACTGGTGGCCATTTCATTCTGCAAGAATTGCTGTTTGGTGTCCTGGTGGCCATTTCATTCTGCAAGAATTGCTGTTTGGTGTGCTAGTGGCCATTTCATTCTTCAAGAATTGCTGTTTGGTGTACTGGTGGCCATTTCATTCTGTAAGAATTGCTGTTTGGTGTACTGGTGGCCATTTCATTCTGCAAGAATTGCTGTTTGGTGTCCTGGTGGCCATTTCATTCTGTAAGAATTGCTGTTTGGTGTACTGGTGGCCATTTCATTCTGTAAGAATTGCTGTTTGGTGCACTGGTGGCCATTTCATTCTGCAAGAATTGCTGTTTGGTGTCCTGGTGGCCATTTCATTCTGCAGGAATTGCTGTTTGCTGTGCTGTAAATCGGCAAAGAATTATTGGCCCAATATTTTTCTTCGAAACAGTAAACTCAGAACGTAACGTCAGCATAATCCACGAGTTTCTTGGACACTGTACAGAAGACAAAGATGGTGCCTCTTGGTGACCGTGTCGTGTCCAAGTCATTATGGCCACCTCGATCCCCAGATCTTACGTCACCAGATTTCTTTTTGTGAGGATATTTGAAGGATATATAAAATTATTTATTTCAATTAACACTTATTATCCCCACACCTTTTTGTCAAAAAAACAACAACGGGGAGATGTTGTGATTGGCTTTGTCCGTCTATCCGTCCATCATGCTATCTCCTCCTAAACGGTTGTGCAGAAATTCAAGAAAGTCGGTAGTTATGATCAGCATATGGCAAGAAGGTGCCAGAGCAGTATCATTTTTGCCACCACCCCTTGGGGCAGGGTTAATTACTAAAAAATGCAATTGTGGGCACGTTTTTAAACATTTTTGAATGAAACTTTGTATGTGCAATCCACATTGGGGGGTGCATGAAATATGTAACGATTTATTTATTTATTTGACCCCCATTTCATGCCACAGGGGTGGAGTCTTAAGAACAGAGGGGTAAAAACGAGGGAAAAATTAACGCAAACTTTGATATTGGGTCATTCCTGGTTGAACCTTTTTCCATCTTTCAACTTTGCTTTAAGTGGGAATTTGCGATGGTGGGCCATCGACCCCGTTGTAGTTGTTTTTAGAGAGGGCTTGTAATCAATGACAGACACCTAGTGTAAAGGACAAACAAAAGGACGGATAGACCGTTCTATTGGTGGCCGTGGACAAATGCTTTATAGACTTCTCGAGCTCTTCTATTTTCATTTGCGACCACGTTCCTTCACCATTTTGAATTCTCTTCCAGCAAGAGTCACGGCCGATCATGAATAATTCCTATTGATGGCCTGCTTCTTGGGTGGAAGCCACATGTGGAATGTTTGTCCTTTGATCATGATATTTTCCACTTTGTTAGACATCATGAAAAAAATTGCATTCCTGTTTTATTGTAAACAAAGCAGCTTTGGGGGGGATCACCTGGTTTGTAGCGTGCTTGTCTATGAGCTATCTAGTCCTGGGGACAAACCAACTTTCTGTTGGTCATCAATGCCTTAATTATGCCTTATTTATGTTGTGATAAGTTTTTCATTATTATTACTGTTTGTGGTATTTGTATTAATTCTAATAATACCTAAGTCTATTGTTCTTTTTATCATATATTTTACTGCTCTGAATGAGATAACCACGTACTATGGTAGCTTTGTCCTGAGGATGCTGCACTGGTATCCCAGAGGGTGCAGCTTTATATCTGGCTGAAAGCACCAAGATTAAGGATTTGGATTCTAAACTTCTGGAAACCGTTCGTTTGTCTCAGAGGAATTATCATTGTTGGTTTTCTGGTAGAGACCTGCTGCCCCATTTATAACCTTCAGTTAGGGGGTTAATCTGCCTCCTCTGATGGGCAGGTGCACATGTGAATCCAATCCAGCCCTTTTGTTTTGCAAGATCTTTGGCTTGTAGTGGAGCTTACACACACACACACACACACACACACACACACACACACACACACACATCTTTTGTGTGTGTGTGTGTGTGTGTGTGTGTGTGTGTGTGTGTAATGTTACCGATAGACTCCTAAACGGAGAGGCTTACATGCTTTATATTTGGCATAGACATGCCCATTGAGCCTGGGACGAACATGGCCGAACTCAAAATATTTGACGATCCATATTTTTTATTCATATTTACCTCAGCGCATTTCAGCGCACGGAATCAACGGAATCAGAGCAGGTGGGCGCTGATTCGCTCAGAGCGATCACGTGATGACGCTATGACGCTATGAACGCTATGACGCTATGAAAAAAAAAATCGCTATGACGCTATGAAACGCTATGACGCTACGAACGCTATGAACGATATGACGCTATGACGCTATGAAAAGCTATGAACGCTATGAACGCTATGACGCTATGACGCTATGACGCTATGAAACGCTATGACGCTATGAACGATATGACGCTATGAAAAAAAAAATCGCTATGACGCTATGAAACGCTATGAACGATATGACGCTATGAAAAAAAAAATCGCTATGACGCTATGAAACGCTATGACGCTATGAACGATATGAACGATATGAACGCTATGAACGATATGACGCTATGACGCTATGAAAAAAAAAATCGCTATGACGCTATGAAACGCTATGACGCTATGAACGATATGACGCTATGACGCTATGAAACGCTATGAACGCTATGACGCTATGAACGCTATGAACGATATGACGATATGACGCTATGAACGCTATGAACGATATGACGCTATGACGCTATGAAAAAAAAAATCGCTATGACGCTATGAACGCTATGAACGATATGACGCTATGACGCTATGAAACGCTATGAACGCAATGAACGATATGATGCTATGACGCTATGAAAAAAAAAATCGCTATGACGCTATGAAACGCTATGACGCTATGAACGATATGAACGCTATGACGATATGAACGCTATGAACGATATGACGCTATGACGCTATGAAAAAAAAAATCGCTATGACGCTATGAAACGCTATGAACGCTATGACGCTATGAACTCTATGAACGATATGACGCTATGAAAAAAAAAATCGCTATGACGCTATGAACGATATGAACGCTATGACGATATGACGCGATGAAAAAAAAAATCGCTATGACGCTATGAAACGCTATGAACGCTATGACGCTATGAACGCTATGACACTATGAACGATATGACGCTATGAAACGCGATGAACGCTATGACGCTATGAACGCTATGACGCTATGAACGATATGACGCTATGAAACGCTATGACGCTATGACGCTATGAACGATATGAACGATATGAACGCTATGAACGATATGACGCTATGATGCTATGACGCTATGAAACACTATGAACGCTGTGAACGCTATGAACGATATGACGCTATGAACGATATGACGCTATGAACGCTATGACGCTATGAACGCTATGACGCTATGAACGCTATGACGCTATGAACGCTATGAACGATATGACGCTATGAATGCTATGAACGATATGACGCTATGAACGCTATGACGCTATGAATGCTATGAACGATATGACGCTATGAACGCTATGAACGCTATGAACGATATGACGCTATGAACGATATGACGCTATGAACGCTATGAACGATATGACGCTATGAACGATATGACGCTATGAACGCTATGACGCTATGAACGATATGACGCTATGAACGATATGACGCTATGAACGCTATGAACGCTATGAACGATATGACGCTATGACGCTATGACGCTATGAACGCTATGACGCTATGAACGCTATGACGCTATGAACGATATGACGCTATGAACGATATGATGCTATGAACGCTATGACGCTATGAACGCTATGAATGCTATGAACGATATGACGCTTTGAACGCTATGACGCTATGAACGCTATGAACGATATGACGCTATGAACGCTATGAACGATATGACGCTATGAACGATATGACGCTATGAACGCTATGACGATAGGACGCTATGAACGATATGACGCTATGAACGCTATGAACGCTATGACGCTATGAACGATATGACGCTATGAACGCTATGAACGCTATGACGATATGACGCTATGACGCTATGAACGCTATGAACGATATGACGCTTTGAACGCTATGACGCTATGAACGCTATGAACGCTATGAACGATATGACGCTATGAACGCTATGAACGCTATGACGCTATGAACGATATGACGCTATGAACGATATGAACGATATGACGCTATGAACAATATGAACGCTATGAACGCTATGAACAATATGAACGCTATGAACGCTATGAACGATATGACGCTTTGAACGCTATGAACGCTATGAACGCTATGAACGATATGACGCTTTGAACGCTATGACGCTATGAATGCTATGAACGCTATGACGCTATGAACGCTATGAACGATATGACGCTTTGAACGCTATGACGCTATGAACGCTATGAACGATATGACGCTATGAACGCTATGAACGCTATGAACGATATGACGCTATGAACGATATGACGCTATGAACGATATGAACGCTATGAACGATATGACGCTATGAACGCTATGAACGATATGACGCTATGAACGCTATGAACGATATGACGCTATGAACGCTATGAACGCTATGAACGATATGACACTATGAACGATATGACGCTATGAACGATATGACGCTATGAACGATATGACGCTATGAACGCTATGAACGATATGACGCTATGAACGCTATGAACGATATGACGATATGACGCTATGAACGCTATGAACGCTATGACGCTATGAACGCTATGAACGATATGACGCTATGAACGCTATGAACGATATGACGCTATGAACGATATGATGCTATGAACGCTATGAACGATATGACGCTATGACGTTATGACGCTATGACGCTATGAAAAAAAAAATCGCTATGACGCTATGAAACGCTATGAACGCTATGAAACGCTATGAACGCTATGAACGATATGACGCTATGACGCTATGAAAAAAAAAATCGCTATGCCGCTATGAAACGCTATGACGCTATGAACGATATGAACGATATGACGCTATGACACTATGAAAAAAAAAATCGCTATGAAACGCTGTGACGCTATGAACGCTATGAACGATATGACGCTATGACGCTATGAACGCTATGAACGATATGACGCTATGAAAAAAAAAATCGCTATGACGCTATGAAACGCTATGACGCTATGAACGATATGAACGCTATGACGCTATGACGCTATGACGCGATGAAAAAAAAAATCGCTCGCTTTACCAAGGGGCTCCCTCTCCCCCCGTTCCCCTCCCCTCCCCTTCCCCCTCCCCCTCCCCTCCCCCGCCCGGCAATGCCGGGTACTTCTGCTAGTATATCATGATATGTATACAGACTTGGCATTTAATATGGAATATTTTTTTTGTGGGGGTGAACTTACTTTTCAGGATGACTTAGAACCAAAAGTTCATTGGAATTATGTTGAAATTATTCTAGATTTTGTTAACGTGACCTTTAAAAGAAACAAAAACCACATTTGACATTTCGAAACAAATAAATTGATCCTTGAAAGTGATGTAAACTGATATCGAACTCAATTCACGGACAGTACTGTGTTAAACTTATGTGCGTTTTCCAGAAGTATCTCTTTATTTTGCACATTAGCCAAAATTTTTTTTAACAAAAACAAAAGTTAAATTACGACTGGGATTACGGACAGTAAAATTACAGTTCAGTACTTCGTGTAACCCCCACGAGCATTCAGGACAGCACGTACACGTTTAGGCATGCTGTTCACGAGCAGGAATCGCTTGCCATGCAGTTACAATAGCCTGCTGCAATTCATGCACATAGGTCGGCTGCTGGTCCAAGCTGTCGATTTGACGCGTTAATTCTGCCCACAAGTTCTCTATCGGATTCATATCCGGGGACATGGCAGGCCACTCCATATGCTCTACACCACAGTCAGCAAGAAAGTGTTTGGATCATGCGAGCACGATGAGGCCGTGCATTGTCATCTTGGAAGACAAAGTTTCCTCGAAAGGCTGCATGAACAAATGGAAGCAATGTTTCTTCCAGAATGGCCCTGTGCTTGAACGGGTTCAGGTTTCCATTCAGAACAACCAGGTCAGTTTTGCCCCCTGCATGAAAAGCAGCCCAAACGGTCACCCCACCACCTCCAGCTTGGACTCTTGGCACGATACAATCTTCGTTGTAGGCTTCATGCACTTGTCTGCGCACTCGGACGCAGGCATCTTGACGATAGACCAGAAATCTAGACTCGTCACTGAAGATCATGTGATTCCAGTGTCCTGGCTGCCATTGACGGTGCTCTCTGGCCCACTGCAATCGGCGCTGGTGGTGTTGTCTGGTCAGACGTGGCTTTCTCAGGGGACGCTTGGCACGATAGCCTGCTTGAACCAGTCGTTGGTTGACTAGCCTTCTAGATACAGGCACATTTGTCAGTTACTGCCACTCAGCCCTAAGCCGATTAGCTGACTTGGTACGGCCATTGCGGACTAACCGGTGCAGCTGGCGATCATCCCTCCTTGTGGTTCTGCGGGGACGTCCTGGCCTCGGTATTGGAGTAGGGACACCCCTCTGAGCATTTCGTTGCAGGATCTTTGACACCTGACCTTGAGTGATGCCATACTGCCAAGCAATAGCACACTGTTTCATGCCGGAATTTCGTAAAGCCACCACTAAATGACAAACAGCATTGTCGAGTTGACGGACCCTCTCCACGGGAAGCGGAAATAACTTTTGTAGACGTGCAGCAGTTGTTTTCCACTAATACAGAACGCAACAACCCTTATATACCCGATTGTGAAGCCAATCGTCAAATGTACCTGTCCGTACATTTTGTCACACCACCTGTGATATAATCCTGTTATTGACTTCTTGCTGCGACAGACAATCAGTGACATGGTTATTTTAACAAAGAAATCACCGAAGCGTAAAAGAAACTCACCAGATTGATATACCGAGTTCAGAAAGTAAACCCAAGTCAAGGAAAAAAAAATATTCCATATTAAATGCCAAGTCTGTATGTATATACTACATGAAATACACATACATATATACATATACAAACACACACACACACACACAGACACACACACACACACAGAGACACAGAGAAAGAGACACACACACACACACACACAGAGAGACACACACACACACACAGAGACACAGAGAAAGAGACAGACACACACACACACACACACACACACACACACACACACACACACACACACACACACACACACACATATATCATGATATATGTATATATACTACATGAAATACACATACATATATACATATACAAACACACACACACACAGACACACACACACACACACACACACACACAGACACACAGACACACATATATCATGATATATATATGTATATATATATATGACATATACATATATACACATACATATATACACATACAAACACACAGACACACACAGACACACACAGACACACACACATATATATATATATTACATGAAATACACATACATATATACATATACACACACATACAGCCGAATACACGAGAAGCAACACAGGACTATTTATACGAGACAGACACAGGCACTGAGTTTGGGGGAAGTGACGTCATTTCCCGGGGCACTCTGGGTACCAGCGACGCCACAACAATGAACAATGGCGCCGCCTTTCTCACCGCACTCAGCGAGGCATTTCCTAAGGTGGAAATGCCTCTTTACCATGCATGCCAACCTATGGGGATTGTACATGCTCTTATCCTTTTAAATGCTCAACCTCAAGCAAAGAAACAGCCCGTACCATTTTAAAAGGCTTTGGTATGACTCGGCTGGGGTTTAAACCGTCGACCTCCTCGTCTGGGAGCGGACACTCCAACACAATGTCCCCCAACTTAACTTGGGACCTCTGAATAGTCAGTACCTCCTAAAACCCCCAGTAACCGAGTAGAAGTGTAAATTAAATTGTTTGGTTATGACTGATTTGAATCAAGTCAGAAATATCATGAGTTAATCAAATTGTTTTAAGTTGTTAGATTAACATTGATGAACATAATTCACTGACGTTTGCGTAATTTTCCAAGCTCCCTCTAGAGAAAAATATTAAAACATTGCAATTCATTGTTTATCCATGGAAATTGTTTCTCTGTTATTACAAGCATTTTGCTTCGTTTAAATGCCCATTACAGTTACACTGGCAACTAGTGCGTTGCGTTTTCCATTCGCTGGGTTTGAATGAAGCAAAATGCGAGTTGCAGTTACAAATGTTCGTAATATATTTTTCAGCCTTTTAGTGTGATGATGGCACCGTGTTTATCCATTTGTCTTCATAATTACAACCTGTGCACAAAACAGGAATATTTCTATTAAATACCATTTTGTTAGACATGAAAATATTGCATTCCTGTTTTATTGTAAACAAAGCAGCTTGGGTGGATCACTTGATTTGTAGCATGCTTGTCTACGAGCCAGAGTTGTTGATTCGAGTCTGGGTCGACTAGCATCTTTTTTTTGACTTGTGACTTGACTTGCAAAAAAATTACTTGAGACTTGACTTGACTTGCAGAAAAATGACTTGAGAATTGACTTGCAGAAAAGTGACTTGAGACTTGACGTGACTTGTAGAAAAATGTCTTGAGACTTGACTTGCAGAAAAGTGACTTGAGACATGACTTGACTTGCAGAAAAATGACTTGAGACTTGACGTGACTTGCAGAAAAATGTCTTGAGCCTTGACTTGACTTGCAGAAAAATGACTTGAGAATTGACCTGCAGAAAAGTGACTTGAGACATGACTTGACTTGCAGAAAAATGACTTGAGACTTGACGTGACTTGTAGAAAAATGTCTTGAGACTTGACTTGCAGAAAAGTGACTTGAGACATGACTTGACTTGCAGAAAAATGACTTGAGACTTGACGTGACTTGCAGAAAAATGTCTTGAGCCTTGACTTGACTTGCAGAAAAATGACTTGAGAATTGACCTGCAGAAAAGTGACTTGAGACATGACTTGACTTGCAGAAAAATGACTTGAGACTTGACGTGACTTGTATAAAAATGTCTTGAGACTTGACTTGCAGAAAAGTGACTTGAGACATGACTTGACTTGCAGAAAAATGTCTTGAGCCTTGACTTGACTTGCAGAAAAATGTCTTGAGCCTTGACTTGACTTGCAGAAAAATGACTTGAGCCTTGACTTGACTTGCAGAAAAATGACTTGCGCCTTGACTTGACTTGCAGAAAAATGACTTGAGACTTGACGTGACTTGCAGAAAAATGAATTGAGCCTTGACTTGCAGAAAAATGACTTGAGATTTGACTTGACTTGCAGAAAAATGACTTGAGACATGACTTGACTTGCAGAAAAATGTCGAGCCTTGACTTGACTTGCACAAAAATGACTTGAGACTTGACGTGACTTACAGAAAAATGACTTGAGACGACTTGACTTGCAGAAAAATGACTTGAGCCTTGACTTGACTTGCAGAAAAATGACTTGAAATTTGACTTGACTTGCAGAAAAATGAATTGAGACTTGACTTGACTTGCAGAAAAATGACTTGAGCCTTGACTTGCAGAAAAATGACGTGAGATTTGACTTTACTTGCAGAAAAATGACTTGAGCCTTGACTTGACTTGCAGAAAAATGACTTGAGCCTTGACTTGACTTGCAGAAAAATGACTTTAG
The DNA here is from genome assembly GCF_964187855.1 of Myxine glutinosa. NCBI lineage: Eukaryota > Metazoa > Chordata > Myxini > Myxiniformes > Myxinidae > Myxine > Myxine glutinosa. Next base: position 25,602,461 of record NC_136271.1, on the reverse strand, counting down.
ACTTGACTTGCAGAAAATTGACTTGAGACTTAACTTGACCTGCAGAAAAATGACTTGAGACTTGACTTGCAGAAAAATGACTTGAGACAACTTGACTTGCAGAAAAATGACTTGAGCCTTGACTTGACTTGCAGAAAAATGACTTTAGACTTGACTTGCAGAAAAATGACTTCAGACTTGAATTAACTTGCAGAAAAATGACTTTAGACTTGACTTGCAGAAAAATGACTTAAGCATTGACTTGACTTGCAGAAAAATGACTTGAGCCTTGACTTGACTTGCAGAAAAACGACTTCAGACTTGACTTGACTTGCAGAAAAATGACTTGAGCATTGACTTGACTTGCAGAAAAATGACTTGAGCCTTGACTTGACTTGCAGAAAAATGACTTGAGCCTTGACTTGACTTGCAGAAAAATGACTTTAGACTTGACTTGCAGAAAAATGACTTGAGCCTTGACCTGACTTGCAGAAAAATGACTTGAGACTTGACTTGACTTGCAGAAAAATGACTTGAGAATTGACTTGCAGAAAAATGACTTGAGCCTTGACCTGACTTGCAGAAAAATGACTTTAGACTTGACTTGCAGAAAAATGACTTCAGACTTGAATTAACTTGCAGAAAAATGACGAGACTTGACTTGACTTGCAGAAAAATGACTTGAGCCTTGACTTGACTTGCAGAAAAATGACTTGAGAATTGACTTGCAGAAAAATGACTTGAGCCTTGACCTGACTTGCAGAAAAATGACTTGAGACTTGACTTGACTTGCAGAAAAATGACTTGAGAATTGACTTGCAGAAAAATGACTTGAGACTTGACTTGACTTACAGAAAAATGACTTGAGCCTTGACTTGACTTGGAGAAAAATGACTTTAGACTTGACTTGCAGAAAAATGACTTTAGACTTGACTTGACTTGCAGAAAAATGACTTGAGACTTGACTTAACTTGCAAAAAAATGACTTGAGACTTGACTTGACTTGCAGAAAAATGACTTTAGACTTGACTTGACTTGCAGAAAAATGACTTTAGACTTGACTTGCAGAAAAATGACTTGAGCCTTGACTTCACTTGCAGAAAAATGACTTGAGACTTGACTTGACTTGCAGAAAAATGATTTGAGCCTTGACTTGACTTGCAGAAAAATGACTTGTGCCTTGACTTGACTTGCAGAAAAATGACCTGAGACTTGAATTGACTTGCAGAAAAATGACTTGAGCCTTGACTTGACTTGCAGAAAAATGACTTTAGACTTGACTTGCAGAAAAATGACTTGAGACTTGACTTGACTTGCAGAAAAATGACTTGAGCCTTGACTTGACTTGCAGAAAAATGACTTGAGACTTGACTTGACTTGCAGAAAAATGACTTGAGAATTGACTTGCAGAAAAATGACTTGAGCCTTGACCTGACTTGCAGAAAAATGACTTTAGACTTGACTTGCAGAAAAATGACTTCAGACTTGAATTAACTTGCAGAAAAATGACGAGACTTGACTTGACTTGCAGAAAAATGACTTGAGCCTTGACTTGACTTGCAGAAAAATGACTTGAGAATTGACTTGCAGAAAAATGACTTGAGCCTTGACCTGACTTGCAGAAAAATGACTTGAGACTTGACTTGACTTGCAGAAAAATGACTTGAGAATTGACTTGCAGAAAAATGACTTGAGACTTGACTTGACTTACAGAAAAATGACTTGAGCCTTGACTTGACTTGGAGAAAAATGACTTTAGACTTGACTTGCAGAAAAATGACTTTAGACTTGACTTGACTTGCAGAAAAATGACTTGAGACTTGACTTAACTTGCAAAAAAATGACTTGAGACTTGACTTGACTTGCAGAAAAATGACTTTAGACTTGACTTGACTTGCAGAAAAATGACTTTAGACTTGACTTGCAGAAAAATGACTTGAGCCTTGACTTCACTTGCAGAAAAATGACTTGAGACTTGACTTGACTTGCAGAAAAATGATTTGAGCCTTGACTTGACTTGCAGAAAAATGACTTGTGCCTTGACTTGACTTGCAGAAAAATGACCTGAGACTTGAATTGACTTGCAGAAAAATGACTTGAGCCTTGACTTGACTTGCAGAAAAATGACTTTAGACTTGACTTGCAGAAAAATGACTTGAGACTTGACTTGACTTGCAGAAAAATGACTTGAGCCTTGACTTGACTTGCAGAAAAATGACTTGAGACTTGACTTGACTTGCAGGAAAATGACTTGAGACTTGACTTGACTTGCAGAAAATGACTTGAGCCTTGACTTGCAGAAAAATGACTTGAGACTTGACTTTGACTTGCCAACATTAAATAGTCGTTCAAGTTTGAAGACCAATATGTCAGGGTATCCCATAAGTCTGGAACATCATGAAATGAAAAAATCATGAAAAAAATATTCTTAAACAAACAAAATTATGAATCACTTATTTTGCCGTATGGTTCCAGATTTATGGGATACCCTGTATATATTTTGTTAATATATAACAAAATATATCTGGTATGCTCCTTCCCTTAACTAAACAGTAACACGGCCATTTTAGGGCTGATTAATCACTATTTCACACTTTTAAAATTGGCACCACAAGACCGATTTACTATTTTTACAGAGGTGCAACTGCAAGGTCATTTTTGTTGCGGAGGGACATATATTGACTCATTTTCAATGATATCAAAATGATGGCATTCCATAAAAAATGTCGGAGCATTCCATAAATATTCATGGTGTTCAGTTAGAAAATATGACTTGACTTAACTTGACTTGAAACTTGACTTGACTTGAGATGTGACTTGTGACTTGAGACTTGACGACTTGAAACTTGACTTGACTTTACTTGAGACTTGACTTCACTTGAGTTGACGAGACTTGACTTGACGAGACTTGAAACTTGACTCGACCCTGAGACTTGACTTGACTTGAGATGTGACTTGAGACTTGACTTGAGACATGACTTGACTTGAGACTTGACTTGACTTGAGACTCGACCTGACTTGACTTGACTTGAGATGTGACTTGAGTTGAGACTTGACTCGACTTGAGACGTGACTTGATTTGAGAATTAATGACTTGCTGACAACTCTGCTACTAACTGTCTAGTCATGGGTTGGATTTGATCATCAGTATTGTTTATATTCAACTAAAACTTCCTTTCTGTTGGTCGAAATGTCAGAACTGAGCTTTTCATGCTGGGCAGCTACACCAGAGTTAGTCGTGCCTTGTTTTTACAGGGATCTTCCCTTTTACAACCATTTTTGGTAACCAGGCTATGGTGCATACTAAATGTGGCACAATGATCATGCAATGTATTGCAACAATAAACGAAACTGAAATTTATGATCCATTCTGGCAAAAGTTAGAAAACAATTCCAAAACAGTCTGAAAATCTTTTTTCTCCAGTATCTCTATACTACCCCTCAGGTTGGGTGACTCAATGCTTATGACACACACACACACACACACACACACACACACACAGACACACACACACAGACACACACACACACACACACACACACATACACACACTTACACATACATTATCTTGCAACAGGATTTGTTTTAAGCAGTGGTTCACTCGGTATGCGGGTGTCTTCTCATACCTCAGGGAGATGGATGCCCCTGCCTTGCATAAGCACAGGTCACCCTTCCCCCACCCCCCCCTCAACCCCCTCGTCTATACCACACACTTCCCCATGTGTACCAGCTATAGAAAGGCAATGCCATCATTGCCCGAGGAGACTCGACATCATCATCACATAGAATATACATCTATTCTTACACAAGAATGAAGTGTGTATAACATTTTGTTCTGAAACTGCCAACTCAAGTTGATAACTTGACAATTCACCTTTATATTGCCAAAGTACAGGCTGTGCTTACCTTTCATGATTGGAAGGAACAGTTGCTTGCCTGAGACACTCACTGCCTGTGCTTCTTGATTTTGCCGAGAACTATTCATTCCTCGTTCATGATATTGCTCAAAGTTACCATTGGGACAACAACACCCAGGCAACAACACCCGTTTTATTTGCACTACCAGAGATATGGCCAGTTGCAATGCCTCACTCAGCATTTGCGTAAACAGTGATACGTAGCAATTGAAATGCCGGCACAACTTCGTAAAGGAAACCTTGTCACACTTCAAAGCCAATTTCCCCCGGGGTTATCGCTGCAAAATATTTGTTGCAGGGCAGCCAGTCGGTACAACAATTTTAAAATCTCATTCAATTTGAGACACTACAAGGTTGACCTTGTCTTTGACACAGGATGCCACCTTTTTGCCGCAAGTCATGGGAAAAGTCAATGTGATGAGATTTGTGGAGCTACCAAGCACATCTGTCCATGCCAACTCTTTATTAAAGTTCTTATTCACACCCAAAGAAGTAGTTAATCAGCTAGCTGCAGCACAGCAGCAGCGTTTTGAAGCTACAGTTAAAATTCCAAGCACAAAGAGCCACCAATTCTTTTTCCCGGAGAAAGCTAATGGTGAAATATTCATTGCAAGAACATAAGCAGATGCTGACAAACTAAGATATGCACCTCTGGCAGAGAACTCTGCTCCATCATGGGATCCCCTGCACAAATGTATCAACCAGGGCAGTATGTGGCTGCCTGGCTTAATTACTGGCACCCATATGAGGAGTTATAGATGTCCACCTGAATTGCATGAAGAGGTCCACTGGCCACACACCATCATTCCCTTTGTCCCATGTTTTGGATTTCTTTAATTAATTCAGCCAGAAGAGAATCATAAATTTCAATCTCATTTGTTCTTTAATTAGTTTGTATGATCATGGTACCGCATCTGGAAATATTGTCATTCAAGCTGCCAATGCTCTTTGAGATTGAAAATAATTGGAAAAAGAGGAAGTTGATATAAATTGATTTTTCAAGTTGCTGCACGATCTAGTACCCTTATAATACGTCATGATTGAGGTTTAACATGATGCATGAATGGCAATGAAAATCCTGCCCAAACATAGTGATATCTTTGTTTCATGCATGTACTTTATATTTGAATCCGCATTGGCAAAATTGAACGTTTTCAAAAATCACCTTGTGTTTTTCAGACTGCCATTTAACTTTGACCTTTAACATGGAGGGGTATGACGTAAATTAAGCATAAATGTGAATTGCTCCAGGCTATTGAGAGAGGGCAGTTTTGTTTTGATCGGAGAAACCTCAGTCGAGTTATGGTGAAAAATGTTTAAATGTCTAGAATTAGGTCATGGCTTTACAAATTAGGTCAAATTAACAGAGATTATGTCAACCACGCATATGTTTTATTGATTTATTCCCATTATTGATGCAGAATTTCATTCTGAAAGCCCCTACAGCTTCGAAATTGGGAGTGCAGAAAGAGAAGAAAAGAAAAACCCCTAAATGGTGGTTTAGTACTCCTGGAGGTCTGGTCTATGAAACGCTGGAGTACGACTAAAAATATGGGGCACAAATTGAAGAAACAAACTCCACAACGGCTATAAGCCTCCCCCTATGTTATAGGTGGGAGGCTTAATAATAATGTTACATTTGTGGAGGTAGGTGATGGAATACCATAGTAGAGGCAGGATTGTATAGGTATAGCATGAACGGTGGACGAGTAGGAGACATCTCAATGTAATTTAAGTAGGGAAACTGGTGCTTAAGATTGTTTATGTGTCTTCACACGAGGGGTGAAGCTATGGTAATTAGATCAGGGTTAAGATTAGTTTTCCCCTCGTATGTGATTTCCCTCGGTGGTTTTTCCCTATGTTTTTACAATTACAACAAGGCTGGCCATAAAACTATCCATTAACCAACCATAACCAACATAACTGCTGACATAACCCAGAACATTCCCGGTCGGAAACTAAACCCCGCCTCCAAGAGATCGTAACCAGCAGGCCACGCCCCGAGCTTTGTGATTGGTCAAGGAGACATGGGGTGATTCGATGGTGCTCGGGACTGGCCAGTGTGATGTCGTAGCGAGAAGGTTCAAGCAGAAGGGAGGAAGAAGAGTCGCTCTCTTGGTGGCTTTTGTCTCTGGCTCTCAGCTGCGGCTGGCTCATGTGCTCTTGCGAGGTGACTTTTCAGAGCTTTTGTGTGAACTTTTGCAACGTTGGAGGAGGGGGCACTATTGGTCGGTGGTGCTCTTCAGGGGAGCTGAGGGCCGCGTTGTGCTCGCTGGCCAGGAATTGAGAGGAGGGCGTTTTGACAGCCGCTTCATGGCTAAGTGCGCTCACGTAGTTGATCAGCGCCATTTTGGTGACTTTGACGCATGGTCCTTTTGTTGGCTGTCCTCATCCTGCACTGCCAACCTGACCAGTTTTGACGACCGCCAATTACCACAATCCACAAGCACCATTTTGGGACCAGAGCTGAGTGCCAGCCGGCTAGGGGAATTTTATTTTGTTTTATTATCTTTCCGCTAGTCTGTTTTTTGTGTCTGAGTGGAGACATCTCACAGTAGGAAATATTAGATTCACTTCTGCCTTTATTTTATTGTTTGATTTACTTCATTAAATTCATTATTGTGGCATTTTTCATTTGTTGTGTCGTGTTTCTTTGTTCGTGGGTTCGGGAATAAACCCATGTGGCTTCTGTTCAGGTAAGCACCTCACTGCCTTCCGTCCCGCGCGGCGCGCACGCCAAAAACTACCGCCAATATTCGGGCTCCCGCCTCGGGAGTAAGAATGATCGGTCATTCATCATCAGTGGTCTTAATCGCTGGGTGATGCGACAATAATAATAGTACAAATAATAATGATGATATCACATCAACGAGTGTCACTCATGCAATCCGCCGCGCCGAAGCAATATGCTTCATGAATGGCCAAATAAAATGAAACTATATTCAAGAAAAAAACGCAACTTCTTCCCCTAGACTATCCCACCAGTCTCTTAAAATTAATTTGTTAAGAAATTTATATCTCCCCATGGGATTTCTCAAATGCCAAAATGGTTCACGTGCTACGATAAGCGGGAATCAGACGAAACCTATTCTTCAGAAATAACAACCTTATTAAAGCACATAAGACAATAGAAATGGAGATTCTTCGATGAAAGATATACTGAAACAAATGAATAAATAAATAATTACACAACTCAGAAATCCAAAAGTAATGCACTTAATACAAATGTTAATACTAAGACATCACGAGCACTTAATCACTCCACAAACAATGGGGAGAAAACAGGCAAAGTCCTGAAGGATACGGATGGGCAGGTCTCCAGAATGAAGGGCACCATGGGCGAACACTGCAGGGAGTCGTAGGTCAGCCCACAGACAACCGCGAAGGTGGGCTCACTGCAAGTTGATGTCACTGACTCCAGAGAGTGCTTGAGCCTCTGACTCACTGCCCCAACTCCAACTGGCCAACCTCACCCCACTCTGCAATTGCCACTTGATGCCACTCAAACTACCTGCCAGCATCCATGTGCAGATTATTATAGACCCTCTCTCCCCCCTCCCCCCCCCCCCCCCCAAAGCCTGGCCATCCTTCCTTCTCAGCCTGGCTCCATCAATCACACAGCACACATCCGCCATCATGGAGATGTTATGCAGGCCTGCTGGCATTATGATGCCTCTTGAACCATCACAGGCCACAGGGAGATTTTTAAAGCCACACACAGAATGCAACCACAGCTATTACGGCCCTGCTCCAACCCGGTCCTTACCTTGTATAGTGCCCTGCCTGATTTTACAGAGAAGACACGAACAAATGTAACTTTCCTTTATAAACTCTAGATTAACTATACCGCCCCTCATGGCATACATAAAACAAGATAACTTCACTCTAACTGGTCCCTGGTTTCAGAAAATGTTATATCCTACACAAATACACGGACCATGCTAACTTATAACATTCTAGCTAATTTGTACCTCCTCCAACATAACTGTAATAAAAAATAGGACCACTAGACTTGTAGCTTACCTGGCCTTGGCTTAATGTTGTAAGCCAAATTTGGTAGCATCCTGACTGGTGGGTCTGGAGAATAAGATTTCTGAAGGAATTTACGAGATTTTCCAAAAACTTAACTGTTGGCGATTTAGAAACACTTCTTGTCACGTGATCGGCATGACCTCTGAAATTTAACATCCCTACCCTAGGCTAATGTTGTAACCCAAATTTGGTAGCATTCTGACTTGCTGCCAAATTTCAGCCTGATTGGCCCAGTGGTTTGGCCGGAAAAGTCGAGATAGGCGACGGACGGATGGACGGTGCACGATGACAATACCTTATTTGGAAGTCCAATTCCAGATAAGCTAATAATATACAGAATGCCTGTAATTAAGAAGTGCAAAAACACATTTTAAAAAATATCCCCCTTAGTTGGCAGATGGTAATCTCTTGAGGTTATTGTCTAGACCTCTGCTCATTTGGGGGTTTTATAGGTTCATCTCCAAGAATGGAAATGAGATGAGATGACCTAATAATATACCTGCATTTCATTATTAAATAATATTGCCAGATTATCACACTAATAATCCAATTATTACAATGATGAAATTACTTTTAAATCACAAAGCTTGCACCAAATGGAAACATAGATATTGCTTTAATTGACTTGGAAAATACATATGTGCAAGCGGAAAGAATGTAAAAATATTGTATCTCTTTATTTTTGTTTGCCTCTTTTTTTCTTGACAGTTGATCCAGGATTATGGAAGAGCCAGGTGATGGAGGGTATGAACTGCAGTGGTGCAGATAGATAATAGTTGGACACAATAAGCAAGCAAATTGAACGAACAGGAAACGAGGAAAGATAGTTAGGTCAGGAAGGATTAATAAGTGTAAGAATGATTGTTGGCGAGGATGGAGATGACACGAGGAGGGTAGAGTGGGATAGAAGAGCGTCTGGAAGCCATTTATACGAATGACAAAAAGCTAAGATGTACAATAAGCCTGGATTTTGGAATTTTAACCAGGAACGAGCTCCTGGAAGCCTGTGTACATTCTGATGTTGTTCGGCAAAGTCAGAGGGTTGAGAGTGCAGAGGTAGCTAGACAGGAGGAGAGGCAGTAAAAACAGAGGGGCCACCGACCTCTCTGAAATAAGCAATAAACAAAGCAGGTTGCCAGTCTCTGTCGAATGAGGGAGGTATGTCCAGGGAGACAGTCTTGACCTCTTGTTTAAAACTTAGGGCCTCCAGCCATTGATGAGAGAGGAGTGGTGGCATGTTGATTCAAAACACTCATTTATTTTCAAGGTTGGGTGACCAAGGTTGGGTGACCAAGGTTGGCAGCATTTGTGCTGTTGTAGCGGCGTGCACTGACGTTTCCGGTTTGATCCGGCTACTCCAATTATTGCAAGTACAGCTTTAACAGTAGGAGATTTGCAGTCATTCAAGAGACTGATGCTATTGTTATTCTACAGACAAAAACCCATAATGTATATGGTTAAGCCCCCCTCCTCTGTCCCCCACCCCCTGCTGTTGATTTGATGTTTCTACATTTACTGATTAATTGCATTACCTTCAGCTAAGCCTCCAGAGGTTCCACCTCTCCATTGTCATACCTTGATAGACAGTATCTTTTGTGGCACTATAATGGATAATGATATTGTTGCGGTTTTGAGAACCCTCCACTTTGTAAATATTTGTAATAATCCCTTATAAATAATCCCCTGTAAATATCCCCATTTTCTAATGTTAAACGAGAGCACCCTTGTTAGTCCACAGCAACACGTAGGACACCATAGGACCTTCTATAGTTATTTCCTTAGTCTATGTTTCAGGTAAGGCTGTGTTCCCAATAGTTTGACTCTGCGTTGCATTAAATAAATAAGAGTAGGTCCCGTTCCATTGTGCCTCCACCCTCAAAATTCCATCTCGTTGGGCAGAATCCATCCCGAGCCCCATTTGACAACTTGCAGTTTGTTATGCTTGGGATGCTCGCAGTTTGGGATGCTCGCAGTTTGTTACGCTTTGGCTGCCAGCAGCGTTTGCTGCTCTTGGTTTGCTGGAACTAGCCCAGCCACGAGGTAAGGCCCAAAAAGGGGATGGAGCGGCAGCGAGGCTGAGATCGGATCGGCAGCAGGGGGGGGGGGGGCGGTAAGGGCCACCAGCCAATCAGGGCTGAGGCGAAATCGCCTGACAGGGTGTGGCTAGAGGTTCCAGAGGGTTCGCCGGGTGTGGCAATAAAACCCTTTGCGCGAGGCCCCCACCAGAGAGAGAAGGGAGGACACGCTTTGACAAGTGGAGAGAGGAGAGTGGGGGTGCTCATATTGCTGCAATAGGCTGAGGCCCTCTAGACCGCTATTGAAGCTGAGGGTCGAGAGCAGAGAGAGAGAGAGACGGTGAGCAGGTCGGTCCGCCACCGCGACAATACTGACCGCACTGCCTGCCGGGTTTCGCCGCAAACCAAAGCGTGGACCGGAGTGGAGCGTGAACCTGGGGCCGGACCTCGACGCCTACCATCTGCTTGGACCCTTCTCCTCCTTCCTTCCTGCCATTACCAACTCCCGTGTAAGTCTGGCTGTATTGTCCTGGGCGTGATAATTAAGAGTGTATAAGGATTGCCCTGTGTATCTGCTTCTTCATCTTCACTGTACATTCCCTTTCGTTTCCTCTTTAGTATTGTACATATTTAATAAACCTGTGTTCTTCCTTCTTATTCTTTGGGTTTCCTCTCATCCGGTCGTTTTAGTGATTTCTCCCTTGAATAACTGTGGCACGATATAGGAACCGCTTAGAATCGGGATTAGACTGCCGCTAACGGTTTGAGCTTCGGATTGCTAAAACCGCTCGGCAATATTCCATCTTGTCCGTGGCTCGGGCAGGAGTATCGCCCTGCTTCCGACCGGAAGGAGCGCGATATCTTCTAAAGGACTGGGGGGGACGGCCAGCTTAAAGGACAAGGGGATTAACCCCCCCCCCCTTGATAGGGGGAGCGGCGACCCCCAGATCCGCAACAATTGGTGTCAGGAGTGGGATTTGGACCCGAACCAAATTTTTTATATTCTGGAAATATTTGGTCAAAAAAAATTACGAGCGGCCGAAATTTATTATGAACAACCAAATTTATATCGTGCCATGGATGGTCAAGGCGATTGGATGCCGGTGGGGGAGATAGAAGAGGAAGAGTTAGAGTCGACCCAGGACCCCAGGGAACAATTGGGGGTAATGGAAGAGGAGGTTGAAGAAGGTGGGGTAGAGGGGGTTGCAGGCGCGCAAAATGGTGGCACCTCACACGTGGTCGCAGCAGCACAAAATGGCGGCGCCTCGCACATGGCCGCGGCAGCCGAGCCCGAGATGCCAGATTACATGCGGGTCTTTATGATCCAGATGATGGCAAAGTTGGATGCCCAAAATGATAAATCCACCCGGGAGCGAAGAGAAATGGGGGGCCAGATGAACGACGGGTTAAACCAATTGAGAAAGGATATGGGAAGCCAAATTGGGGGATTAGAAAATAAATTGGGAGGACTAGGTGGCCAATTGGCGGACGTGAGTAGCCAAATGAACGAGGGGTTAACGAGGGAAAAAACAAGATGGACACTCGGGAAAGCAAGTGAAAAGAATGAAGGACGGGTTAACGGGGTTTGAGGACAGAGTGGGTGGCCAGATAAAAGCATTGGGGAGAGACATAGACCGCAGATCGGGCGGAAAGGTTGCGGGGGTACGAGACGAGGTAGCGCGGTGTGAGGAGCGCGGGTTACGCGAGGTTGAGCAAAGCACAGCCGGGTGGACCGGGATAGAAATCGCGACTCGGGGTATGGGGAAGCCGGCGACCGCCGAAGTAGAAAAGAAAATTTTAATAGAGCCGGCGGCCGTCGAGGAAAAATAAATTATAGTCAAAATTGAAATTGAAAAGACGACGGAGGTAGTCCATGAATTGAAGGGAGAGATGGATAATGCACAACGCTGTGCTCACATCATGATGCCGTACATTATACGATGCCGTACTACGTATACGTACATGATGCCGTATAATCATTATAAACATTTGCAGGTGCGTGTGGAGAGAAGTATCCCAAACGTGAGTCGGGCTGTGTACGGTGCAAAAAGATTTTGTAGGAGAGTGTTTGGCACGAAAAGAATTTTCGCGCGCTTGGGATCCCAGCGTACCGCGGGCGTTTGTGGGAGGTCCGTGGTGCGCTTTGTGAGTGGAAATGGTGCGCGTGTGCGAATGGCGCCGGAGCGAGAGTGTGTTACCGAGTGCGAGCGTGAATGCACATCGGAGTGTGATAGTGGGAGTGATTGTGATACAGAGAGTGAGATGGATGAGGAGCGGGTGTGAGAATGCACACTTGAGTTGGTTATGGAGTGTGTGCTGATAGAGTGTGCGAGGAGAATGGGTGCGCAAGAATGTGCGCGAGAGTGAGTGGTGAGCGTTATGAGGAGACCTGAGTATGGAGCGAAAGAGAATGCACGAGCGAGTACAGTGGTAGAATGCGTGGGATGTACGAGCGGCGTTGGAGCGCCGGGTTTGGTGAGTGTAAAAGGGGTTGCGTATGCGTGTGAGCATGCGAGTAAAGCATCGACGTTGACCGGGACAGCGTTTAGGCTGACAGGTAGCCGACGCGAGCTCTCGGTGCGTGGTGTTCGTTATGTGTCGCGGGAGCCGGCAGGGATCAGTGTCGCGTCGCTCCTGCTCGGAGCGTCGTGCACGATTCGGGCCGGGCCCCGCCCTGCACGGTCGAGTCCGCGCTTGGCCAGGAAAAGCGGGCGGCCCGGTTCGAGGGGAGGTAGGAGGGGTCAGAGCGGCGCCCCCTTGTGGTGGCGGCGCTCCTCCCGGGCAAGGCTGGGCCATCGCGCTTCGCAGCGCGAGGCCTTGCGTAGGGATGGTGCCTTGAGCCTTGGCCCGAGTAAACCTCCTCCCCAGAATCGAATGCCGGACGGACCCAACCTACAGGAGACAAACCACCCGAATTCATTGCTCGGCTTTGCGAAGCCGAGCTTTGATGATGTAATGACGCACCGAGGCTCGTAGTATAGTGGACATTTGATGGTAGCAGCAGTGATGGCGAATGGTAGCTTTACCATTCACCTCATCTGGGGGCACATGAGCTATAGTTTATGGGGTATGGCTGTGTAAACTAGCCCGGGAGGGTTAGGTTATTGATTAGGGATCTAGAGAAATGACCATAGGTAACTTTAGATTTAAGTAGCGACATGATACCTGTAGTAGGGGACGTAGAATAGGTTAGATGGATGTTAACGATGTGGGAAGTGCTTAGTATAAGGGAAGACAGGGAGCACGAGTTTCAGAAGGGAGTAGTTAGATGAGATGATGTAGTGTGTTTGTGGTGAGGGTGATGAAGTGAGGCAATGCTCGTCAGAGATGTGTGTCATTGCTTTGATTGAGTGAATGCGCCTGGAGGAAAGGAGGGTGCAAGTGCCACCAGCTGTGCAAGTGCCACCAGGTGTGCAAGTGAAGTACAGGTGAATGGAGAATGGTTGCATGGAATAGATGGTATGGAGTAAATTGAGTACGGAATGGATGGTGTGGAGTGGTAGTGTGGAATACGTGGAGTGGAGTCTATGGTGCGAAAAGGTGAGTGGGGACAGGATGGACCCCTTCACGAGTACCCGGGGAGGGTAGTTTAAAAGTAGGTAGAGGGAGTAGGTAAATTGTGGTTGGATATTGGCATCTGTGGTGCGGGTAGTAGCACAAAAGTGTTGTGTTGGGTGCATTAGTAGAGTAAATTGGCTGGGCATGTGGCCTGTTAGTGTGTGTGGTTAAATGGGCACTCCGCCACTGTTAGTCTGTCGGCCAGGTGAGGCCGCAGGTAGGCTCTGGGAGCCAGTAGTAGTTCAATTGGGCCCGAGCATCTGGAGGACGGACCCGGGTAGCCCGACGCCAGAGAGGGCGGTAGGGGGTGAGAGCGCCAGAGGGCCTTCCCCAGGTAGGTTAGGGTAAGGAGCAGGTAAGCTCGGGAGGCAACTACAGTGGCGGAGGTGTGCAGGTGAGCGGACCTGCTGGGAGCGCCACATGACCCAGCCCTGTAATTGTGCGAGGGCACAGGGAGTAAAATCGGGGGAGTGAGACCCCAAGTTGGTGCGCACCACAGTTTGGTCAATGGGAGTTCGGTTCTGAGAACCACATAGAGTAAAAATGGCCAATGGCTTGGCAGGGAACGACCCCGGGTAGTGTTAGGGTTAGCCCGACCATTAAAGTCATTGAGAAGGTAGTTAGGATTGAAAGTCTCTTCACACCATCCGCATCCACTCACTAGGGTGACAGGACTCCAAACCACCGTTGTTTGCAAATGTCTGGGATGTAAGACGCATCATGACATGGGGTGACATTGTTTATATTCCATCTTTTCCTCCTTAGGAGGGATTGTTGAGGAATTGATTGGTGGCAAATTTGGTTTAGAGGGATTGATGACGAATTTGGATTAGGGGAGATATGGGGAAGACAGGACGTAGAGACGGATTTGTAAATTGTGTAAATACGGGGTAGGGGCAAGGGTGGGTTAGGTGACAGGGGGGGAACGTACGCTAGGGATGAGCTTTTAGCTCGTGCAGCCTTTCGGGGAAACTTTGTCTTCCAAGATGACAATGCACGGCCTCATCTTGCTCGCATGATCCAACACTTTCTTGCTGACCGTGGTGTAGAGCATATGGAGTGGCATGCCATGTCCCCGGATATGAATCCGAAAGAGAACTTGTGGGCAGAATTAACGCGTCAAATCGACCACTTGGACCAGCAGCCGACCTATGTGCATGAATTGCAGCAGGCTATTGTCACTGCATGGCAAGCGATTCCTGTCCAAACCTTGGCAAATCTCGTGAACAGCATGCCTCAACGTGTACGTGCTCTCCTGAATGCTCGTGGGGGTTACACGAAGTACTGAACTGTAATTTTACTGTCCGTAATCCCAGTCGTAATTTAACTTTTGTTTTTGTTAAAAAAAAATTTGGCTAATGTGCAAAATAAAGACATACTTCTGGAAAACGTACAAAAGTTTAACACAGTACTGTCCATGAATTGAGTTCGATATCAGTTTCCATCACTTTCAAGGATCAATTTATTTGTTTGAAATGTCAAATGTGGTTTTTGTTTCTTTTAAAGGTCACATTAACAAAATCTAGAATAATTTCAACACAATTCCAATGAACTTTTGGTTCTAAGACATCTTGAAAAGTAAGTTCACCCCCACAAAAAAAATATTCCATATTAAATGCCAAGTCTGTATATATATATATATATATATATATATATATATATATACATATACATATATATGTACAGTCACGTGAAAAAGTAAGTACACCCCATGTAAAGTTTTGACTTTTTCAACATATTTAAATATACAGCTATTTGATCTTCATTTCAACAATACTGATAGGTAAAAGTGATATAATATAACAAATATCATGAAACATTTACATTTTGTAGTCCTGGGAGCCTGTGGTTTTTGTTTGGTCCTGGGAGCCTGGGAGCCTGAACCCTCCATTTCTTTCTTTTCAGCCATTCCTTGGTGGATTTAATGGTATGTTTAGGGTCATTGTGATGTTGCAAGGTCCACCTTCGGTTGAGCGTCAACTTTCCGACTTTTTTTTTTTTTTTTAGTCCTGGGAGCCTGGCGTTGGCTTAGCGGCTAGGGTGCCAGCTTAGGATCCTAGGATCCTGGGTTCGAATCCCGGTCAATCACTGAATTAACACCAGGGGGGTTGACTCAGCCTGCCATCCTTCCGAGGTTGGCTAATTGAGTACCAGTTCACTGGTAATTCCCTGTTTGTCGTAAAAGGCGACAAAAAGGTTTGGCGGCAGGAAGGGCATGCGGCCGTAAAACATTGCTTCAAAAAGGGGACCGAAAAACCACAACAACCACGGTGCCCGAAAAAGGCCAACCCCCGCTTGCGGGGAAAAATGGCCTCTAAAGGTGGTTTTTCTAAAGGTGGTTTTTTTTTTGTTTTGTTTTTTACATTTTGTCGTCCATTGTATAATTTAAATAAACATAAATGCAAATTTCGCATGTGGAAAAGGTAAGTACACCGTTGGCTCTAATAGGTGGTATTGCCCCCTTTGGCAGAAACAACCTCAAGTAGGCATTTCTTGTAACTGTCTACCAGTCTCTGACATCGACTGGGAGAAATTTTTGCCCACTCCTCCATGCAGAATTCTTTCAGCTGTGTGATGTTTGAGGGGTTTCTTGCATGCACAGCTCGTTTCAAATCCCCCCACAACATCTCGATGGGATTTAGATCCAGGCTTTGACTTGGCCATTCCAGAACCCTCCATTTCTTTCTTTTCAGCCATTCCTTGGTGGATTTAATGGTATGTTTAGGGTCATTGTGATGTTGCAAGGTCCACCTTCGGTTGAGCTTCAACTTTCTGACAGATGGCCTCACATTATCCTCAAGCACCCTCTGGTACAATGAAGAATTCATAGTGGATTCTATGATGGTGAGCTGCCCAGTCCCTGATGCAGCAAAGCTGCCCCAAACCATAATATTTGCACCACCATGCTTTACAGTTGGTATCAGGTTCTTGTGGTCAAATGCTGTCTTTGGTTTTCGCCAAACATTTCTGCTACTGTGGCCAAATAGCTCTACCTTTGACTCATCTGTCCAGAGCACATTGTTCCAGAAGTGCTGGTCTTTGCCTCGGTGTTCATTGGCAAACTTTAGTCTTGCCCTGATGTTCTTTCTGGACAGCAACGGTTTCCCCCTGGCACACCTCCCATGTAGATCAAATTTGTGCAGCCTCTTTCTAATGGTAGACTCGTGCACTTTGACATCAACAGTGGCAAGCGCTACCTTGTAGGTCCCATAATGACATTCTGGGGTTCTTAGAGACCTCTTTCAGCATCTTCTGGTTTGCTTTCGGGCTGAACTTGCTGGGCGGCCTGGCCTGAACAAGTTGGCAGTTGTTTGGAATCTTCTCCACTTGTAGATGATCTTCCGGACAGTCGAATGATTGATTTCAAATTGTTTGGAGATCTTTTTAAATCCCTTCCCAGACTCGTAGGCATCTATAACCTTCTTTCTGAAGGCCTCAGAGAGCTCTTTTGATCTAGGCATGGTGACGCCGCGCACTTCAACAACGAAGAGCAAACTAAACTAAATGTCTGAGGTTTAAATAAGACAGGTTCCTCCAAGATCCTCTCTAACGATGTTCTAATCATATGCACCTGAGCTGGTGCACCTGATTCTAATTTTAGGTATTTGAAGTCGTGATAAATGTAGGTGTACTTACTTTTTCCACATGCGAAATTTGCATTTATGTTTATTTAAATTATACAATGGACCACAAAATGTAAATGTTTCATGATATTTGTTATATTATATCACCTTTATCTGTCAATATTGTTGAAATGAAGATCAAATAGCTGTATGTTGAAATATGTTGAAAAAGTCAAAACTTTACATGGGGTGTACTTACTTTTTCACGTGATTGTATGTATATATTGTTGCTGAACCCCGGTTCTGTCAACGTACTAAGGGGGGAGTTAAGTCCCCGTTTCCCCTCAGATCCCGGGTCCACAGGCCGTCAACCGTGAGACGAAACTCATGGCCGGCGGTTTGCGCAGCAACTCCAATCGCCAATCCACCAATCATGGGTCAAAGGGTTATCGATCGTGACCCGAATACCTTCAAGACCATGTGGAATTGAACTGGGAATTGAACCCCTCGCGTTGCCACACCTTAATCCAATCAGGTGCGCCGAGCGGGTCACACGGTGTGGGTTTCGGCTTTACCCTGCATGATCTACGAGCCTAAATGAGCAAACGGATTTGGTTTCAGACGATGCTGGGTCAATGGGTTAAAGGACGCACACGAGCAGGTCGAAAGGAAACTAAATGTACACGTCTTTTATTTAAAATAGCACAGAAAAAAGGACGAGAAGCAGACTTAACAATTCTTACCTATTTTAATCCCAACATAGGTGCCTGGCACACTCGCACATGGGATGAATCACACACCGGTTAGACTCGTACCGGTGGATGTGCAGATGCTCATTTGGGTCCGGCAGTTCCTGCGCGTGGCGTACGGTTCGATCCGGCAGACAGCACGAAAGAGAATCGGCACGGAGGATGACCCAGCACAGCGGACGACCCAGCACGGATGAAGAACCAGCTTGGAGGACGAAGGAGAAGGGCAGCACGGACGAACCAGCTCATAGGACGGTCGGTTTGAAGGACAAACGAGGAGAGAGAGCTCGAATCACGATCGGCACGGGCCTTTATCGGGTGGAATGTCCTTCTAGAAAGTTCCATGGCTTCACATTGGCCGAGGTTGGTCATGTGCAGTCATCCCCCCCCCCCCCCTACCTCCTTCTGGAAGGTTTTATTCTCCGCCTACTTTTGGAAGGTTTCATTCCCCGCCTACCATTGTCGCGGTTGACCACATGGACTGTTTCTCCCCGCCCACGAACCAACGTCTTCGTTCAACCATAGGAGGGGTTGGAATCCTGCCTAACTCAACGCATATCTGCTTTAATTACAACACAATGGGAAGGGAGCAAATCTTTACATTTAATAAGAAATAATTGACTACTGCAGGCTACATGATGTCATGTAATTAACTAGTAGAGGAGGTGTCCTTTATTACAAAACCGTAACAATATATATATATATATATATAGAGAGATATAGATATAGATATACATATATATATATATATATATATATATATGTTGGAACCCATCTGTGGATCGGTCCCATCGGCCGATGGGTTTAACCCATCTGTGGATGCACGAGAAATGACAATGCAGACCCATCGGCCGATGGGTCTGCGCCATCTGCGGATGTGTTGTTCACCTTGAAGGAATGTGTATGCATCATAATTCATCTCTGTTAAATTCTGTTTAACGTATTGTATCCGTATTCCGTAAATTGTATCCGTAATTGTATCCGTAATTGTATCCGTAATTGTATCCGTATTGTATCCATAAATTCTGTTTAACGTATTGTATTGTTTGTGTTAAAAATCATCTCTGTTAAATTCCTACCACATGTAATTCCAATGACTGTGTACCTGATTGAAGAGCACCATTCTGTCAACACATTCCTTCAAGGTGAACAACACATCCGCAGATGGCGCAGACCCATCGGCCGATGGGTCTGCATTGTCATTTCTCGTGCATCCACAGATGGGTTAGACCCATCGGCCGATGGGACCGATCCACAGATGGGTTCCAACATATATATATGTATGTGTATATATATATATATATATATATATATATATATATATATATATATATATATATATATATATATATATATATATGTCGAGATCGAAGACCTCAAGGGAAGGAAGAAGAAGAAGAATCAGAGGAAGAAGAACAACAATGTTTAATAAAATCGATTATATACACACGTGTGGAGCGAGGCTCGAGAATGCGCCGCCTACACGCAGCGGGCAATTCCTCAAGACACTCGCTAAAAAATAAGTGGAAAGGCATTTCATTTATAGCAAAATATTAGACAAGAATCTGCGCTAAAGACATAGCACTACAAGGCCATAAGGACAACATCTCCCATTGTCCCGTCCTACAGAAGGTCAAATTTAGACAACAAGATGTAAGCATAATGATAGGCTACGCTTTTTTTGGCTATCTATCTAAACATATCAGACCCGAGCGCAGGCCGAAGTAAATATTCTTATACACTAGGCTAAATGGTAGATGAAGATTGGATACGTCCTTGGTTTAGGAGACATACTAAACACTACGAAGATATATAATTAATTATTCCCTTTGTGAAGGAGGCGTTTGGATGACATCTTTTTTCCTGTACGTGGGTCGAGAGCATTTTATCTACTGTTTGGCACATTCATTCAAGGACTAATTTACTAGGCTAAGGATCCACCCTGCACGTCGAGCCTCGAAACCACATTTTGTCCACTCACCTCTGCCTGCAGTTGAGTTCAAATCAGTTTTTTGAAGCACGATATATAATTTCAGATGTTATGATCAATTGAGTCATGGGGCTAAAACCCTAATGGCTGACAGTTCCTTCCTTTGTCTTGACAAGACACCTCCTTGGAAAGACACCAAATTCATCAATTAGTTACATGCCAGGCACGACATAGCGTCACGTATGCTCAAAGAGAGATACCGGCCCTAACTGGTCGTCTAACATTCAACGCATAAATTGTTAGCCATGATTCGCGACGACGGCGCCTGGTTTAAGAGATTGCTGCCGCCCGCCAGATTCCGAATCCACCCTCGCTGCGGCATAGGTGCGACCCAGTTGCCAGCCAGATTAAGGGGCCCTCTTTATGCAAGTGAGGTCCTCGCGAATCAGGGCAAACAATCGACGTTAAATGCCATCAAGCCTTGTACATGTGATTGCTGGGTGGTGTAAGTGGTGGTGAGGGTGGTTCTTCCGGATACATGTTTTGCCATCCGCTCCTTACTGCTGGTATAATAGCAATGACTTTTAAAAGAACCTACACTTTCTAAATCACAGGTTAAATCATCCCAACTAAAATCATAATCATTATCAGAATCCCAAGCATCAAATAGGTTCATCGATCACCCCATATACTCCTTCCTTTTCTGCCAACAACATATCCAAAACCACTTGATTCTGCATCACCATCGTTCGCATATGCATTAATTCGTTTTCCAATTGTAGTTCTGCGATTCAGGTTTCGTTTCCAATTCGTTCCATTACTAATGCGAGACTATCTATTTGCCAGTCATTCATAATACATAAGAGGCGTTAGCCAGCACACGCAAGGGGTTTTCCACACAAGTATCACAATCATCACAAACATCGATGCAGGCATTAGCCAGTAGCCCGTTCCCACATGGGATTAACACAAATATCACAGTCATCATCACAAAATTTAATACAAAATTCTGAAGCGCTGGTCACATCTGCCTTGTTGAAGGACCCATTCAGATCGACGGCCTCTGTGGTCAAGATCATGGTTTTCCAACGGCGATTTCTTCATCGTCCATCCTGAAAAATACTTTCTTACACACACCATGATCAATTCCTAGCCCCCCGTCCCACTAATTGGCATTTAGTTACCTTATCTCTCAGATGGTTGGCTTATTCATAGCCGCATTTCCTGTGTCATGTCTGGAAATTCAAATGCCATATTTACTTTCACCAATTTCCGAAAATTCCTTCCTTTTAATCATCTTCCCTACATTTAATAATACATGATTTACCAAATTTACCTTGGGAAAAATGGATCCCAGATAACAAGTCCCTCCCCACTGTTCGGGTAGGTATGGATATGCTTTATTTCCGCAAATAAACATTACTCCATGGGGTGGGATAAGGGCCGAGGCCATGCATTTACCGATCTCAACGCGGGTGGCGCTTGGTGTCCCCCAAGATATGGTTAGCTTGGTTACGTTATGCTGGGCTTGGTCATCTATGGTTATTACAAGGGGCCTCCCTTTTCTCTCCCTCTGGTGTCGGATGGCAGGGTATGGGTACATTCCGAGGTTCCCATCTGAACGTGTCCCTTTCCTATAAGACACACCCGTCCCTTTTGCTCTGTCACCCAGACTGGATCAGGTGGTTTGTCTAACAAAGCCTGCTTAATGGGTGGGGTATATCGAAACTCCCGGGAACACACTGCCTGCGATTTTGGGCCTATCAGTTCCAAGGTTGTGGTCAGACATGGGGTACGCAAGGGTCCTGAGCACATATCTCGTAGGGACAGGGGTAGCACTACCATTTCTATCCCTGTCGTACTGGTGTGGGGAAAATGCATGCACACCCAACACCGTGATCGGTTCTGTACTTTCGCCATTGCACGGGTCACAGTCCAATACGTATTTTCCTTTGGCTTTTTCTTGCTTTCGATCCGTGGGTGCGGAATTAATATGTGTGAAATGCATGGTGGCCTATAATCGTAGGGGGAGCTCTGTGACGTCATGAATTCACATTGTAGTAATCGCTTGCTTCAAACGACTGAGGGCAGCAAAACCTGTCTAAACCTACTGCCATTTAACGACGCTTCCCAGATGACGGCTCCCATACACCATTCTGGCACAAAATTGTTGCATCCCACAGATGCCACGATTATTTGAACAAACTCATTTTCCTAATCCACCCTTTCAATTTTCATTTCAATTTAAAGTCAATCCAATGTCCTCTTTTAGCATCCCATGCACCTGTTGCAGACACCTGTTTTAGCCTGAAGCGGTATATTAAACTAAATGTGATTGCCACCCCTAACAGGCGGTGGTGCAGCATCCTCGATCTGTGGTGGTGCGTTTGAGGTGTCTGTGTTTGTGGGTATGGCCAACTTACAATGTGTGGCATGTACCCAGGACGACTTGCCCTCACAAAACACCGCTGTTGGTGTGATCAGAAGAACTTGGTATGGCCCCGTCTTACGGGTGAAATGCTTCACCAGCACGTAATCTCCTTCACCTTCACCTTCACCAGCACCTATGCAAAACTTTAAAAACATGTCTGTCATCCATGATAGGTAATTCAAGTCAAGAATGGTAATTCAAGTGCTGCCATATCCACTGTTGGCTGATGCCGTTGACATATAGCGCACGAGCGACAGACCATGGTAACCACAGTCGAAAGGCCTGGTGCTGCCCAGGTGGAAGTGACCTGCCTCATCACCTCACCCCCCTATGGCACACATGGCCATTTGGATGCGCCATGCGTGCCAACCATGGCAATAAAGCTCGCGGTGCCACGGGTTTGTCATTAATCGTCCACATTTGTCCTTCTGCGGGGCACTGAGCTCCCAATTTAATCCAATTTTTGATGTTCTACGTTTGAGGCCGCGGCTTGTAATTGTATTACATCAAACTCTGTAGGTGCGGATGTCGGAACGTCTGTCTTGAGGTGCCAAATTAATTATGAACCCTTCATTGTTGTCCAACACATGGACCGTTCGGTGTTCAACATTGTATCGACGCCTTACTGGCGTTTTCCGCAGTCGGTCCATCATCCATGTACGACAGTACCCTGCCATTCCCAAAAATCGCAACGAACACACTAACTCTTCACTGTTATCCTTCACTTCACTTCAAAATTTCACTGTTATCCTGTCAATACCTGGACAATTTTTTCCTTTCCTTCCTAGATACGCGAATTTCACATCAGTATAAACCCACTGGAAAAAATATCTGAAAAATAACTAGCCTCCCAAAACCATTTCCCTGCAAGAGCGGGGTTAGCCTTGCGGTCCACATGACAATCTTTTTTATTTTGCTCTATCACCTCCCTTTGAGCAATAATTTAATTGGTGTGATTCCCATATACCCACTCCTGGTGGAGTTCTGTTCACCTGGTCTGCAGAGCCGTGATCCAATCTTCACCAGCCCCCAATCACCTTCTTATCACAAAACAACAGTCCATAACTAACCACTTTTCTTTATTTCCTGTCTTCTCCATCAACTTTTATAATCTTTTCCCCTCCCTTTCTTAGCAAACCTTGCAAAGTCACTTGTCATTGACAAATGATCCATTTAATTCGACTTTCCTTTAACATCTTCGCACTTTCCATGACCTTCTTCACACTTACTTTAAACCTTTTCTTCAGACACAACCCACATGAGTTATGAATACAATTTCCCCTTCCAGGCACGTGTCTAGTCACTCACTAAGTGTCCATAAGACAACGTCATCATATTTCACAGAACTCCACCACTCTATTAAATCCTAAGCATACCCAATGGGCAATCCACGAAAAAATCAAAGCATTTTCAGTCCCCTTTTTCCCATATACTAGTCAATGTAAGTCAGCCAAACATAAACAAAGAGGTTCCAGCGAGTTGTGACCTCCATAACTCTAAACAACTCCGCTGGCACCTTTTAAAACAAACTTTCCCAGTCACTTACTAAAATAAAGTGCAGCTCTTGTCCGTAGATATACGTTAACCAAGGTTACATGAGACTTGACAACAATAGAATTTGGCTACCTACAGAGAAAGTACCTGCACAACACATTTACAAACCAATTCGTCCCCTCGTATTAGGGAACGTCACAAATGTTCCACCACAATTTACAGCAGGTGACCACCCACCTGCCTTCTGTCGAAGTCCAGTTCAATTTCCATTCACAGACAGACAGACAGACAGACAGACGAACCCCCAACGTACTAACAGGATGGTCTCACAGAGGCCATTCCATTCAAATCTGTAGGCTGCCACGATTCTTCCCGCCAGGACACACCATCATAGTCACCATAGTCACACGACACGTCAGCAGACACAGTGAATGACATTCAACATCATAACAAACGCCGCAGAAACTGCTCCTCCTTGATCCATATCTGCAGACGCAGTCAGACACACCCAGTTGGACAGACAGACTGGCTCCACATTACAACTGCAAACATCCGAAATGACAACAGCTAACACCAAATATTTATTGTCCCCCTTTCAGGGAAGTCAAATCAACCACCATTAAAGCACAAAACAGAAAACGACCATATACTCAGAGTATATGCCATATACTCAGAGTGAGACCCGAAAATCAAGCAGACAGACCGACAATCGAACCTGTCTTTCGACACTGCCGAACGACAAGTTCGCAGACACTGAGGGAGTGACATTCGACCCCCAGTAGATACCGCGGACACCGCTTTGGTCCGCACCAGCAACTCCCTCAAAATCAGTGTTCAGAGACATGACTCCATAGACAGCCAGAAAGCCAGACAAATACGGACACACACACACAGAGATTAATATATTTTTACAGATTAATATACAGAGATTAATAGATTAATATAAACAATTAATATATTGTCCACATTCATCTTGGTCAACCCAACCCATTCTGGCTCTCCCCAAGAGCTCTGTGTCCGGACAGACAGACAGATAAACGGACCGGGTGAAACCATAACCATCCATCCTTCCGATTGGACTCACGTCCGCATCACATGTCATTCTTGCCTTCATTCAACGCATTCTGTCATCCCACGTCGGCCAAATACAAGCCCCGGCCATGCCGTTGAATAAACACCCTGTCGGTTGACAGCCTATTATTTTTGACTTTCACTCCCATTCTCCCTTGCTACATCTGGAGAGCCGTTAATGTGGGGATGTAATTGAACACTTGTTTTAAAGCCCTGTCTACACATGCTCTCCATAACATACTCATTATTCCCTGTCAATTTTACTCATCCGGATTGCCCAACGCCCGTAGGCAATTTGGGGAATCCCTTGTCAGTCAATGACACACATCAATGACACACACACAATAAACACAAATACACGCTGCAATGACAGATCATTCATTCCCTTATACACAATACAGTATAAATTCATGCACACTCATGCACACTTCAATCCTACTTACCTGTGAACTCTAACACATCCAGTGCGTAGCTTAACTTAAAATACTCATTTTTCTACCTTTCTTGGGCTAGTCCCTCCTGGTAGTCCTAAGATCGGGTCGCCCCCCGATTCCTAACCTTAAACGCAGTTCTCACGCCGGAGTAACTTAATACCTATTATCTATCACCCACATATGGGTCTACCTGCTTCCCGAACAGGAAGCTTACCTGAGGGATACCCCTCCTTATCCCGGGCGCCCTGTATAATCGATTCATTACCCACTGCTGCTCTGGTTTAAACTAAATTTGGTTCGGAATGCAAGCCAGGTGGTACAGCCGACAGAGGTCCACACGTGTCCAAAGCAAGGCGGGAGGCTTCAATTTCGAGGTGCAAAAATGCGTACCCACCAAATTAGATGCCGGCAGGCCTCCCTCCCGACCTGGAACGTGAGGATCCACCTCGTCTGCACACTTGGATGTATCCCACTTCTGACACCAAAATTGTCGAGATCGAAGACCTCAAGGGAAGGAAGAAGAAGAAGAATCAGAGGAAGAAGAACAACAATGTTTAATAAAATCGATTATATACACACGTGTGGAGCGAGGCTCGAGAATGCGCCGCCTACACGCAGCGGGCAATTCCTCAAGACACTCGCTAAAAAATAAGTGGAAAGGCATTTCATTTATAGCAAAATATTAGACAAGAATCTGCGCTAAAGACATAGCACTACAAGGCCATAAGGACAACATCTCCCATTGTCCCGTCCTACAGAAGGTCAAATTTAGACAACAAGATGTAAGCATAATGATAGGCTACGCTTTTTTTGGCTATCTATCTAAACATATCAGACCCGAGCGCAGGCCGAAGTAAATATTCTTATACACTAGGCTAAATGGTAGATGAAGATTGGATACGTCCTTGGTTTAGGAGACATACTAAACACTACGAAGATATATAATTAATTATTCCCTTTGTGAAGGAGGCGTTTGGATGACATCTTTTTTCCTGTACGTGGGTCGAGAGCATTTTATCTACTGTTTGGCACATTCATTCAAGGACTAATTTACTAGGCTAAGGATCCACCCTGCACGTCGAGCCTCGAAACCACATTTTGTCCACTCACCTCTGCCTGCAGTTGAGTTCAAATCAGTTTTTTGAAGCACGATATATAATTTCAGATGTTATGATCAATTGAGTCATGGGGCTAAAACCCTAATGGCTGACATATATATATATATATATATAATGTATATATATATATATATATATATATATATATATATATATATATATATATATATATATATATATATATACACACACACACACATATACATACAGGGTGAGTCAAAAGTAGCGCCCGTGCCCGATTTCTGTTTTTTCGGCTGTCAGATTCTTTCTGGGATGTCATGTTGTTAATAATTGTCTTGCAGATTATTAATTTTCTTAATTTAGTTATTTTTGTTTTTGTTTTGCAGGTTATTGCTGAGAGTTTGGAAAGTTACTGAATTTGCACCAAATTGAACCATGAATTACCTTTCAATGAATCAACGCATTGCGGCCGTGAAACATTACTACAAATGTAATGAACAACCAACGATGGCGGCACGCCGTTTGGCGCAGTAATTCGATATTAACCCACCCCAGGGAAGAAACATACGATTTATTGTCGAGAAATTTGAAGCAACAGGGTCAGTAGCCACTGCAAAGAAGTCCGGTTGTCCGAAACCGGCAACGAATGTAGCTAAGGCTGAATAAGCCATCAGGAGACGAACAAAGTCCGAAAAAGTCACCTCGCCGTTTATCTGCAGAGTTGGAAGTGAAGCAATCAAGTGTTATCCATATCCTTTACCAGAAAAACTGGAAACCTTACATTCCACGCTTACTGCATGCCCTTCATGATGGAGATGACGACCGCCGTCTTCAATTTTGCGAAGAGTTCTTAGCTAAACTTGACGAAGAGGACACAATGCTAGACAACATCTGGTGGTCAGATGAGGCATGTTTTAAGCTTAACGGCACAATTAACAGACACAATTGTGTCTACTGGGCTGCGGAGAACCCAAGAGTGACAGTTGAGAAGGAGGTAAATTTACCTGGCGTGACAGTTTGGGCAGCCATATCTCCATTAGGGATAATTGGACCCTTTTTCTTTGAGGGATCTGTCACTGCAGAAATTTACCTGGAATCCTTTAATGAAATCATTTATTTCTACCTTCTTGTACACTGTAATGCAAATGGCAAACAAACAATCAACTGACAAAAATAAATATATATAAACAGAAATCGGGCGCTACTTTTGACTCACCCTGTGTATATGTATATACACACACCATCTCGTTCATTAAAAAAAAGGATTTGTGAGCTTCTAAATTATTGTTTTCTGCCTTTTAAGGTTGTAATTTTCATCAGTTTGCCACTAGATTTGTCAAAAGGTAATTAAAGTATGCAGCACATCAGAAAGGTAATTAGCATAGTAAAGGTAGCATAGCATACGTGGTGTGGTGTTAGTAATGCTGAGCATTTTTCACATCACTGAACCCATCAAGATCACTCAACACACACTCCATCCTGAATGGTTATGCAAATTGATTCATCTCGGTTGTTTTAGATTTCCACTAAAAATCATCTAAAAGCAGAAGGCATTATTCACATCTACTTTGCTTCCTGCCAGTGTAATGCCCTCTAGCTGTGCTGCAGTTAAGTCACTTAGTCACTCGGCATGTGATTGTTTAGCAGGTGTCAAGAGAGCTGATAATAGCAGATAACTGCAAAATGGTTCTGCATGTTATCTTCTCATTTGGTGTGTGGTCTGTTTTCAGAGTCCATGGTTCCAAGCAGTGGTACATTTCACATCAAGCTGCCAAAGAAGAAGGGAACTCACATCGGAATCAAACTCAGCTGTGAGTATCCTTTCCGGTAATTCTACATGTTGCCAGTAATCCCAGGACAGACATAAATCCGCACTTGGAAAACAACTACTGGAGGCTGAGCAACCTTCCATCGGCAGAAGGGTTAACAGAGAGTCCCACGACAGCCATTTCCTATTAATCAATCGCAGTGTGCAGAAGTGTGTTCTTCATGAATTTGCCAAGTTTGGTGGAATTGAATGAAATGAAATTGAATGAAAACAGGCTATAAACCTTAAGAAACTCCAACAGAATCCATGAGCCTTGGACTCTTGTCCCTTTTAGGGGACTGAAGAGAAAGAAAGAACATTTCCACATAAACTGCCATAGTGTGTCAAGGCTGTTTAGTCATCAATGTAATGTACACATGGAATAAGACATGGGATTATGAAGATGGCCCTTCTCCTTACTGCATTTGGTCACGAAACATTTATCTAGAAATAAGCGAGGTGTACTCTAAACATGCGCGTAGTTCAAATTAGGGCTTCCAACAGCAGGGTCCAGGGATGCTTGGAGGAAAAATGGGCAGGTGGAAGAAACACCCAGGAAAAAATCGTGCGAGGCCGGATATGGATGTTATACACCTTTTTTTTTTTTTTTTTTTTTGTTGTATACAAGATCGAGGCTCGTGAAAGAGCGAACAATAATCACACAAAAAGCGAAACCGACACATAAAACACAAAAAAATAAGGGGAGCGGTAGACAAGATGGGGAGAGAGGGGGAAGGACACAAACACAACATTTGAGAGCAGGGACATCGGGAGAAATGTGGGAGGGGGAGGGCTTGGGGGGAGGTGGGAGTGGTATAAAACATATGAACACTGCAAGGACTTCCAGGAAAGAAGTTGGAATTTAAAAAAAAAAAAAAAGTGTATCTGGGGTGAATTAGCGGGGGTAGAAAAGATCAAGGTTTTGGATGGGGGAAGATAAGAGATGGTGGTGAACAGCTGTTTTAAAGACGTTTCTTGCAAAACGGAGTCCTCTTGTGCCATTTCCACTGACCATTCACGCAGGTCAGATTAGTACTACCACCCGGCGATACTGTGTAACTTTGCACTCAGGAGGGTCGACATCCCACTCTCCCTCGGATGTGCAAATCCGATTCTCTCTCCAAGCAAAGCAAAAATTAACTCGAGAGTGCAACACGGCAATGGTGGGCCAACTGGCCCTCTCATTTACTTGTGTGAAGTCGCACACGTTCATGCGACCACTCTTTACACTCCGTCTCGTCACATGCAGACTGCTGAATGTTGGTATGTAAATTTCCATTCTGCATCCGGGATATCAATAATGAAATGCAATTGGTTTGATTCACTTTTGATCGCAAGTGCCGACCCATAAGCCAAGCTCTGTCCCTCTCTTACCCTGGAAATGTATAAAACAATCATAGAAATGGCTTCACACACAAACAAGTCACTCTTACATATGGGGTCCTTCAAAATAAGCAATGCTGTAGAAACATAACATGTCTTGTGCAAAAAGACAAGCCTTACAGAGAAAATCATTTATTGTCAAATACAACAAAGACATGGTGGGTATCCCGATTGAGTGAGTCGATGCTACCTGTAAGTAAACAAGCACGCATTTTAATTTTAATATTTTAATTCAACATTTAATTTTAACATTAATCGCATTTTAATATTAATATTTTAATTCAACATTTAATTTTAACATTAATCGCATTTTAATTTTAATATTTTAATTCAACATTTAATTTTAACATTAATCGCATTTTAATTTTAATATTTTAATTCAACATTTAATTTTAACATTAATCGCATTTTAATACTAATATTTTAATTCAACATTTAATTTTAACATTAATCGCATTTTAATTTTAATATTTTAATTCAACATTTAATTTTAACATTAATCGCATTTTAATTTTAATATTTTAATTCAACATTTAATTTTAACATTAATCGCATTTTAATTTTAATATTTTAATTCAACATTTAATTTTAACATTAATCGCATTTTAATATTAATATTTTAATTCAACATTTAATTTTAACATTAATCGCATTTTAATTTTAATATTTTAATTCAACATTTAATTTTAACATTAATCGCATTTTAATACTAATATTTTAATTCAACATTTAATTTTAACATTAATCGCATTTTAATTTTAATATTTTAATTCAACATTTAATTTTAACATTAATCGCATTTTAATTTTAATATTTTAATTCAACATTTAATTTTAACATTAATCGCATTTTAATTTTAATATTTTAATTCAACATTTAATTTTAACATTAATCGCATTTTAATATTAATATTTTAATTCAACATTTAATTTTAACATTAATCGCATTTTAATTTTAATATTTTAATTCAACATTAAATTTTAACATTAATCGCATTTTAATTTTAATATTTTAATTCAACATTTAATTTTAACATTAATCGCATTTTAATTTTAATATTTTAATTCAACATTTAATTTTAATATTAATCGCATTTTAATTTTAATATTTTAATTCAACATTTAATTTTAACATTAATCGCATTTTAATTTTAATATTTTAATTCAACATTTAATTTTAACATTAATCGCATTTTAATTTTAATATTTTAATTCAACATTTAATTTTAACATTAATCGCATTTTAATTTTTATATTTTAATTCAACATTTAATTTTAACAATAAAACAATCATAGAAATGGCTTCACACACAAACAAGTCACTCTTACATATGGGGTCCTTCAAAATAAGCAATGCTGTAGAAACATAACATGTCTTGTGCAAAAAGACAAGCCTTACAGAGAAAATCGTTTATTGTCAAATACAACAAAAAAAAAATTAAAAAAAATCGCATTTTAATTTTAATATTTTAATTCAACATTTAATTTTAACATTAATCGCATTTTAATTTTAATATTTTAATTCAACATTTAATTTTAACATTAATCGCATTTTAATTTTAATATTTTAATTCAACATTTAATTTTAACATTAATCGCATTTTAATTTTAATATTTTAATTCAACATTTAATTTTAACATTAATCGCATTTTAATTTTAATATTTTAATTCAACATTTAATTTTAACATTAATCGCATTTTAATTTTAATATTTTAATTCAACATTTAATTTTAACATTAATCGCATTTTAATTTTAATATTTTAATTCAACATTTAATTTTAACATTAATCGCATTTTAATTTTAATATTTTAATTCAACATTTAATTTTAACATTAATCGCATTTTAATTTTAATATTTTAATTCAACATTTAATTTTAACATTAATCGCATTTTAATATTAATATTTTAATTCAACATTTAATTTTAACATTAATCGCATTTTAATTTTAATATTTTAATTCAACATTTAATTTTAACATTAATCGCATTTTAATTTTAATATTTTAATTCAACATTTAATTTTAACATTAATCGCATTTTAAATTTAATATTTTAATTCAACATTTAATTTTAACATTAATCGCATTTTAATTTTAATATTTTAATTCAACATTTAATTTTAACATTAATCGCATTTTAATTTTAATATTTTAATTCAACATTTAATTTTAACATTAATCGCATTTTAATTTTAACATTAACAAACACATGATACCTAAATATATTGCTCAATGCATTGTTACTTTTAACTTTTTAACACCCTATGTGTATGTACAGTATGTATGTATGTATGTATGTGTATATGCATGTATGTATGTTTGTGTGGATATGTATGTATGTGTGTATATGCATGTATGTATGTTTGTGTGGATATGTAATATGTATGTATGTGTGTATATGCATGTATGTATGTATATGTGTATGTATGTATGTATATATATGCATGTATGTATGTATGTATGTATGTATGTATGTGTGTATATGCATGTATGTATGTTTGTGTGGATATGTATGTATGTGTGTATATGCATGTATGTATGTATATGTGTATGTATGTATGTATATACATGCATGTATGTGTGTATGTATGTATGTACATATGTGTGTATGTATGTGTTTGTACAATATTTCCAACTTGCAAAATAAACATTTTTTAAAGTTTCATGCTGAATTAAAATGTCCACTAGTAGTAAGGGCATTTTATGAGATATTTCACAAATCTGTTAACTAAATTGTTACCAAAAAATTTCTTCACCAATATGTTTGTAAAGGTGTGTAATAACATGTGTTAAAATGTTGAAGTTCAACTCCCGTGGGAAACCCAGAAAAAAAGCTGTTGAATTCGGGTACCGAAAAATTATTTTCGAGAATTTTTATTTTTTTTAATCGGCCCTTAAGTAACTTATGAGGGGTCAAATAAGGGTTTTTCATGATTCTGAGTTGATTGTTAACATTTATATTTTCACTTTTACATTTACACACAAAGTAGCTTTTATTTCACATACATATATAATACTCAAGAGTTATTTCTCATTCACAATGTCAGAAGTTTCAACAGTCATTGTCTATGTCTTCTTCAGACTCAACAACATCATGACTGCAGTTTCTGCATGTAATGCCATTACAGACTCCACAGGCCGAGATGCACGTGACCCCATTCTTCTTGCAGCTGCATCGCCGGTTGCTGCAATCTCCATGACAATTACAGCTCGTGAACTGCAATAGCTCCTCAGGAGCCGTGGGGTCCAGTGTTGGAACTGGCTCATACCCATGCACACCTATTGTCCATCCATAGTCACTGGGGTTCAGAGACATGCTCTGTAGAAGGATCCAGTCCCGGGTCTGCAGGTAGGCACGGAGTGAATGTTGTGCAGCTGCACCCTCTGTTGGAGGTAGAGTCGCTGGTTTGATCACCCACCCCGCTGCCCAGAGTGTGTCACCTGGGTGAGGAGTGGCTGATCATGAGCCAGGGAGGAGGAAAGCTCAGCGAGGGGGAGAAACATGATCGCGTTCATTCCTTTCTGTTTCCTGTTCGTAAATGGAATAATCTTTACTTCAGTTCCTCTCAGGATCTTAGCTTTGTCGAGTGCCTTCAACTTCACCCGGGGGAAAGCTGCTGTTGTCTGTGGATCTGGCAAAGGTGGTGCCGGAGAGGTGACTTCGATCCAACCCATTGAGTGAAAGGGAGTGTTTCCGTGAATAGAGACAATGTTTAAATCTATATTGTCTCCAACAAACTGAGTGACTGCATTGTTTGTTTCCCCAACCTCCATAAAGACCACCTGATCATTACTTGACAATTCACTTTCACTGGCTGGCACTTTGGCTGTCATCACTGATTTATCCTCAAGCGCAGCATCAACCACAACCTCATCATTGATCTGTTCATCGGTTTCCTCCACAATGGTGTCAAGAGTGCCAGAAGTATCTGGAACATCATCTCCACTCCTACTATTAAGGAAGCAGTATTTGTAGTTTTGTGTCTCCGTGTAAGACTCAGTGTATCCCAGCCGG
Source organism: Myxine glutinosa (assembly GCF_964187855.1). Classification (NCBI taxonomy): domain Eukaryota; kingdom Metazoa; phylum Chordata; class Myxini; order Myxiniformes; family Myxinidae; genus Myxine; species Myxine glutinosa. Next base: position 25,569,000 of record NC_136271.1, on the reverse strand, counting down.
TGGAACTTGTTGAGCATCCATTTTGACCCAAATCTATGATCAAGTTGTATGGCAAGCCCCATTTGGTGTGGCAATACTCCAGACCGAGGTCGACAGGCCTTAATAAAATTCTGCCCCCAAACGGCAACTCTTTCGTCTGTCTTGACAATCGGTCTCAAGAACATCTGAAGGCTTGCAGGAACAAGTGTCAGCTGACTATCGATGTCAGTCATACTGTGTGTGGTGGGGTATGACTTTGGACCTAAATCAATCAAGGCAATATCATTGGATATGAACTTGAGTGCCGTCTTTATGATCTGAGTCTTCTCATCTCCATGGTCAAGATTAGCATGATGCCCTTGCAGAATATTGTCGGTGCCATCTTTGAGACAGAGTACATCTGCCCTTCTTTCCTGTGTTGTGAAATACAAGGTGTCTTCGTATTTCTCTAGAAGTTTTATCTTTAGCCAATGCTTTGAATAAGAAAGGCTCTTCTCTGGTGACTGATCAAACTCCTGCAGCTTTTCATGGACTTGGTCCATGTTCATTACCCCCATGCTCTAATTCTGAGTCTAACCATTCGCAGAATTCAATAAAAACTGCCTCTCGCTCCTCATCAATACTCCTCTGTCCTCTCTTCCTTTTTCCTTCCTCATCAGTCTTGGACAAACTGTCACCTCTCGCAAACATAAGTTTGCATCGCAAATGGTACAGTGTTTCTTCTGCTACCAAGTCGTTGATCCCTTCCAGGCGTCCAGTGACTTCAGTGCCCCAGTCATCCCCGCGACTCCGTGCTGTCTTCAGCAAGTTTGCCTTCAGTGTATCTGCAGTCAAATTATCTGGCACTCTGTATTTCTTTCTAGCTTGTGCTGGATTATTTTTGTAGAGCTGGGCTGGTTGGTTGCAAAGAATGCATACATCCTTATACAGGAGGTCAACTGACTGTGATCTTCTAGAACTGCAGCCAGTTGATGAACTGAACTCACAAGTAGTGCGTCTTCTCTTCAACTTTGATGACTCTTTCTCTGCCTTTGATGCTTGAGCTGACTTCTTGGTGGTTGCAACAAAGTTGTTGTACAGATCATTTTTACACTTCTGGTGGTACCTCAGTTTTCCTTCCTTTTGAGCCTCCTTCATACGTTCCACAACAGTAACATTTTCGACAGTTTCTGCTTGTTTCAATAAAGTTGAGTATCCCTTTGGAGTTGCCTGTATGAGCCTTTCAGCTGGTGTATGCGAGCGTGCACAGATGAAGCAATTGAGCACAGGTGGAGTAACGTCTTCATCCATATTGCTGGACTACATGTCCTGCAAAGTAGAAAATGAGATATATTTAGAAATTATTTTTCCACAAAGGAGTGTCTGTGGTGAAATATAAATGTTAACAATCAACTCAGAATCATGAAAAACCCTTATTTGACCCCTCATAAGTTACTTAAGGGCCGATTAAAAAAAATAAAAATTCTCGAAAATAATTTTTCGGTACCCGAATTCAACAGCTTTTTTTCTGGGTTTCCCACGGGAGTTGACCTTCAACATTTTAACACATGTTATTACACACCTTTACAAACATATTGGTGAAGAAATTTTTTGGTAACAATTTAGTTAACAGATTTTCATATGTTTCCCTTACTATAGAACGCATCGACAAAATCAAAGCCTGTCCACTTCTTCTTCCATATGCTAAACCTGACAAAAACAGCTAAAAAAAACAAATTGCCGATTTTAGGTGACCTTGACCTTTTGACCTGAAGTCTAAAAGCAGAATCTAAAAGCCAGTTGGCGCACCACGTGTGTGTGCATTAGTATGTATGTATGAGTGTGTGTGTGTGTGTGTGTGTGTGTGTGTGTGTGTGTGTGTGTGTGTGTGTGTGTGTGTGTGTGTGTGTGTGTGTGTGTGTGGAAGGGGGTGGGGGGGCGGCGTGGGAGGGTAGCATTATTACCCTGCGCTTGCGAAGCGAAAAGCGGGGTTAAGCATTCAGGTACCGACGTACGTGTCTGCATTTCAGTAAAGTAAAGTGTGTGCCATGTCTGCATTTTAAAAATTCATTTTCTCGGTAACCATGGGTCCGATTGACATGAAATTTTCACCAAAGGAGGGCCTCCCCCTTTAGATTATTTTAATGATTAATATGACGTCATGGGTCACATGGTACAGGCGCCATCTTGGAAAATTTCGCACCTCTTTATCTCTGAAACCAATCCATGGAAAAAATTGAGACCTGGCTCATTGTCACCGACTCCCCATGGGGAATAAGATATGTTAATGATGATGTCATCGGTGCCTTCGTTATGACGTCATAATTCGATAAATATAACACTTATCCATCCGATCATTATTACATTTTTTCAGCAACTGTTGGTCTGATGGACACAAAATTTTCACCATAGGAGCGCCTCCTCCTTTATAATATTTTAATGATCATCATGACATCATAGGTCATGTGTTACAGGCACCATCTTGGAAAAACCGAAAAACGTTGCACCTCCATATCTCCAAAACCGCTCTATGGGAAAAAATTGGAACGTGGCTCATTGTAAATAACTCCGTATGGGGAATAGGTGTTGTTAACCATGACGTCATTGGTGCCATAATTATGACGTCATAATTCGACAGGGACAACACTTAGTCTGATCAGTTTGAAATTTATTGAGCATGATCTATGCAACAATTATTTAGAGAATATAAATTTATGATGTCATCGCTCACATGGTCTGGCAGCCATATTGGATCAAAAAAAAAGAAACGTTCAAAAACAGAAGAGTTGGCTCACACCAAGTTGACTGCGCAGGGCAAGTATTCGATGAATACCATCTAGTTGGTAGGGTAGTGGGATAGCATTATTGGCTGAGAGAACAGCTGTGTCGCTGCCGCATTGGCCTCTTCTGGTTAGGGCAGGAATTGGGCATATGGCCATGGTGCCGGCGATAGCTTGCCTACTCTTCGCGAAGGATACCGTGGGATGCTGGCAGACTGGACGTCGTTTAATGTCCATCCGAGGGACGGCACACACATTGATGAAGCACCCTGCCTGTGAAACACTGGGATGGCAGTTTATAGCTGGGTCGGGATTCAAACCCAGGCTCGACAGCTTAGAGGAGTGTGCTTACCTCCAGGGAGTCTAGGCCATCTTGTCAGCCCTGATATTTAGTGAAGAGGAGTATTTTGGCAAAGACAAGTGCAAACAAACTTGGAGAAGTCAAAGACAACGAAAACATAATTGACTTGTTGGATTGGTAATTGCTAAAATGCGGAAATGGAGGTTCTGGTTTGAACTAAGCTTGCTGCTTGAGCAGCGATAACATTGTTTGTTATACCATTCTTATATTATGTAGACATTGCATACACAGACACAGGCTGTTATAATGTCAGCGCACGAGAGAATGGTGATGGGGTTCAAACAACATGCAATGTCTTTTCACGTGTCCATGTCATTGATATGATCCGCAATTAAAAGTAGTGTTTTTTCCAATTTTTGGACAACACATTTCGTTTTTGTTTACAAATCAAATTTATAACAACCAGCAACGGTACCCGCCCTATGGGCGGGGCTCCAATTGGGAGGCCCAAATGAAAAGGCAAAATATCAGAAATTAAAGGTTTTTTTTTTTTTTTTAACGATTTATATAAACATCCGTTATATCATATCACACGTAAATCATCAAATCACATCTAAACAGTATCTTTAGAATTTCAACAATTTCAACATCACTGTTCATATCGGTAAATATTATTCCATCGTGTTTCAAATCGTGATCGATGCACGATGATCGTGATGATCGTGACCGTGAATCGTGATCGATAATCGTGTTCACAATCGCTATGTCGTATGTACTCCCGATGCGTGTACCAAATTCCCGATACGTGTAACTGTACCAAATCGACAGTTAAAAGGATTTTGAGCTGATAGGTGTTACGGCCTTGGCAAGATCGATGGAGACAGCGATCTGTTAGCGTATACACCACCCAAATAGCTATGTGGAATTCTCTCATGTAGAGATTAAACGTCGTTTGAACTTTGGCCGAGGTCATTATTTACTTTTAATGATGTTTATATACGAATGATGTTTATATTGGTTTTGGGTCGTCCTTTCCGCATATCTCGTGGGATTGTGAGTTGGCGAGACGGCCGTGATGGCGGGGAGGGGGTTGGAATTCTCTCCAGCAGGGATTCAACCCGTGTCCTTAAAAAAGGTCTTTGTCCGAGGTCGCCGAGTCCGATCGATGCAGCCGTGCAGTGATCGGTGCAGCCGTTTGTGCGGCACCCGGGAAAACAACATCGTCACAATGAAAACATCGTCACAATGAACGTTATGCGAACGCGAATGTTATGCGGGAGTCCAAACATGAGAATGCTGGAGACTAAAGCTGAAATTGGAAAAAACAATATCGCCTATTTTACTCCAGGGGATCCCAGGATTAACCACCCAAAATATCGTTAGATCGGTTCAGTCGTTTTTGCGGTACCTTCGAACGGACAGACAGACGGACGGACATTTGGTGAATTATAGTAAGATATATCACAAAAAAAAAGAAACTAACAGAGAGTAACGAGATGAGCAAGAATACAAGCATATCATAATATTGATAGTATATGTGGATGCTTCAAGCTGGAGAAACTTCCCAGATTTACAAAACTTCCACGAGAGAGCCTAAGAGTGGTGATGGAATCAGAGGTTAGATGACGACAAGGAAATTGTGGATTAAAACTTGCATCGTTACTTATGGATTAAATTTAATATAAACTGGCATATAAGACCCGCCACTTCACTGATGGGATGATCAATCTTTGATGCGATGGCTAATTTATGGAGGAAGAACAAAAACGGATTCCTGGGAGATCCTGCCCTCCATGTGGGGATAACCGGCATCGCAAGTTGGCGTTTGCAGTTTCGCCACGTGTGCTCATGTTCCCACACACAAACCTTTCTTTTTTTACCCCCTTTTTTTTGCATCACAAACGTCCCTGGGAGTTCCCTGAATCCACCCTTGTTGGTTTCATTGAAATACATGAATCAGGTTTCAAGTTATTGCACGACAAATAGACACGGTTCCTTTTTTACAATATCGATCATTTTATAACCTATATCTATCGACATCCTTAATTGAAAATAAATGAAAAATACATGTCACATGGCAATTGAAATCAAGTTGTTACACACGAATGTCCCCCTCAGGGTTAGAGGCAAGGAATGACTTCTTCATAAGAAAACAGATATAAAAGCATTGATTTGCATACATGACCCAATGTTTTTATCTTATAGGTTTCTGCATCAGTATTTAGTAAAACTAAAGTGGTTTTTGTGATTGGAATTTGCAGCACCAGCAAGAAGGAAGTTTGGAGATCCACTTATCATCTCGGACATTCAGAAAGGAAGCATCGCCCACAGGTTTGGTTGATTTCTGGAGTTGTTTCTAATTTTTATGGTCACTCTGGATTTGGATTTTAAAAATTCTTTCAGTTTATGGGGGTAATTTAACCGCATGTTTCATCGGTTCCTTCAACTCTTTCATGGATAAATTGAGGGCTCCTTTTTATAATTGTGGAGATGCAAATAAACAACAACAAGCAATATATATGTTTTGGCTTAGCGGTTAGGGTGCCGGCTTGGGATCCTAGGATCCTGAGTTCGAATCCCGGTCGATCGCTGAATTAACGCCAGGGGGGTTGACTCAGCCCGTCATCCTTCTGAGGTCGACAAATTGAGTACCAGATTGCTGGGATGAATTTTTTTTTTTTTTGTATACTGAATCGAGGCTCGTGAAAGAGCTGACATTTACTTCACAAACAAATCAACCAGACAAGCAAAATATATAAAAAGAGGGAGCGGAAGACAAGATGGGGAGAGAAGGGGAAGCACACAAACACAACATTTGAGAGCAGGGAGATGTGTGGGAGGGAGAGGGCTTGGGGGGAGGAGGCGTGGGAAGGGGGTGGGGGCGTGGGAAGGGGGTGGGGGGGGGGGGGGGTGGGAGAAGTATAAAACACAAGGACACCAAGGACTTCCAGGTCAGAAGTTGGTATTTCAAAAAAGTGGAATTGGGGTGAAATTAGCGGGGGCTAGGTGTACCCCAATTGATCCCGGTGTGTACCCCAATTTAGAATAGGTACACCGTATCCCTGCGCATCGTAAGAGGCGACTAGGTTGGCGTCAGGAAGGGCATCCGGCCATAAAAAAAAAACTGCCTCAAACAGGGAACCATGATTGTCATGGGGCCTGCAAGGCTAACCCTCGCTCTAGAGGGGAAAAATGGCCTGAAAACGATCATTCATATATATATATATATATCGCTTCACTTCCTGCCCAGATAGTTTCAGCAGCACACACTCGAGTCTATTTTAAAGACCGCAGATTTAAAAGTCATCAGTAAAGGGCAGTGGAGTTGCTGACCATGTTTTTGTACTTGTTATGAGCTTGTCAGGACGGCACACCATATATTCGTTTACTTGCTGTGACCGTGCAAATCGAGTCAGTTTAATATGGGATTAACCCTCCGAGCTTGATAGAGCAGTAAGTCACAGTTCGCAGTGCACAGCAGCCGAAACTGTGCGATCTGTGAGCAGTAATTTCTGTCCACTCGTTAAGGACTATATAGTGCGTGACTGGAACCTTCAACATAAAAAATACATTACCTCTGCCTTACTACCCCCCACGAACCAGGAGGTAGGGTTGCGGACAGGCATAACAATAGACCAAAACAAGACCCTTCCAACCTGATAAATGCATCATGGAATTAAATGCCATGAGCACATGCATAACGCTTCACTTCCTCGAGAGCTTCAGCAACCCTAAATACTTCCAGTATCGTGGCAGGAAGTTCTCATGAGACTCGCATCTTTTTTCGTCAAGTTCCTCCATCACCAAGTCTTCGTGATTGTGATCGAGGACCTTAAGTGTGATGGTGATCCCCATTCCTCCCCATTCCCCCCCCCCCCTTCTCTCTCTCCAACCCCTCTCTCTTTCCCTCTCCTCTTTCTCCCTTCCCTCTCCCTTCCCTCTTCCTTGCTTCTCTCTCTCTCTCTCTCTCTCCCTTCTCTCTCTCTCTCCCTTCTCTCTCTCTCCCTTCTCTCTCTCTCTCCCTTCTCTCTCTCTCCCTTCTCTCTCTCTCCCTTCTCTCTCTCTCCCTTCTCTCTCTCTCTCCCTTCTCTCTCTCTCCCTTCTCTCTCTCCCTTCTCTCTCTCTCCCTTCTCTCTCTCTCCCTTCTCTCTCTCTCCCTTCTCTCTCTCCCTTCTCTCTCTCTCCCTTCTCTCCCTCTCCCTTCTCTCTCTCCCTTCTCTCTCTCTCCCTCTTCTCTCTCTCTCCCTTCTCTCTCTCTCCCTTCTCTCCCTCCCTTCTCTCTCTCTCCCTTCTCTCTCTCCCTTCTCTCTCTCTCCCTTCTCTCCCTCCCTTCTCTCTCTCTCTCCCTTCTCTCTCTC